>NC_053025.1:426991123-427298085 GCF_003073215.2 Triticum urartu
CACAAAGAGAGGAGAGTCATCCGTGCCAGATTTTGAAGATAATCAATTTGTCATGAATGAGAATGAACCATCACCTGCACAAGCACAAGCAAAGAAGGAGAAGGCAAGGAAGGAGAAAGCTGCCAAGATGCCAACTCAAGAGGAGGCATCTGAGTATTTCTTGAAAACCAAACAAGAGCAGCTTGGTTACTTGATTGCATCCACACTGAGGATTGAGCAAGGACTGGCCACCCTCACTCAGAATCAGCAGAGCTTAGAGAGGATCATGGAACAAAAGTTCTATGACTTGGATGTCAAAGTAACAGAGATTCAAACTGCAGTGGAGCAGCTCCAGGATGACATGCAGGAGAGGAGAGGCAAGACTACAACTGATGCCTTTGCTAGAGTGCCACGAGGTCCGAGGTCATCTGCAGTGCCAGTTGCTAACCCCAGAGCCACCATGTCTGCACCAGCTACAGCCTCAGTTCCACCAGCTCCAGCGTCCACTTCAGCCTCGACTCCGACCACGTCTACAGAAGGCTTCGTCCTTGGAGTGCTCCGGACTCCAACCACAGAAGATCAAGCTGAGCTGTTGCCTCTCCTTCTTTCTCCTCACATCGAGACATCTCGATCTTTCGATCACTTCATCCACACAAAACTCAACAGAAAGCTCGGTAAGATCCGTTAGTATAATAAAGCAAATCACTACACCTAAGTACTGGTTGAAACCAATTCATATTTGTTTTTTGAATTATATCTACTGTAATATTAACCCTTTCCATGGCTTAATCCACTGATAGGAATTGATAGTTACATCAAAACAAGCAAACTATGCCTCAAAAGCAGAATCTGTCTTAAACAGGACAATCTGTAGTAATATAAACATTGACCATACTTCTGTTACTCCAATAATTCTACCAAAATTAGGAAAAATAAAAAATTTGTGTGGAAAGACAGTGCAAAAAGTTTCATAGCTGGTTGACGTTCCAGTAAAAAATGTAAAATCGCGCACTACAGCCAAAGTTTCTGTTCTGCACGCACCAAACAACAAGCAATGTAAACATCTAAAGGCAAACTTGGCACATTATTTTATAATAACAATGTAATTGTTCAAGGGGATAATTATTTTTGTTTAAAAAGTTTCTGTAATCAGATTCACAAAGTTTCTGTGAGCATGAACAAAGTTCAAGGAGCCCCCACTTCAACAATGCCTTGTCTCTCTCACTTTCACTTTCTTTTTGCAAAGTTTGGGGTTCCCTCTTTTTTTTTGTTTTTGAACTATATGAAAGCACTCACAGAAATAATGACTCTCTAAACTTCGGGTTGTCTCCTGGCAGCGCTTTCTTTAAAGAGCCATTAAGCTAGGCATATAGTGCTTCAAGTAATGGATCACCCGGATCCCAGGTATATCAAGTCAATTTGAATAGCAATGATTTGGCATTTAGTAGTTGAGCACAAAGCAACCATATATCAAGAATGAAGAAGTCTACTCTCTTCTGAATCGGCATGTCATAAAAGAACAATTCATGCACCACATAGTTAAAGGCCAATGCATAGTAAACAGTTTTCTTGCAATTTTATCGTGTTGGAAACATAGAGAGTGGAGATGTAGTTCCTCTCTCATAATAATGGCAAGTAGGAGCAGCAAGCACATGCATATTACATCTATCAAAATCATCATCTGTAGTAGTGAAACGCAACCCATCAATATAATCGTTAATAAGGGCAAACTTCTCCGATATAGTGTAGTTGGGAGAATTCAAATAGATAGTAGGACTATCATGCGTGGGTGAAATAGCAACAATTTCATGTTTGACATAAGGAACTATAGAAAGTTCAATCTCCATAAGCATAATTTCATATTGGCATCTTTGGCCATAAGAATAGCAAGCATCATCAAAAAGGGATATTTCAAAAGAATCAACGAGATCATAATAATCATCATAGCAATCATCTTCGGTAGCACGAAGGGAAATGAAACAATGTATGAGTTGAAGAGTTACTCTCATTAGAAGGTGGGAATGGGTAGCTAATCCGCTCTTTGTCCTTTTGTTCTTCACTCTCCTCATCATCTTTTCATCCAGTGAGCTCACAATGGCATTAATTTCTTCTTCCATAGACTCCTACAAAATATTAGTCTTCTTGGACAACGGAGACTCTCTCAATAAAATCATCAATATCAGAATTGAATTCATAATTCTCATAGCAATATTTAAGGATAGCTAAATTTTCAGGTCTATAAACTGAATCATCAAAATTTTCACACTCTTTAAACAAAGATTCAATTTCATAAGCACCCATAAAAGCAACAAATTCTTCTATTTGTTCCACATCATAGTAATCATATATACCATTAGCATAAGAAGCCAAGGTTTTATCATCATTAAATTTGCATGAAAAAGGAAGGTGTGGAGCCTTCATCCTAGAGCAACAAGTATAATCATATCTCAAGCATAGTTCCCGAGCATACGAATGCAATATATGAATTTGATCAATTGTAGCCTCTTTCGATAAGTAAGAGTGTCGGACCCAACACGGAGCTAAAGATAGAACAATATTCCCTCAAGTTCTATCGACCACCAATACAACTCTACGCATGCTTAACGTTCGCTTTACCTAGAACAAGTATGAAACTAGAAGTACTTTGTAGGTGTTTTTGGATAGGTTTGCAAGATAATAAAGAGCGCGTAAATAAAAAGTAGGGGCTGTTTAGATAAAGAAACAATAAAGTTAGTATAGCGAGTGTGGAAAAGTGGTGGTAGGAGTTTTGCGAAATTGTCCCTAAGCAATTGACTGCTTTACTAGACCGATAGCAAGTTTTATGTGGGAGGGGCCACTGCTAGCATGTCATCCCTGACTTGGAATTCTATGCACTTATGATTGGAACTATTAGCAAGCATCCGCAACTAATAACGTTCATTAAGGTAAAACCCAACCATAGCATTAAGATATATTGGTCCCCTTCAATCCCGTATGCATCAATTTCTATGCTAGGTTGAAGTTTCTGTCACTCTTGCCCTCCAATACATAGTCCTATCAACATACAACTAACCCCATGTGTGATCCACGCGCACGCTCATATGATGGGCACCAAAGGACAACAACATAACCACAAGCAAATTAATCAATCATAGCAATTCATCAACCACCGATAGGACAACGAAAATCTACTCAGACATCATAGGATGGCAACACATCATTGGATAATAATATGAAGCATAAGCACCATGTCAAGTAGAGGGTACAGTGGTTGCGGCGAGAGATGGACCGCGTGTAGATAGAGGGGGGGAAGGTGATGGGAGATGTGGTGGAGATGGCGGAGGTGTTGGTGAAGATCGCGGTGATGATGATGGCCCCGGCGGCGTTCCGGCGCCACCGGAAGAGGGGGAGAGAGCCCCTCCTTCTTCTTCTTCCTTGACCTTCTCCCTAGATGGGAAGGGTTTCCCCTCTGGTTCCATGGTCTCCATGGCGTGGGAGGGCGAGAGTCCCTCCGAGATTGGATATGTCTCTCTGTCTTTTCTCTGTTTCTGCGTTCTCAGATTCTGCCCTTTCACCCGTTTCTTATATTCCCGGAGATCCGTAACTCCGATTGGGCTGAAATTTTTTAACACGATCTCTATCCGGATATTAGCTTTGTTGTTGCGAAAGAAGGGCACCAACCGCCTTACGGGGTGGCCACGAGGGTCAGGGGCATGCCCCCTGCCTCATGGGCCCCTCGAGCATCGTCTCATGTTGATTTCACTTCACAAAATTCACATATATTCCAAAAAAAAATCTCCATCAGTTTTTATCCCGTTTGGACACCGTTTCATATGAATTTTCTGCGAAACAAAAAACATGCAACAAACAAGAACTGGCATTGGGCACTGGATCAATATTTTAGTCCTAAAAATAGTATAAAAAGTTGCCAAAAGTATATGAAAGTTGTATAATATTGGCATGGAACAATCAAAAATTATAGATACGACAGAGACGTATCAGGGTAATTGCGGGCTGCGGCGCGTGGGTTGGCGGTGGTGGAGCAGCGGGGAGGCCACGTGTCAGCTGCTGATTGGTCCGGGTCAGCGGACGGACGTGTCCGGCGACGGACGGACTTGTCCGGCGGCGCGAGGTAGGGGAAGGCTAGGGTTTCGCCCGTGAATTCGGAGGAGGAGGCCTTTTTATAGGTAGAGGGAGCTAGGAGAGTCCAAATGAGGTGCGGGTTTCGCCCACACGATCATGATCCAATGATGGAGAGCATGGAGGGGGTTTAGATGGGCTAGTGGGCTGTTGTGGAGGGGTGTTGGGCTGCAAAGAGAGAGGGGTTTCAGCGCGGCTAACCGTTGGGGCATCAAACGACCTCCAAATGGAACAAAATTTGATAGGCGGCCTACCGGTGATATACCAAGGCCACTCAGCAAATCTCGACCCATTCCGACAATGTTTTTCTCCTGCTCACGAAACAAGATCTGTGGGGTGCAACAGGTGGAAGTGTGAGTGTCGGATTCCGAAACGGACAACGGGGAAAATGACCGGATGTATGAGTCGAACACGAATGCAAATGAGATGCACATGATGACATGAGATGAAATGCATGACATGAACAATGCAAAACAAAGACAAAACCCAACCACAGAGGATATACCATATAACATTTCCAGAGGCAAGAGTTGGAGTTACAATTATGGAATGTTACATTCGGGACGTTACATGTAGAGTCTTGAGCTTGAGCCAATATGTGGCCTTAGCATTTTGAGGGTTCCACATTCCTAGTCCATGCCATGCCAATCATTGAACTTTCTAAAATGATCATCTTGAAAGAGCATTAGTTCAATGAGCTATATGTTGTTAGGAATTACCAAAACCACCCAGGGATAGTTGCACTTTCACCTATGCCTCAGCCATAGGTTCTATAAAGTATGCCATGCTGTATACCAGACCTATTGTGTAAGTTGCCATGAGTTTGGCAAGGGGGTACGATAGTGATCCAGGAGTGGATCACTAGACGACGGTCAAAGTTATCCTTAGTTACCTAAGAGGACTAAGGAAATATTTCTCGGTTATGGAGGTGATAAAGATTTCGTCGTAAAGAGTTACGTCGGTGTAAGCTTTTTCACCGATCCAGATGACTCTGAGTATCAATCTGCATGCGTCTGGAAAGTGGGAGAAATTATTTAGAGTACCTCCATGGAAAGCATTGTAGACATAGAAATTTGCAAAAAAACATACATATCTGAATGTGTCAGACCCGTTGACTAAACCTCTCTCGCAAGCAAAACATGATCACACCTTAGTACTCTTTGGGTGTTAATCACATGGCGATGTGAACTAGATTACTGACTCTAGTAAACCCTTTGGGTATTGGTCACATGGCGATGTGAACTATGGGTGTTAATCACATGGTGATGTGAACTATTCGTGTTAATCACATGGCGATGTGAACTAGATTATTGAATCTAGTGCAAATGGGAGACTGAATGAAATATGCCCTAGAGGCAATAACAAAGTTGTTATTTTATATTTCCTTATATAATGATAAATGTTTATTATCCATGCTAGAATTGTATTCACCGGAAACTTGATACATGTGTGGGTACATAGACAAAACACCGTGTCCCTAGTAAGCCTCTACTAGACTAGCTCGTTAATCAAAGATGGTTAAGTTTCCTAACCATAGACATGTGTTGTCATTTCATGAACGGGATCACATCATTAGGAGAATGATGTGACGGACATGACCCATCCGTTAGCTTAGCATTTTTGATCGTTCGGTTTTATTGCTATAGCTTTCTTCATGTCATATACATATTCCTTTGACTATGAGATTATACAACTCCCGGATACCGGAGGAATACCTTGTGTGCTATCAAAAGTCACAACGTAATTGGGTGATTATAAAGATTCTCTATAGGTATCTCCGAAGGTATTTGTTGGGTTGGCATAGATCGAGATTAGGATTTGTCACTCCGAGTATCGGAGACATATCTCTGGCCCTCTCGGTAATGCACATCATAATAAGCCTTGCAAGAAATGTGACTAATGAGTTAGTTACGGGATGATGCATTACGGAAAGAGTAAAGGGACTTGTTGGTAACAAGATTGAACTAGGTATGAAGATACCGACGACGAATCTCGGGCAAGTAACATACCGATGTCAAAGGGAATAACGTATGTTGTCATTACGGTACGACCGATAAAGATCTTTGTAGAATATGTGGGAACCAATATGAACATCCAGGTTCCGCTGTTGGTTATTGACCGGAGAGGTGTCTCGGTCATGTTACATAGTTCTCGAACCCATAGGGCCCGCACGCTTAACATTCGATGACGATTTTGTATTATATGAGTTATGTGATTTGGTGACCGGATGTTGTTTGGAGTCCCGGATGAGATCACAGACATGAAGAGGAGTATCGAAATGGTCGATAGGTAAAGATTGATATATAGGATGATGGTATTCGGACATCGGAAGTGTTTCGGGACGCACCGGGTACTTATCTTCATGTCACCCCCGGCAAAAGATATGGGCCTTATGGGCCAAGGGAGGTGAGGGGGTCCTGGATTAGGGGGTGTCCGGGTAGCCGGATGAAAGTGCAACTATCCCTAGGTGGTTTTGGTAATTCATAACAACATATAGCTCATTGAGCTAATGCTATTCCAAGATGACTATTTCAGGAAAGCTCAATGATTGGCATGGCATGATGTGAAAGTGGAACCCTCAAAATGCTAAGGACAAAGGATTGGCTCAAGCTCAAAAGCTCAAGACTCTTCATTTTATATTTTAGTGATCCAAGATCACATTGAGTCTTTAGGAAAGCCAATACTATCAAGGAGGGATGAGGTGTTGCTTAATGAGCCTTGCTTCATGTGCTTAGTGATATGCTCCAAAACCCTCAACTACTTTCCCATATCCACATATGACCTAAACCCTAAGCCAAACTCGGTCCTACCGA
This sequence comes from Triticum urartu, assembly GCF_003073215.2. Taxonomy (NCBI): domain Eukaryota; kingdom Viridiplantae; phylum Streptophyta; class Magnoliopsida; order Poales; family Poaceae; genus Triticum; species Triticum urartu. Next base: position 426,998,035 of record NC_053025.1, read on the forward strand.
TTCTTTCTATCCGGCGCCACCGAGTTTCACTTGTCATAAGCCACTGCCAAACCCTAGCAATTCGGTTCTACCGATAGGGATCTCGGTCTCACCGAGATGGGATTGCAAACTCTCTGTTTCCCTTTCGTAACTTTTCGGTCTCACCGAAAGAGCGAATCGGTCCCACCGAGATTGCAATGTAAATTCAGTGTTTCCTTTTTGTAACTTTTCGGTCTCACCGAAAGAGCAAATCGGTCCCACCGAGTTTGCCTGACCAACTCTCTGGTTAGCTAATTACCAAACTCGGTCTCACCGAGTTTGTGTAATCGGTCTCACCGAGATTACGTTATGCCCAAACCCTAACCATATCGGTCCTACCGAGTTGCATGTCAGTCCCACCGAAAATCTCTAACGGTCACTAGTTTACCTTTTCGGTCGACCGAGTTTGTTGATTCGGTCCCACCGAGATTGGAAAACTGTGTGTAACGGTTGGATTTTGTGTGGAGGCTATATATACCCCTCCACCTCCTCTTCATTCGTGGAGAGAGCCATCAGAACACATACACAATTCCAACTCATATGTTCTGAGAGAGAACCACCTACTCATGTGTTGAGACCAAGATATTCCATTCCTACCATATGAATCTTGATCTCTAGCCTTCCCCAAGTTGCTTTCCACTCAAATCTTCTTTCCACAAAATCCAAATCCTATGAGAGAGAGTTGAGTGTTGGGGAGACTATCATTTGAAGCACAAGAGAAAGGAGTTCATCATCAACACACCATTTGTTACTTCTTGGAGAGTGGTGTCTCCTAGATTGGCTAGGTGTCACTTGGGAGCCTCCAACAAGATTTTGGAGTTGAACCAAGGAGTTTGTAAGGGCAAGGAGATCGCCTACTTCCTGAAGATCTACCGCTAGTGAGGCAAGTCCTTCGTGGGCGATGGCCATGGTGGGATAGACAAGGTTGCTTCTTCGTGGACCCTTCGTGGGTGGTTGCTTCTTCGTGGACCCTTCGTGGGTGGAGCCCTCCGTGGACTCGCGCAACCATTACCCTTCATGGGTGGAGCCCTCCGTGGACTCGCGCAACCGTTACCCTTCATGGGTTGAAGTCTCCATCAACGTGGATGTAGGATAGCACCACCTATCCGAACCACGGGAAAAACATCCATGTCTCCAATTGCGTTTGAATTCTCCAAACCCTTCCCTTTACATTCTTGCAAGTTGCGTGCTTTACTTTCCGCTGCCAATATACTCTTTGCATGCTTGCTTGAATTGTGTGATGATTGCTTGACTTGTCCTACAATAGCTAAAATCTGCCAAGAACTAAAATTGGGAAAAGGTTAAGTTTTTATTTGGTCAAGTAGTCTAATCACCCCCCCTCTAGACATACTTTCGATCTACAAGTGGTATCAGAGCTTTGGTCTCCATTTGCTTTGATCTCCATAGCTTTTGGTGGTCATAGCCTTGGTTTCACAACCTAGGAGAGTATGGCGTCTAGCGAGGGAAATTATCACCGTAGAGGTCCTTACTTTGATGGTACTAATTTTGCTAGTTGGAAGCATAAAATGAAAATGCATATTCTTGGACATAACCCCGCCGTTTGGGCTATTGTGTGTGTTGGTTTGCAAGGTGACTTCTTTGATGGGAAAGAACCAAACCGTGAAGCTACCGCGGATGAGTTGAAGATGTTGCAATACAATGCTCAAGCTTGTGATATTCTCTTCAACGGATTGTGCCCCGAAGAATTCAACAAAATCAGCCGTCTTGAGAATGCAAAGGAAATTTGGGACACTTTGATTGATATGCACGAAGGTACCGACTCCGTCAAGGAATCCAAGTTGGATGTGCTTCAAAGTCAACTTGACAAGTTCAAAATGAAGGATGGTGAAGGTGTCGCTGAAATGTACTCTAGGCTTGCTCTCATCACAAATGAGATTGCCGGCTTAGGAAGTGAAGAGATGACCGATAGATTCATCATCAAGAAGATTCTAAGAGCCTTGGATGGAAAATATGATACCGTGTGCACATTGATCCAAATGATGCCCAATTACAAAGATCTCAAGCCAACGGAGGTGATTGGAAGAATTGTTGCTCATGAGATGTCACTTAAGGATAAAGAGGAACTTCACAACAAATCAAGTGGTGCCTACAAAGCCTCATGTGAAGCCCCTACATCATCAAGTGAGAAACAAAACTTCAATGAAGAATTGAGCTTAATGGTGAAGAACTTCAACAAGTTCTACAAGAGTAGAAGCAAAGATAGAAGCTTCAAGTCAAGGTCCTACAATGACAAAAGATCTTCTAGTCGAGAGCGAAACTGCTACAGTTGTGGAAGACCCGGACACTATTCCAATGAGTGTACGGCTCCCTACAAGAGAAGAGAAGATTCTCCAAAAAGAAGAAGCAAAGAATCACCACCAAGAGAGAGAAGGAGTAGAGATGATCGTTATGAACGAAGATACTCACGGAGAAGCAAGGATTCGGAAAGGAAGGAAAAATCATCAAGGAGCTACACAAAACGAAGACATCAAGCTCATGTTGGTGAATGGGTATCCGGCTCCGACTCCGACAGCCACTCCGAGAGAAGTTATCACTCCGACTCCGAAGATACTCAAGATGAAGGTGTTGCCGGTCTAGCACTTGTGTCAACCAACTCCTACGACATATTTGACTCACCAAATGAAGGAATTGGAAGATGCTTCATGGCCAAAGGTCCTAAGGTAACACACCCCGAGTATGTTGATTTCAATAGTGATGAAGATGACTTGTTAGGTGATGATTTGCTTGTTGACAACTCTAGTGATGAATACTATGATGAAACGTCAATTAATCATGCTAATCAAGATAAAACGAATGACAATGATAAGGAGAAGATTGAGGCTCTAACTAAAGAACTAAACACTCTTAAGTTAGCTCATGAAACTATCTTCGAAGATCATCGAGAACTTTTAAGAGCTCATGAGAAATTACGCTTTGAAAAGCTCAATCTTGAGCAAGAGCATGAGTTCTTAAAAGCAATCAATGATGATCTCCGCAAGAAAAGTTCTTCTTACATTGCCAAGCGTTTACTCTTATCCACTTACATGCCTCAAGTCAAGTCTAGTAACAAGAACAAGAAAGATTCTTCCTCTAGCAGTAACAATGATCATGCTAAATCCAATATTGTTGCTTCTAGTAGTTCTCTTGATTCCACTAATGATTCTCTTAGCCAAGTTACACTTGAGCAAGAAAATAGCTTATTGAAGGGAATTATAGAGAAAGGAGTGTACAAAAGCCTTGCCGGGAGTAAGCAATTCGAGGAAATTGTGCGCAAGCAAGGAATGCACCGGAAGAATCAAGGTGTTGGTTTTGAACGAAAATTCAATGCCAATGGAGTTGAGTGGGAAGAAGATCAATACCCCAAGACAAAGTTTGTTCCTCAACAAGAGAAGTATGATACTTCTTTCAAGGGGACACAAGCTCAAGATGATCTTCCACCACAAGACTACAAGCAAAAAGGCAAGGACAAGCTTCAAGAGGAAATTGATGCATTTGAAGAAGCTCCTAAGACCTTAGTCAAGTGGATTCCCAAGACTACTTCAAGTTCCACTTCATCAAGTACGACTACAACTCCAAGGATTCCCATCAAGATGGTGTGGATCCAAAAGAAGAAGAACTAGAGAGTTCTTGAGGGTGACTCCGCCAACATACTTCACTCTTATCATTTTGGCAAGAACAAGTGCAATCAACTTCCACATCTTGCACTAGTTCAAGGAGTCACAAACCCTCTTGTTGGTAAGACAAGGGACAAGGTAACCTAAAAGTTTTCATGGACATCATCTTGTGTGTGCATCACTCTATGTCTATGGATATCCTTGTTTGTTCCTTGTGGGACTAACCCATGTAGGTATTGAAAGTGCAATTCACTCAAATGGATAGCTCCAAGTGATCTACATCAACATTGAGCATCCACATCTTCAACATCTACATGAAGTCATCATCGACAAAACCCGAGGTTAGTTCATCCCTCTTAGGGGGGATATCACATCTAGGGGGAGCTTTACTCTAAGACTTGAGCTAAAGCAACTCTAAAGATGTGAACACAACAATGCTTTATGTAAAAGTGGTAACCCCACTTGAGCTTAAACGATGAGTATGACCTATGATCAAGTGTTCTCACTTGACTCCTAAGTCAATATACTCATATATAGATGACCTTGTCATCGCAAATTGCTTGATAGATGCTAGAATTGGTTGTGCATGCCTTGTCACATATTTCATTTGCCATCTTATTGTGTGAGCATGCTGGTTGCATATTTTACTCATTCGAGGACATCCACTTGTTGTTTTGATTGTTTGGTTTTATTTCCTTTTGCCAAGTGGATGGACAAGAATGCCTAAGAACCTCCTCTAGCTATCTATGCTTTTCTCGTCTCAAACTCTATTCATGCTACATCACAAAATTTGATCACATCAGATTCAAACCACTCTATGTGAGGAGCGCTCGGAGTCCCCGATTCGTCATAGACTTAAACTTCCAAAACCTCTTTATGATTCTCGGTCTGACCGATACCCTACTTTCGGTCCTACCGAGATCATTAAGTTGATCTAGGTTTTCGATCTCGGTGCAACCGATTTGAACCATTCGGTCACACCGAGTTGCAACAACTATATACAGTTTTGCATCTCGGTGCCACCGAGTTGTTCCACTCAGTCACACCGACAGGGTCGGGCTATATATAGTCACGGGCAAAAATTTGGAAATTTCTCCGAACCCCCTTCGCTCGCGCCATAGCCTGCTCTGCCAACTTGGTCTCCGGATCGTCTCCTCGCCGCCAGCCGCCTCCAGTCGCTGGGTCTCCGTTCGCCGTCAACGGAAATTCAAACCCCGCCGTTTGCGCCGTTAGCCGAGTTCTCTGCCGAACTAGGGTATGACTCGATCTTTGTGCTATTCCCCAATCCGATTCTTAAGCACATTGTGATCATCATGATTATTGCCACGTTTGTTAAACTTCTATCTAGTCAATGAACTCGTAGATTAGGTCTAATTCGAAATTTTAGGGTTAGGTTTCCGCCGAAACCATCTCGGACCCACCGAGTTGAAAAACTCGGTCCCACCGATTTGGCTTATGCCATTGCACAAGTGAGACTCGGTCTGACCGAGAATTACTTATCGGTGTGACCGATTTTGGAACTCTGTGAAACCCTAGCAGTCTCGGTGCCACCGACTGTGACTCGGTCTGACCAGAGTTCACTAGTTTAGGTGCCAAAACTGCTTCGGTATCACCGAGTTTAGAAATCGGTAGATCCGAGATGCTTTCGGTGGGAAACTAAAACTAAGTTTTTGAATTTATTCTTTTGCAAAAATCTCTGCATTTTGTGATGCTCATCCACTCTATCTCATCTATAACCTATTCACAGGTGTCAGCAGTCAGAGTTTGCATCATGTCAGACCAAAGTGATAGCCAGAACTTGTAAGAGCAGCAAGTGCAGATGAGTGAGGGCACTAGTCCCTCAAGTTCCTAGATGATGGCAGCAGGAGCACCCCTAGCAATCTGCCTAAAGCTCCACAAGACAGAGAAAGAAGAGAACCTCAGACTCAGAAGATGAGGATTATGTGGCCAGAAGGGAAGCAACTTCCAAGAGAGTTGAGCCAGCACAGGGCATAAAACCAGGGATGAAGATCAAAAGGCCAGCAGGCAGGCAACCTATGTCAAAGGCCAGAGCTTCAACTGAGAAGCCCACTCCCATTGAGCCAGTTGCTGCTGAAGGCAAGAAGAGGAAAGAAAGAGTGAAGAAAATTGTAGCCAGAGTGCTTGGCAAGGCTTCCATCATGGAAGATGAGGAGGAAGAAGAAGAGGTAGCTGCACCAGCACCTAAGGCACCCAAGCTGATGGGTGATGCCATAAGAACAGGGGCAGCTGCTTCCAAGTCCAAGCCAGCTCCAAAGCCAAAGCCAAAGAGGAACACAAGAAGCATCCCAGCTACTGAGAAGAACAAGGCCCCAGTGCCTGAAGCTGCAGAAGAAGAAGAAGAGAATGTTCTTAGAAAGCTCAAGCCCAAGATCCCAGACCACAACGATGCTCATCCTGTGGCTGAGGATATGAAACTCAGGAGAGATTCAGGGCTCCGGAAGTGGAGAGAAGCAGACCCATATGCTTCAAGGAGAAGGACTGCAGTTGACTACAGGTTTCACACCAAGGAGCAGCAAGACTTTTATGAGACAGTGCTGCTAGACAAGAAGCCAATTGTCTGTGATATGAGATGGGTTGATTGGCAATACATCAAGGACAACGAAGAGTACTACCCTGGAGTGCAGGACAGCTTCAAGGCATGTGGAGTAGAGGACTTTGTTGGGCAGAAGCTCACAAAGTGGAACAAGGAACTCATCATGCAGTTCTACTCCACAGCCCATTTCTATCCAGATGGCAGGATTGTATGGATGTCAGAGGGTACGAGGTACCAGTCTACAATTGCTGAATGGGCTCAGCTGATTAATGCCCCAGAAGAGCATGACGATGACTTGGATATTTATGCCAAGAAGAAGATGGACCACAACTCAATGTCAAACATGTACAAGGAGATTCCAAATGAAGCACTTGATACGTTCAAGTTTGGCTCAGTACACTATCTTCTATCAGGGCTGCCAACCATCAACTGGATTCTTAGGCACACCCTATTTCCCAAGTCTGGAGATCACAAGATGATCAGGGGCCACGCGATCAACTTGCTTCATATCTTTGATGTGCCACAGAAATTCAAAGTCATGAGCCTTATGATTGAAACAATCAAGAGGACAGCAGCAGACCAGAAGAGGAGCTGTGGATATGCCCCACAGATTCAGGAGCTCATCAACTCTAAGATGGGCACGGGCATATACTTATTGGACAAGGAACACCTGCCCATCCGTCCAGACTTTGAAGATAATCAAGTGGTCATGACTGAGAATGAGCCATCATATGCCCAAGCACAAGCCAAGAAGGAGAAGGCGAGGAAGGAGAAAGCTGCCAAGATGCCTACTCAAGAGGAGGCATCTGAATATTTCCTGAAAACCAAACAAGATCAGCTTGGTTACTTGATTGCATCCACCCTGCGGATTGAGCAAGGACTAGCCACCCTAACTCAGAACCAGGCAAGCTTAGAGAGGATCATGGAACAAAAGTTCTATGACTTGGATGTCAAAGTGACAGAGATTCAGACTGCAGTGGAGCAGCTCCAAGATGACATGCAGGAAAGGAAAGGGAAGACAACCACTGATGCCTTTGCCAGAGTGCCACGAGGTCCGAGGTCGTCTGCAGTGCCAGTTCCTGACACAAGAGCAACTGCCTCAGCTCTAGCCGTAGCACCAGCCCAACCTGCTCCAGCATCTACTTCAGCTCCAACTCCAACGTCTACTTCAGCGTCTACGGAAGCCTTCGTTCTTGGAGTGATCCGGACTCCACCACCACCTGAAGATCAAGCCTGAGTGTCGTTTTAGCACTATGCATTTTCTAGGAACTTTTTGGTAACTTGTTGCCAAAGGGGGAGAAAATGTATAGATCATAGGCTTCGAGAGAGAGAGTGCTGCTTTTCTCTCTTGTTTTATTTGGTGGTTTTTCGAACTTTGTTTGCTTTTGCTTGAGATACTATGTCATTGCTCGTGAGACATTGATGATCATGTGTTTGATCATAAGCTACACTTAATGTTTGCTTAATATTATCATCTTATCTATCTTATGTGATCATTCACTATTCTTGGTGATGAGTGCATGTATTTCATTCTTATCACTTTAAGCGCTCCACCAAGATGTATGTGACATGGAAGAGTAACCCATGACTCTAACTCTTTGTGCATTTGCAGTCCAAAGCAAATTTTAAATATGCACAAATTTAGGGGGAGCTCTTACTTGTCACATACTTCTCAAAGCGACGATATATTTCATGCTTATTATCATTTGTCGAAGCTTTGATCTATATGTTGTCATCAATTACCAAAAAGGGGGAGATTGAAAGTGCAACTATCCCTAGGTGGTTTTGGTAATTCATAACAACATATAGCTCATTGAGCTAATGCTATTCCAAGATGACTATTTCAGGAAAGCTCAATGATTGGCATGGCATGGATGTGAAAGTTGAACCCTCAAAATGCTAAGGACAAAGGATTGGCTCAAGCTCAAAAGCTCAAGACTCTTCATTTTATATTTTAGTGATCCAAGATCACATTGAGTCCCATAGGAAAAGCCAATACTATTAAGGAGGGATGAGGTGTTGCTTAATGAGCCTCTTGCTTCATGTGCTTAGTGATATGCTCCAAAACCCTCAACTACTTTCCCATATCCACATATGACCTAAACCCTAAGCCAAACTCGGTCCTACCGATTCTTCCTATCCGGCGCCACCGAGTTTCACTTGTCATTAGCCACTGCCAAACCCTAGCAATTCGGTTCTACCGATAGGATCTCGGTCTCACCGAGATGGGGTTGCAAACTCTCTGTTTCCCTTTCGTAACTTTTCGGTCCCACCGAAAGAGCGAATCGGTCCCACCGAGATTGCAATGTAAACTCAGTGTTTCCCCTTTGTAACTTTTCGGTCTCACCGAGTTCCACTCGGTCTCACCGAAAGAGCAAATCGGTCCCACCGAGTTTGCCTGACCAACTCTCTGGTTAGCTAATTACCAAATTCGGTCTCACCGAGTTTGTGTAATCGGTCTCACCGAGATTACGTTATGCCCAAACCCTAACCGAATCGGTCCTACCGAGTTGCATGTCAGTCCCACCGAAATTCCTAACGGTCACTAGGTTTACTATTTCGGTCAGACCGAGTTTTCTGATTCGGTCCCACCGAGATTGGTAAATTGTGTAACGGTTGGATTTTGTGTGGAGGCTATATATACCCCTCCACCTCTTTCTCATTCAGTGAGAGAGCCATCAGAACACACACATCATTCCAACTCATATGTTCTGAGAGAGAACCACCTACTCATGTGTTGAGACCAAGACATTCCATTCCTACCATATGAATCTTGATCTCTAGCCTTCCCAAGTTGCTTTCCACTCAAATCTTCTTTCCACCAAATCCAAATCCTATGAGAGAGAGTTGAGTGTTGGGGAGACTATCATTTGAAGCACAAGAGCAAGGAGTTCATTACCTACACACCATTTGTTACTTCTTGGAGAGTGGTGTCTCCTAGATTGGCTAGGTGTCACTTGGGAGCCTCCGACAAGATTGTGGAGTTGAACCAAGGAGTTTGTAAGGGCAAGGAGATCGCCTACTTCGTGAAGATCTACCGCTAGTGAGGCAAGTCCTTCGTGGGCGATGGCCATGGTGGGATAGACAAGGTTGCTTCTTCGTGGACCCTTTGTGGGTGGTTGCTTCTTCGTGGACCCTTCGTGGGTGGAGCCCTTCGTGGACTCGCGCAACCGTTGCCCTTGGGTGGAGCCCTGTGTGGACTCGCGCAACCGTTACCCTTCGTGGGTTGAAGTCTCCATCAACGTGGATGTAGGATAGCACCACCTATCCGAACCACGGGAAAAACATCCGTGTCTCCAATAGCGTTTGAATTCTCCAAACCCTTCCCTTTATATTCTTGCAAGTTGCATGCTTTACTTTCCGCTGCCAATATACTCTTTGCATGCTTGCTTGAATTGTGTGATGATTGCTTGACTTGTCCTAAAATAGCTAAAATCTGCCAAGAACTAAAATTGGGAAAAGGTTAAGTTTTTATTTGGTCAAGTAGTCTAATCACCCCCCCTCTAGACATACTTTCGATCCTACAAGGACGTAGGGTTTTTCCTCTATCAAGAGGGCCCGAACCTGGGTAAAACGTCGTGTCCCCTGCCTCCTGTTACCATCCGCCTTAGACGCACAGTTCGGGACCCCCTACCCGAGATCTGCCAGTTTTGACACTGATGAGAGACCATCTTCATCCTATGCCTCCTACGGATTGATAAACCTTAGGTCATCCACTTGAGGGAAATTTGCTACTGTCCTACAAACCTCTACACTTGGAGGCCCAACAACGTCTAGAAGAAGAAGGTTGTGTAGTAGACATCAAGCTCTTTTTTGGCGCCGTTGCCGGGGAGGTTAGCGCTTGAAGGTATATCTTTAGATCTTGCAATCGAATCTTTTTGTTTCTTGTTTTATCACTAGTTTAGTTTATAAAAGAAAATTATAAAAAAATGGAATTAAGGGTACCTCATATGCTTCATCTTTTTAATATCTATCATGAAAATAAGGATTCTGATAATTGTGCTCAAGTGCTAGAAGAAGAATGCATTAGAATGTTTTGAATGATGAGCATGATTGCAATGCTGTTAGTATGAATTCCTTATCCATGATGCTAAAGATATGCAAAGCCACAAGCTTGAGGAAGCTATGTTTGATGAAGATGATATTTTTTATCCCCCAAGTTTTGATGAGAAAATTTATTATGATGAAAGCATGCCTCCTATTTATGATGATTATATTGATGAAAGTGGATGTGGAGAGGTCATGACTTTATTTTGTGATGAATCCACTATTCCGGAAGAGGTTCCAATTGATTATGAGAACAAAGTTGCTATCTATGATGATTATTGTGATGACTTGTATGCTATAAAGAATAATGATATCCATGAAACTTGTCATCATGATTTTAGTTTTCAATTGGATTATGCCTCACATGATAATTATTTTGTTGAGTTTACTCCCACTATTCCGAATGAGAAGAATTTTGCTTGTGTGGAGAGTAATACAATTTCTATGCTTGTAGATCATGAAAAGAATGCTTTAGGTGATGGTTATATTTTTGAATTCATTCATGATGCTACTGAAAATTATTATGAGGGAGGAATATATGCTTGTAGGAATTGCAATAATATCAAGTTTCCTCTCTATGTGCTTAAAGTTTTGAAGTTATGCTTGTTTTACCTTCCTATGCAAGTTGATGCTTGTTCCCACAAGTTTTTTGCTCACAAAATCCCTATGCATAGGAAGTGGGTTAGACTTAAATGTGCTAGTCATATTCTTCATGATGCTCTCTTTATGTTTCAATCCTTATCTTTTATGTGAGCATCATTGAAATCGTCATGCCTAGCTAGGGCGTTAAACGATAGCGCTTGTTGGGAGGCAACCCAACTTTATTTTTGTTCCTTGCTTTTTGCTCCTGTTTAGTAATAAATAATTTATCTATCCTCTGTTATGATTGAGTTTATATGTTTTAATTAGTGTTTGTGCCAAGTAGAACCGTTGGGAAGACTTGGGGAAAGTCTTGTTAATCTTGCTGTAAAAAACAGAAACTTTAGCGCTCACGAGAATTGCTGCCATTTTTATTTGGATAGTGATATTTAGTTAATTATTTTTGAAGATTATTAATAGATAAATTCCTCACGTCCAGAAATTTATTTTAGAATTTTTGGTGTTCCAGAAGTTTGCGTTAGTTACAGATTACTACAGACTGTTCTGTTTTTGACAGATTCTGTTTTTCGTGTGTTGTTTGCTTATTTTAATGAATCTATGAGTAGTATCGGAGGGTATGAACCATAGATGAGTTGGAATACAGTAGATATTACACCAATATAAATAAAGAATGAGTTCATTACAGTACCTTGAAGTGGTTTTTTTGTTTTCTTTCGCTAACGGAGCTCACGAGTTTTCTACTTTAAGTTTTGTGTTGTGCAGTTTTCAAGTTTTGGGTAAAGATTCAATGGACTATGGAACAAGGAGTGGCAAGAGCCTAAGCTTGGGGATTCCCAAGGAACCCCAAGGTAATATTCAAGGACAACCAAGAGCCTAAGCTTGGGGATTCCCCAGAAGGCATCCCCTCGTTCGTCTTTGTTCATCGGTAACTTTACTTGGAACTATATTTTTATTCACCACATGATATGTGTTTTGCTTGGAGCGTCATGCCATTTTATTTTGCTTTGATTTCTGTTTGAATAAAGTATCAATATCTGAAATTATTGAATGAGAGAGAGAGTCTTCATATAGCCATAATTATTTAACTACTCATTGATCTTCACTTATATCTTTTGGAGTAGTTTGTTGTTTGCTCTATTGCTTCACTTATATCTTTTAGAGCACGGCGGTGGATTTATTTTGAAGAAATAGATGAACTCTCATGTTTCACTTATATTATTTTTAGAGTCTTAAACATCATTGTAATTTTCTTAAACCTAATATGCTAGGTATTCAAGATTAGTAAAAACTTTCTTATGAGTGTTTTGAATACTAAGAGAAGTTTGATGCTTGATGATTGTTTTGAGATATGGAGGTAGTGATATTAAAGTTGTGCTAGTTGAGTAGTTGTGAAATTGAGAAATACTTGTGTTGAAGTTTGCAAGTCCCGTAGCATCCACGTATGGTAAACGTTATGTAACAAATTTGAAACATGAGGTGTTCTTTGATTGTCCTCCTTATGAGTGGCGGTCGGGGACGAGTGATGGTCTTTTCCTACCAATCTACCCCCCTAGGAGCATGCGCATAATGCTTGGTTTTTGATGACTTGTAGATTTTTGCAATAAGTATGTGAGTTCTTTATGACTAATGTTGAGTCCATGGATTATACGCACTCTCACCCTTCCATCATTGCTAGCCTCTTCGGTACCGTGCATTGCCCTTTCTCACCTTGAGAGTTGGTGCAAATTTCGCCGGTGCATCCAAACCCGTGATATGATACGCTCTTTCACTCATAAACCTCCTTATATCTTCCTCAAAACAGCCACCATACCTACCTATTATGGCATTTCCATAGCCATTCCGAGATATATTGCCATGCAACTTTCCACCATTCCGTTTATCATGACACGTTCATCATTGTCATATTGCTTAGCATGATCATGTAGTTGACATAGTATTTGTGGCAAAGCCACTGTTCATAATTCTTTCATACATGTCACTCTTGGTTCATTGCATATCCTGGTACACCGCCGGAGGCATTCATATAGAGTCATACTTTGTTCTAGTATCAAGTTGTAATCATTGAGTTGTAAATAAATAGAAGTGTGATGATCATCATTTTCTAGAGCATTGTCCCAAGTGAGGAATAAAAAAAAGAGAAAGGCCATAAAAAAGAGAAGGCCCAAAAAAAGGCCATAAAAAAAGAGAAGGCCCAAAAAAATGAGAGAAAAAGAGAGAAGGGACAATGTTACTATCCTTTTACCACACTTGTGCTTCAAAGTAGCACCATAATCTTCAAGATAGAGAGTCTCTTGTTTTGTCACTTCCATATACTAGTGGGAATTTTTCATTATAGAACTTGGCTTGTATATTCCAACAATGGGCCTCCTCAAGTGCCCTAGGTCTTCGTGAGCAAGCAAATTGGATGCACACCCACTTAGTTTCTTTTGTTGAGCTTTCATACATTTATAGCTCTAGTGCATCCGTTGCATGGCAATCCCTACTCCTTGCATTAACATCAATCGATGGGCATCTCCATAGCTCATTGATTAGCCTCGTTGTTGTGAGACTTTCTCCATTTTTGTCTTCTCCACATAACCCCCATCATTATATTCTATTCCACCCATAGTGCTATATCCATGGCTCACGCTCATGTATTGCGTGAAGGTTGAAAAAGTTTGAGATTACTAAAGTATGAAACAATTGCTTGGCTTGTCATCGGGGTTGTGCATGGTGAGAGCATTCTTGTGTGACAAAAATGGAGCATGAATAAACTATATGATTTCGTAGGGATGAACTTTCGTTGGCCATGTTATTTTGAGAGGACATGATTGCTTAGTTAGTATGCTTGAAGTATTATCACTTTTATGTCAATATGAACTTTTATCTTGAATCTTTCGGATCTGAATATCCAAACCACAATTAAGAAGAATTACATTGAAATTATGCCAAGTAGCATTCCACATAAAAAATTCTATTTTTATCATTTACCTACTCGAGGACGAGCAGGAATTAAGCTTGCGGATGCTGATACATCTCCAACGTATCTATAATTTTTGATTGTTCCATGCTATTATATTATCCATCTTGGATATTATTGGGCTTTATTATACACTTTTATATTACTTTTGGGACTAACCTATTGACCCAGAGCCCAGTGCCAGTTCCTGTTTTTTCCCTTGTTTCAGTGTTTCGAAGAAAAGGAATATCAAATGGAGTCAAAACGGAGTGAAACCTTCTGGAGAAGTTATTTTTGGAAGGAAAGCTACCCGATAGACTTGGAGTGCACGTCAGGAAAGAAACGAGGGAGCCACGAGGCAGTGGGGAGCGCCCACCCCCCTAGGGCGCGCCCTCCACCCTTGTGGGTCCCTCGTGGCTCCCCTGACGTATTTCTTCTGCCTATATATATATATATCCATATACCCTAAAACGATCGGGGAGCAGAATAGATCGGGAGTTCCGCCGCCAGAAGCCTCCGTAGCCACCGAGAACCAGTCTAGACCCGTTCTGGCACCCTGCTGGAGGGGAATCCCTCTCTGTTGGCCATCTTCATCATCCCGGTGCTCTCCATGACGAGGAGGGAGTAGTTCTCCCTCGGGGCTGAGGGTATGTACCAGTAGCTATGTGTTTGATCTCTCTCTCTCTCTCTCGTGTTCTTGATTTGGGACGATCTTGATGTATCACGAGCTTTGATATTATAGTTGGATCTTATGTTTCTTCTCCCCCTCTACTCTCTTGTAATGGATTGAGTTTTCCCTTTGAAGTTATCTTATCGGATTGAGTCTTTAAGGATTTGAGAACACTTGATGTATGTCTTGCATGGGATACCTGTGGTGACAATGGGGTATTCTATTGATCCACTTGATGTATGTTTTGGTGATCAACTTGCGGGTTCCGCCCATGAATCTATGCATAGGGGTTGGCACACGTTTTCGTCTTGACTCTCCGATAGAAACTTTGGGGCACTCTTTGAGGTCCTATGTGTTGGTTTAATAGATGCATCTGAGATTGTGTGATGCATATCGTATAATCATACCCATGGATACTTGAGGTGACATTGGAGTATCTAGGTGACATTAGGGTTTTGGTTGGTTTGTGTCTTAAGGTGTTATTCTAGTACTAACTCTAGGTCTGTTTGTGACACTTATAGGAATAGCCCAACGGATTGATTGGAAAGAATAACTTTGAGGTGGTTTCGTACCCTACCATAATCTCTTTGTTCGTTCTCCGCTATTAGTGACTTTGGAGTGACTCTTTGTTGCATGTTGATGGATAGTTATGTGATCCAATTATGTTATTATTGTTGAGAGAACTTGCACTAGTGAAAGTATGAACCCTAGGCCTTGTTTCAACACATTGCAATACCGTTTGTGCTCACTTTTATCATTAGTTACCTTGCTGTTTTATATTTTCATATTACAAAAACCTTTATCTACCATCCATATACCACTTGTATCACCATCTCTTCGCCGAACTAGTGCACCTATACAATTTACCATTGTATTGGGTCTGTTGGGGACACAAGAGACTCTTTGTTATTTGGTTGCAGGGTTGCTTGAGAGAGACCATCTTCATCCTATGCCTCCTACGGATTGATAAACCTTAGGTCATCCACTTGAGGGAAATTTGCTACTGTCCTACAAACCTCTGCACTTGGAGGCCCAACAACGTCTAGAAGAAGAAGGTTGTGTAGTAGACATCAGGACACAGTGCGCAAAATGGGCATTAATGCATCACGGATCAAACCCACAAAGACTACCTTCAAAGGAGTCATACTAGGTGTAGAGGCCCGCTGTACGGGCTCAATCACGCTCGAGGTTGTCTTCGGATCTCCAGACAATTTTGACATAGTCCCATTTCGCAGCGGCTATCACACACTACTCAGACGGACCACATTCACCCGATTCAACACAGTGCCACACTATGCTTATCTCAAGCTCAAGATGCCCAGTCCACGTGGCGTCATAACAGTCAATGGAAATACGAAACACTCCCTCCACATAGAAGAGCACACAGGTGCCTTGGCAGCAGAAGTATAGAGCGACATTCTCAAGCAGAACCCTCATTCGTCTGCCGAGCCCACAGACACCGTCAAGAGGGTCTGAACTACCCTACAGCAAGACAGCTCGGCTCGTCAGGAGCTAGACTAGCAATTCGGCCTCCGTCACAGTCCTGGTCAAGTAGTGGCATTCGCACCACACGTACATAACTACGCACTCAAAATTCCATGGGCATCGAAAGAGGCATAGCTAGTTTGTGATCCACAATACGGCTCAATCGACACCGGATACACACATAATTTCACTTTTATTCGTTTCCTTTTCAGGTTTCAATCCTGATGGCTGATCACAAGTCCCCTTGAAGGATAAACACACCAAGACGGCGAGAAACGCAAACGTATGGGGGAATTTCAAGGTGGTTTCGTTAGTAATCACTCTACCTGTTTTTCAGGACCCAAATGCAGCTCTCCTTTGCTTTTCGGCATGCTAAATAGCCTGTTGCTTATCGCACTACTTGTATCAATGCACCTCGACGTATTAATCAAATTACAATGAAAACAGTTCACGGCTGGAGCTTGAGGGCCCCAGCTCATCACCTTTGCACCCTTTCTGTTTTCTTTCTTTTTTCTCTCTTCTTCTCCCCTGTGGGTAACCCTATGAGGTAGCACCCATACACTTTGGTACGTTTGATGGTTGCCAGGGGCTTCATAGAACCCTACACTATGGCAAAAAAGTCCGAACACTTTTTATAGTATAATTCGGCACCCCGAATTTAGCACTATATGCATTGGCTCCGAATCATGTCTTTGGTCAATAGTTGGGTTGCCCGGCTCCTGTGCTTGCTACCTTATGTTTCGCTATATCGGCTAAGGTAGTAAAGGGAGAACTACTGCGATTGTGCCTTGGTTTATCCAAAGGAGCACCTCAGTAGAGAAAAGCCGAAAACTGACTGTCATGATGCGGCGAGAGCCGGTCAGCTCTTCGGAGGTCGCAAATCATTGGAGATTTCTTCCGCATTACGCGAAGGATCGGTACTTCCCGATCAGATGCCTATAGCACTCTGGTCCGGATACTAGGGGCTGCGCCCATGTTTTTATTGTCAAACTCCTATGGCTAAGTGAGGGCGTTAAAGCCGCATAGTCTGATTGCCTGGTTCGTTGCGCTAAACAACTCCTTCAAGGACCATATAATTGGATCAAGTTTGTTTAGATTCCATCTCGAACACCTCCGTACTACCTACGTGGGGGCAGAAGCCGACGACTGGCCAACCCTCAGATTTCATACAACACGGCCGCACAGGAGGTAAAATTTAAAACATAACAAGCATTATATTACAAACCCACTTTGTTTTATCATACAAGGTAGAAGGAACTTGAATACATTCAGTCAAAGATAATGTCCTGCGAACACTGCGTCGCTATAATACGAGACCCCTCCAGGACGTCGCCAAAATACCTCTCAGGTGTACGATGCTCCTTGCCCTCGGGAGGCCCCTCGGTCACAAGCTTGATGGCGTCCATCTTCGCCCAACAGACCTTGACGCGGGCAAAGGCCATACGTGCGCCCTCGATGCAGACGGACCGCTTGACGGCGTCCAGCCTAGGACAAGCATCCACCAGCTGCTTCACGAGGCCGAAGTAACTGCCGGGTATAGCTCCGGCTGGCCACAGATAGATTATTAAATCCTTCATGGCCAGTTCGGCCACCCTGTGCAGCTCGACCAGCTGTTTTATCTGATCGCTGAAGGGCACCGGATGTTCTGGCGCAAGATATTGCGATCAGAACAGTTTCTCCGTGGAGCTCCCTTCTTCGGCTCGGAAGAACTCCGCGGCGTCGGACACACTACATGGCAGATCAGCAAAAGCCCGTGGAGAACTCCGAATCTGGGTTAGTAAAAGATACTTCCTCTTCACATACTTGCTTTACATACAAAATGCCTTACCCGCCGCGATCGTCCTAGCCTCCTGGATCTCTCGGAGGGTGCCCTGGGCCTCCCTCCGGGCCGTCTCCGCACTCTGACGAGCCTTGGCGAGTTCGATCTCTTGAGCCGACGCATCGCGCTCCAAAGTCTCGCACTTCCTCACCGCGTCCTGGAGCTCTTGTTGGACCTCGTTGAACCGGGCCTTGAGCTTCTTACGGACGTCCTGCTCCTTGATGGCCTTCCCCTCGGCTTCGACCAGGGCCTTTCTCAGGGCCTCGACCTCGGTCGTCGCTTCTATACATATCATGACACTTCGGTCAATGCATATCATTTTACTTTTTTCGAATACGTAACGGGTTATTACATACCTTGTTTTTCTTGGAGCTACCTCCTCACCTG
Source organism: Triticum urartu (assembly GCF_003073215.2). Lineage (NCBI taxonomy): Eukaryota > Viridiplantae > Streptophyta > Magnoliopsida > Poales > Poaceae > Triticum > Triticum urartu. The sequence goes on from NC_053025.1 coordinate 427,016,167, forward strand.
GCCGAGCTCCTCCTCGGCCTACTCCAGTCTCCGCTTCAGTCCGAAGACCTCATCAGTATGCGAGGTTGCGGCCAACAGCGATGCCTGCGTATTCATTTCAGAAAAATGTAGTTAGTTTCCTGCAATAAAAGATTGATCCTCTGTCTGGCTTTTTTCTTTCCGAACACCGGACAGTGTCTCAGGGGCTATTGTTTATATTGGGATTTTCTCTTTCTTGCATTGCTTACCTCAAAAACTGTCAGCAGGTTGCTGCAAGCTTCGGTTAGTCCGCTCTTGGCAGACTAAAGCCTTTCAATTACCATGCCCATAAGAACACGGTGCTCATCCACAATGGAAGCACCTCGCAGCGCTTCCAGCAGATTATCCGATGCCCCTGGTTGGACAGGGGTCACCGGCGGAATAGGCATACCCCCTTCTTTCGAAGGAGGTTGCGCGCCGGATTCCGGAGCCGTATCGGTCTCCGGAATCAAATACGACTATGGGACGAACTGAATACGGCCCTCACCACTAGTCTCCATGGGGACTGGCTCCCCTGGTGTCCAGCAACGGAGGCCTCGCCCTCTGGTGCCTCCTGAGCCTCCCCCCGGCCTGGGAAAGTCCTTCAGGAGAGCACCTCTACGTCGCCCTTGGCCTTGGGGGAGTAAGCGGTCGGCGGTGACTCGCTGGCCATTGCCCTTGAATCAAATGAACCTCCTGACGAGGATCGCTGGGAGCTGTCGTGGGCCGGACTGCAATGACATAATTAAACCATCTAAAATACCATAAGATGGAAGGGCCGGATAATTGGACGTGTACGGGTTCTTACCACTCACGATGCGGCTAGGGGCTTGTTCCGGGGGCGTCGCTCTGGACTACTGTCGACGTCCCATGCGGAGCTGCCCACCTTTCCCCTTCTTGGGCGCCTCCGCCTCCAGAATTGTGGAGGTCGCCCTCTTCTTCCTCCCCCCATCAGGGGGAGAACCGCTTTCCTCCTCCTCCTCATTGTCGTCGTCTTCGGTGGTGGAGGAGCGGGTCTTGTCTTCGGACGTCGCGTCCGAAGCTCCCTTGCGGCAGGGGCCACTCCGTACCCCCTTGGCCTTCCCCTTGGCCTTCTTCTCCGGTGCCTTATAGGGCGCCGGCACCAGCATCTTCGCTAAACGCGGGATGACTGGTTCTTCAGGCAGCGGAGCCGGACACTGGATCCGGTTCGCCCTCTCCATCCAGTCCTGAAGAAGCAATGTTAATAAAAGCTTAGATATCATCCTTGAAACAAGCAAGTAGGGGATGCGTTAAAAATAACATACCTCGTTGGTGAGGTGGTTAATGTCATGCCCGCAGTCCGAATCTGTGGCCAACGGTGTCTCGTTGCCCTTGAAGAGCAACTTCCAGGCGTCTTCGTGAGTGGTTTCGAAGAGCTTCTTCAGGGTATGGTGCTTCTTTGGATTGAACTCCCATAGAGGGCGGCTTCGGTTTTAGCACGGGAGAATCCGGCGAACTAGCATCACCTGGATTACATCGACAAGTTTGATATCTTTGTCCACCATGCTTTGAATGTGCGTCTGCAGTGTTATTAGCTCATCTGGCGAACACCAGTTCAGGCTCTTCTCGACCCAGGAGGTGAGTCACATGGGAGCGCCGGAGCTGAATTCGGCAGCTGCGGCCCAGCTGGCGCCGCGGGGTTCTGTGATGTAGAACCACTGTTTCTGCCATTCCTTTACAGTCTCCACGAAAGTGCCTTTTGGCCAGGAGACATTGGTCAGCTTGCTCACCATGGCGCCTCCGCACTCTGCATGCTGGCCATCCACCACCTTCGGCTTCACGTTGAAGACCTTGAGCCACAACTCGAAGTGGGCTTGGATGTGGAGGAAGGCCTCACACACGATGATGAATGACGAGATGTTGAGGAAGGAGTTCGGGGATAGATCATGGAAGTCTAGCCCGTAATAGAACATCAGCCCACAGACGAAGGGGTGGAGTGGAAACCCTAGCCCACGGAGGAAGTGAGGGATGAATACCACCCTCTCACTGGGCTTCGGTGTGGGGACGACTTGCCCCTGGGATGGAAGACGGTGGGCATTTCCTTCGCCAGGTACCCGGCCGCCCGAAGCTTGGCAATGTCCTTCTCCTTGACGGAGGAGGCCATCCACTTGCCTTGACCTCCGGATCCGGACATGGTTGAGTGCTTGCTCGAGTGGGAAAAAGATGAGAACTTGGGCGCTGGAGCTCAAGAGTGGAAGGGCAGATGAAGAGAGAAGGCGTGGGTGAAGAAAGGGGATTCTTATCTCCTTATAAAGGCAGTGAATATTGAACGCCTCTCCACTCGCCTTAGAACTCGCCTATTCCCAAGGGCTGTGTGAACTGCACGGTTGGGTTACCCACGCCCGTATTGATGAGAATCCCGCAATAAGGGGACATGATATCTGCTTTGACAAGACGTGCCAATGGCAACCGCATCTCGAAACGTGGAGCAACAGACGAAAAACAGTTCGAAATTATGACCAAGTGGACATGATGTCATGTTGCGAAAAGTTGTCAGCGGATTGGACTCGTGGATTATTATATTCTCTGCGGTGGTGTGTGGTGTGTGTGTGTTACAGGTCCGGACACGACCATTAATTCCGAAGACCGCCTTAGAGTTCGGAAGGAGGAACCTGCCTTGCAATGCCAAAGACATATCTACGCATTGAAGCCAGGTTTAGGGGCTACTGAGGGAGTCCTGGACTAAGGGGTCCTCGGGCGTCCGGGCTGTTAGCCATGTGCCGGACTGATGGGCTGTGAAGATACGAAGACTGAAGACTGCACCCGTGTCCGGAGGGAACTCTCCTTGGCATTGAAGGCAAGCTTGGCGATCAAATAAGTAGATTCCTTTCTTTGTAACTGACCTTGTGTAACCCTAGATCCTCCCGGTGTCTATATAAACCAGAGGACTTAGTCCGGAGAAAAGGACAATCATTACCATAGTCATACAGGCTAGGATTTTAGGGTTTAGCCATCTCGATCTCGTGGTAGATCAACTCTTGTAATACCCATATTCATCAAGATCAATCAAGCAGGAAGTAGGGTATTACCTCCACAGAGAGAGCCTGAACCTGGGTAAACATCGTGTCCCCTGTCTCCTATTACCATCGACCTTAGACGCACAGTTCGGGACCCCCTACCCGAGATCCGCTGGTTTTGACACCGACAATGATTATAAAGGTGCTCTACAGGTGTCTTCGATGGTACTTGTTGAGTTGGCATAGATCGAGATTAGGATTTGTCACTCCGATTGTCGAAGAGGTATCTCTGGGCCCTCTCGGTAATGCACATCACTATAAGCCTTGCAAGCATTGTGACTAATGAGTTAGTTGCGGAATGATGCATTACGGAATGAGTAAAGAGACTTGCCTATAACGAGATTGAGCTAGGTATGAGGATACCGACGATCGAATCTCGGATAAGTAACATACCGATGACAAAGGGTACAACGTATGTTGTTATGTGGTTTGACTGATAAAGATCTTCATAGAATATGTAGGAACCAATATGAGCATCCAGGTTCCGCTATTGGTTATTGACCGAAGACGAGTCTCGGTCATGTCTACATAGTTCTCGAACCCGTAGGGTCCGCATGCTTAAAGTTCGGTGACGATCGGTAATATGAGTTTATGTGTTTTGATGTACCGAAGGTAGTTTAGAGTCCCAGATATGATCACAGACATGACGAGGAGTCTTGAAATGGTCGAGACATAAAGATTAATATATTGGAAGCCTACATTTGGACATTGGAATGGTTTCGGGTGAAATCGGGATTTTACTGGAGTGTCAGGGGGGGGGGGGGTTACCGGAACCCCCCGGGGGTTAATGGGCCTTGTTGGGCCCTAGTGGAGAGAGAGGGGCCGGCCAGGGCAGGCCACGCGTCCCCTCCCCTTGAGTCTGAATAGGACAAGGAAGGGGGGCCCTTGCCTTTCCCCCTCTCCCACTCCTTCCTTCCCCCCTCCTAGTGGGACTAGGAAAGGGGAGTCCTACTCCCACTAGGAGGAGGACTCCTCCTCGTGGCGTGCCCTGCTAGAGCCGGCCGGCCTCCCCCTTGCTCCTTTATATACGGGGGTAGGGGGCACCCCAAGACACAAGTTGATCTTTTAGCCATGTGGGGTGCCCCCTCCACCATAATCCACCTCGGTCATATCGTAGCGGTGCTTAGGCAAAGCCCTGCGTCGGTAGAATCATCATCACCGTCATCACGCTGTCATGCTGACGGAACTCTCCCTCGAAGCTCTATTGGATCGGAGTTCGTGGGACGTCACCGAGCTGAACGTGTGTTGAACTCTGAGGTGCCGTACGTTCGGTAGTTGGATCGATCGGATCGTGAAGACGTACGACTACATCAACCGCGTTCTCATAACGCTTTCGCTTACGGTCTACGAGGGTACATGGATGACACTCTCCCCTCTCGTTGCTATGCTTCACCATGATCTTGCGCGTGCGTAGGATTTTTTTTGAAATTACTATGTTCCCCAACAATGGCATCTGAGCTAGGTTTATGCGTAGATGTTATATGCACGAGTAGAACACAAAGGAGTTGTGGGCATGGGTATATACATATTGCTTGCCGTCACTAGTTGATTTTTGATTCAGCGGCATTGTTGGATGAAGTGGCCTAGACCGACATTACGCGTACGCTTACGCGAGACTGGTTCTACCGATGTGCTTCGCACACAGGTGGCTAGTGGGTGTCTGTTTCTCCAGCTTTAGTTGAATCGGATCCAATGAACAGGGTTCTTTCTAAAGATCAAAAAGCAATCACTATACCGCGTTGTGGTTTTTGATGCGTAGGTAAGAACTGTTCTTGCTCAACCCGTAGCAGCCACGTAAAACTTGCAACAACAAAGTAGAGGACGTCTAACTTGTTTTTCCAGGGCATGTTGTGATGTGATATGGTCAAGACATGATGCTAAATTTTATTGTATGAGATGATCATGTTTTGTAACACAGTTATCGGCAACTGGCAGGAGCCATATGGTTGTCGCTTTATTGTATGAAATGCAATCGCCATGTAATTTCTTTACTTTATCACTAAGCGGTAGCGATAGTCGTGGAGGGAATAGTTGGCGTGACGACAACGATGGTTTGATGGAGTTCAAGGTGTCAAGCCAGTGAGGAGTGTGATCATGATGGTGCTTTGGAGATGAAGATCACAGGCACAAGATGATGATGGCCATATCATATCACTTATATTGATTGCATGTGATGTTTATCTTATATGCATCTTATTTTGCTTAGATCAACGGTAGCATTATAAGATGATCTCTCAGTAAATCTCAAGGTAGAAGTGTTCTCTCTTAGTATGCACCATTGCGAAAGTTCGTCGTGCTGAGACACCATGCGATGATCGGGTGTGATAAGCTCTACGTTCACATATAATGGGTGCAAGCCAGTTTTGCACACGCAGAATACTCGGGTTAAACTTGACGAGCCTAGCATATGCAGATATGGCCTCAAAACACTAAGACCGAAAGGTCGAGCGTGAATCATATAGTAGATATGATCAACATAGTGATGTTCGCCATTGAAAACTACTCCATCTCACGTGATGATCGGACATGGTTCAGTTGATATGGATCGCGTGATCACTTAGATGATTAGAGGGATGTGTGTCTAAGTGGGAGTTCTTAAATAATATGATTAATTGAACTTTAATTTATCATGAACTTAGTACCTGATAGTATTTTGCATGTCTATGTTGTTGTAGATAGATGGCCCATGCTGTTGTTCCATTGAATTTTAATGCATTCCTAGAGAAAGCAAAGTTGAAAGATGATGGTAGCAATTACACGGACTGGGTCCGTAACTTGAGGATTATCCTCATTGCTGCACAGAAGAATTACGTCCTAGAAGCACCGCTAGGTGCCAAACCCGCTGCAGGAGCAACGCCAGATGTTATGAACGTCTGGCAGAGCAAAGTTGATGACTACTCGATAGTTTAGTCTGCCATGCTTTACGACTTAGAACCGGGACTTCAACGACGTTTTGAACATCATGGAGCATATGAGATGTTCCAAGAGTTGAAGTTAATATTTCAAGCAAATGCCCGAATTGAGAGATATGAAGTCTCCAATAAGTTCTACAGCTGCAAGATGGAGGTGAATAGTTCTGTCAGTGAACATATACTCAGAATGTCTGGGTACCACAACCACTTGACTCAACTTGGAGTTAATCTTCCTGATGATAGTGTCATTGACAGAGTTCTTCAATCACTGCCACCAAGCTACAAGAGCTTTGTGATGAACTATAATATGCAAGGGATGGATAAGATGATTCCCGAGCTCTTCGCAATGCTAAAGGCTGCGGAGGTAGAAATCAAGAAGGAGCATCAAGTGTTGATGGTCAACAATACCACCAGTTTCAAGAAAAAGGGTAAAGGGAAGATGGGGAACTTCAAGAAGAGCAGCAAGCCAGTTGCTGCTCAAGTGAAGAAACCCCAATTCTGGACCTAAGCCTGAGACTGAGTGCTTCTACTGCAAAGGGATTGGTCACTGGAAGCGGAACTGCCCCAAGTATTTGGTGGATAAGAAGGATGGCAAGGTGAACAGAGGTATATGTGATATACATGTTATTGATGTGTACCTTACTAATGCTCGCAGTAGCACCTGTGTATTTGATATTGGTTCTGTTGCTAATATTTGCAACTCGAAACAGGGGCTATGGATTTAGCAAAGATTGGCTAGGGACGAGGTGATGATGCACGTGGGAAATGGTTCCAAAGTCGATGTGATCGCGGTTGTCATGCTACCTCTACATCTACCTTCGGGATTAATTTGGTGCCAGTGTTGAGCATGAACATTATAACTGGATCTTGTTTGATGCGAGACGGTTATTCATTTAAATCTGAGAATAATGGTTGTTCTATTTATATGAGTAATATCTTTTATGGTCATGCACCCTTGAAGAGTGGTCTATTTTTGATGAATCTCGATAGTAGTGATACACATATTCATAATATTGAAGCTAAAAGATACATAGTTGATAATGATAGTGCAACTTATTTGTGGCACTGCCGTTTAGGTCATATTTTCTGATGGACTTTTGGAATCACTTGATTATAAATCACTTGGTACTTGTGAACCATGCCTCATGGGCAAGATGACTAAAACGCCGTTCTCCGGAACTATCGTGCGAGCAATAGATTTGCTGGAAATCATACATACTGATGTGTGTGGTCCGATGAATGTTGAGGCTCACGGTGGGTATCGTTATTTTCTCACCTTCATAGATGATTTAAGCAGATATGGGTATATCTACTTGATGAAACATAAGTCTGAAACATTTGAAAAGTTCAAAGAATTTCAGAGTGAAGTGGAAAATCATCGTAACAAGAAAATAAAGTTTCTACAATCTGATCGTGGAGGAGAATATTTGAGTTATGAGTTTGGTCTTCATTTGAAACAATGTGGAATAGTTTCGCAACTCACGCCACCCGGAATACCACAGCGTAATGGTGTGTCCGAACATCGTAATCGTACTTTACTAGATATGGCACGATCTATGATGTCTCTTACTGATTTACCGCTATCATTTTGGGGTTATGCTTTTGAGACGGCTGCATTCGCATTAAATAGGGCACCATCTAAATTTGGTGAGACGACGCCTTATGAACTGTGGTTTGGCAAGAAACCAAAGTTGTCATTTCTTAAAGTTTGGGGCTGCGATGCTTATGTGAAAAAGCTTCAACCTGATAAGCTCGAACCCAAATCGGAGAAATGTGTCTTCATAGGATACCCAAAGGAGACTGTTGGGTACACCTTCTATCACAGATCTGAAGGCAAGACATTCGTTGCTAAGAATGGATCCTTTCTAGAGAAGGAGTTTGTCTCGAAAGAAGTGAGTGGGTGGAAAGTAGAACTTGATGAGGTAACTATACCTGCTCCCTTATTGGAAAGTAGTTCATCACAGAAATCTGTTCCTGTGACTCCTACACCAATTAGTGAGGAAGCTATTGATGAAGATCATGTAACTTCAGATGAAGTTACTATCGAACCTCATAGGTCAACCAGAGTAAGATCTGCACCAGAGTGGTTCGGTAATCCTGTTCTGGAAGTCATGTTACTTGACCATGACGAACCTACGAACTATGAGGAAGCGATGATTAGCCCAGATTTCGCAAAATGGCTTGAGGCCATGAAATCTGAGATGGGATCCATGTATGAGAACAAAGTGTGGACTTTGGTTGACTTGCCGATGATCGGCAAGCCATCGAGAATAAATGGATCTTCAAGAAGAAGGCCGATGCTGACGGTAATGTTACTGTCTACAAAGCTCGAGTTGCTGCGAAAGGTTTTCGACAAGTTCAAGGAGTTGACTACGATGAGACCTTCTCACCCGTAGCGATGCTTAAGTCCGTCCGAATCATGTTAGCAATTGCCGCATTTTATGATTATGAAATTTGGCAAATGGATGTAAAGACTGCATTCCTGAATGGATTTCTAGAAGAAGAGTTGGATATGATGCAACCTGAAGGTTTTATCGATCCAAAGGGTGCTAACAAAATGTGCAAACTCCAGCGATCCATCTATGGACTGGTGCAAGCATCTCAGAGTTGGAATAAACATTTTGATAGTGTGATCAAAGCATATGGTTTTATACAGACTTTGGGAGAAGCCTGTATTTACAAGAAAGTGAGTGGGAGCTCTGTAGAATTTCTAATATTATATGTGGATGACATATGTTGATTGGAAATGATATAGAATTTCTGGATAGCATAAAGGGATACTTGAATAAGATTTTTTCAATGAAAGACCTCGGTGCAACTGCTTATATATTGGGCATCAAGATCTATAGAGATAGATCGAGGCGCTTAATTGGACTTTCACAAAGCACATACCTTGATAATGTTTTGAAGAAGTTCAAAATGGATCAAGCAAAGAAAGGGTTCTTGCCTGTGTTACAAGGTGTGAAGTTGAGTTAGACTCAATGCCCGACCACTGCAGAAGATAGAGAGAAAATGAAAGATGTTCCCTATGCTTCAGCCATAGGCTCTATCATGTATGCAATGCTGTGTACCAGACCTGATGTGTGCCTTGCTATAAGTTTAGCAGGGAGGTACCAAAGTAATCCAGGAGTGGATCACTTGACAACGGTCAAGAACATCCTGAAATACCTGAAAAGGACTAAGGGTATGTTTCTCATTTATGGAGGTGACAAAGAGCTCGTCGTAAATGGTTACTTCAATGCAAGCTTTGACACTGATCCGGATGACTCTAAGTCACAAACCGAATACGTGTTTTTATTGAACGGTGGAGCTGTGAGTTGGTGCAGTTCTAAGCAAAGCGTCGTGGCGGGATCTACGTGTGAAGCGGAGTACATAGCTGCTTCGGAAGCAGCAAATGAAGGAGTCTAGATGAAGGAGTTCATATCCGATCTAGGTGTCATTCCTAGTCCATCGGGTCCAATGAAAATCTTTTGTGACAATACTGGTGCAATTTCCTTGGCAAAGGAATCCATATTTCACAAAAGAACCAAGCACATCAAGAGACGCTTCAATTCCATCCATGATCAAGTCAAGGAGGGAGACATAGAGATTTGCAAGATACATACGGATCTAAATGTTGCAGACCCGTTGACTAAGACTCTCTCACGAGCAAAACATGATCAGCACGAAGACTCCATGGGTGTTAGAACCATTACTGTGTAATCTAGATTATTGACTCTAGTGCAAGTGGGAGACTGAAGGAAATATGCCCTAGAGGCAATAATAAAGTTGTTATTTATATTTCCTTATATCATGATAAATGTTTATTATTCATGCTAGAATTGTATTAACCGGAAACTTAGTAAATACATAGACAAACAGAGTGTCACTAGTTTGCCTATACCGGACTAGCTCGTTGAATCTATGATGGTTATGTTTCCTAACCATAGACATGAGTTGTCATTTGATTAACGGGATCACATCATTAGAGAATGATGTGATTGACTTGACCCATCCGTTAGCTTAGCATGATGATCGTTTAGTTTGTTGCTATTGCTTTCTTCATGACTTATACATGTTCCGTGACTATGAGATTATGCAACTCCCGAGTACCGGAGGAACACTTTGTGTGCTACCAAACGTCACAACGTAACTGGGTGATTATAAAGGTGCTCTACAGGTATATCCGATGGTACTTGTTGAGTCGGCATAGATCGAGATTAGGATTTGTCACTCCGATTGTGGGAGAGGTATCTCCGGGCCCTCTCGGTAATGCACATCACTATAAGCCTTGCAAGCATTGTGACTAATGAGTTAGTTGCGGAATGATGCATTACGGAACAAGTAAAGAGACTTGCCGGTAACGAGATTGAACTAGGTATGAGGATACTATGGCACCCCGGCTCAGAGCAACCGGTTTACCATGCATTGCCAGCCCAGAGACCATGTCTTCTGGCAACACACAACATCTTGGTATAGAAAACAACTGCTTTATTGATGCTAGCGGATCAAAGTTTATATTACAACAGGTAGCAAGGCCAAGCGGCACACACGGTGTGGCTGAACAATATGTACATTATTTAGTGAATATAAAGGCCTCGATCATAACAACTACGCGGCAGCGGAACAACGTCGTAGCGGAACTCCATAGCACAGGGACACCAATGTGGACACGATCTAGACTTGGACAACACTCCTTTCCAACAAGGCTTTCCTGAAATCTGGCATGACATGCCAGGTCAGTACATTGAATGTACTTGCAAGCTCACAACAGACATAAACATAATGACAAGCAATATCATGATAATTAACCAATTATTAATAATGCAACAATAGAACCAACATGCTGTGATCATGCTCTTGTGAGAAAAATCCCTCTTACCAACGGTGATCACTTCTTGGATCACAACCGTATCAACCTCAAAATCTTAACTATGAATATCTCATGATCCTTCCGGCGATCACAACCACGACCAACACTTGGTCTCGTCCAACCTGACGGACTTCCCGCCATAATCGACAGTGCAGAGTTCATTACTTAGTGTGCAAGATTTATTAAATGTTGACCCATTGTGTGACCTACTTTTGAGCGTGTCCGTAACCGTGGACTCGGCTATCGATAGATTAATACACTCCGCAGAGGTAGCGCACTGTACCCACACCATGGAACCAATGGCCTCGCACTCCCATTCGGGTGGACCAACGGCATTTTGATGAAACCCCCCCATTGCCATGACACTCTCCCAGCCACTCTGACTCACTCCCCACTGGGCTAGTCCTGGGTGGCCCGTGTCTACCAAAGACACACGACCGCCATCGTGGCCAACACATAAACTATCCCACACGGGGACACGGTACCAAAAATCTCAACAACAGGAACACAAGGTTATGTCTGCTTACCGGGCCAGGGTACCGCACACCCATAACCTTCCCTCGTTGGAAGAACCGGCCAGAGGCATGACAACAGACCGAATAAAGGCCTTCCCATAAACGCAAATGTGGTTGCACTGGAAAAACTCGATTCAGTGGCACCATGGCCCGGTCAACAATATATTCAAGTTGAGTTATTATAAGGTTTAACTTAAAGTGAAAATAACCGGTGCCCTAATATGCCATGAAATGCACCACTAACATATGCATCACATATCAACGGAAATGACTGAGTCAACTATCCCCACACCAAGCATAACCTCAACAACTCAAGACACTTCTCTGGTTAGGATTAAACCTTACTTTAAACAGAACATTTTCTAGAAAATTTATCATTTTTCTCATGCAAGAAAATAACTCCATATAATTACTTATATCCATAACTATATTACTCTTTCATAACAAAATTTAATTCTAGTTTCTTTACCAACCTAGTTAGCTGTAAACTTTTTGTAAATCCAGCATATTAACTTAAACAAGCAACTAACAAAATATAAATAACATAATAGTTATCTAAATGCATGGATTAAATCATTCATTCAAGTAGGAAAATCACAAATATTGTAGTGGCCCCATGAAAATGTGTTGTGGCTTGCCATAGTGCAGATGAGGTTCACAAGACTCCTGGTGATCCTCAAGACAAGCCTCACCCTCTGAAAATAATTATAAACACAAAAAGAAAACATCAAGAACCCTTCTAAAATTCACCAGAAAATCTAGACAGCAGGGGAAAATCCCATTTTTGGTGAGCTGCTAGATTTATTTACAAAGAACACGGTGCAAAAAGAATCAATTCATTTGGATTTATGGTTAAAGAGTTTTGGCTGTTTGAAGCTCTCTAAAAAAATATGAAATTTGAATTTAATTAGGAACAGACTGGGGGGAGGGGGGTGACGTCGAAGGCGTAAAGCCTCAGGGCGCCACCACTCATACCGCTTCGCGCGTGTACTGAGTGGCTGACTAGCGGGCCCCGCTAGTCAGGTGAGGGGAGAGGGGGAAAGAAACAAGGGACGGCACGACTTCCACTACAAAAAAATACACTTCCGTGATGATACGTGTTTGTCACAGTAGGTCACGCTTTCTGTCATGCATGTACATCCATGACAATTTTGTGACAGAATCAAGATAGCATACCTGTGCTGTCGTAGAAGTGTTCCATGACATTACCAAAATTATCATCATGGAAGTGTCCACTTCCATGACGATAAATCGCGCGTCACAGAAGTGCTTTCGTGAAGGATGACCAACACGTGGCATCCACCGTAACGGAACGCCTTAAGCGATCAGGTCCGGTTTTGGATCTGATAACCCGTTAACAGCCCCGACCAATAGGGATTTTCCACGTGTAAAATCATCATTGGCTGGAGGAAACACGTGTCGGCTCACCGTTGGGACAGATGTCATCCACTCATCGGACCCAAAGCACCTATGATACGTTGACAGGTGGCACGGCCCAACAGAGGCCCATTCTTGTGAAAAGGCTGGCCCGTTTCACTTGGTAAAAAGGTGGCGGGCCGGCCCACAGCAAGCCTGTTAATGGCCTGTTCGCATATAGCCCATTTACTGCCCGCTAACCCAGGCCCCGTTTACGGCCTATCCGAATTAGGCCCAGTAGCGTCATCTGGGCCGTCCAATATAATTCCAGCCCATTTTAACTTCCGGCCCATGTATGGCCCATGACGTCTTTTGACCCATATGAGGCCCTTAGTAACCCTCGGCCCATTAACAACCCGTGGTAAAACTGGCCCGTAATGAACAGTGTATCGCTTTATACCCATTAACGACCCATTATTCCATTGGGCCGTTTCCATCCCATGTTATCTTTCGGCCTTCTCAGGGCCCATCTATTCTTGGGCTCATTTCCAGCATTCAGTTACTTACGGCCCGTTACTGTCATTTTCTGCTTGTGGGCCAAATTCAGCCCGTGCTTACAGTCGGCCCGTTAATATGTTGGGCTGTTTTCATAGCATCAGCAAATACCGATTAACGATGGCCCAATATGGTCGGCCCATGAACGGACGATTCCAACTCTAGCCCGTTTATGGCCATAAAGCGGTATATTATTGGCCCATGTTTGGGCGATCGATCATACTGCCCGTATAAGGCCCATTGATGATACGGCCCGTAGAAGGCCCATTGTTTCTACGCCCCGTAGAAGGCCCATTGTTTCTACGGCCCGTAGAAGGCCCAATATCACTACAATAAATATGTAGCCCATGGTTATTGTAGCCTAGATTTAAAAAATAGGTTATTGCGGCCACTAGCAAACCGCGGAAAAAGAACAACACTGACTACAAGCAAACAAATAAACAAGACAACAAGGAAATAAATAAGCAAGCAACTTATGCTAGGCTATCACGGCTATTACACATATTACATCCACCAGGCATCAAAGTTCGCCACCCGTGCAAATATAGGGAACAAAGCAGCATATCATATACACAGGTTGTCAAAGTTGGCGACCAATGCAAATAAACGCCGCAGCAAAACAAGTCCAGAACTGAAACCACTTCAGAAGATCTCAAGAAACAATATCCTGGAAACTGGTGAATGTATACGGTCCTTGTCAAGGTGAACAAAGATCCACATATACACAATGGCTTTTTGACCTGCACATACCCTCGACAGAGGATTGGCTCATTCTGGGTGATTTTAATTACATACGCTCACGGAAAATCGTAATAAACCTGGAGGAGACATCCACGATATGTTCACTTTCAACGACTTTATTCGAGAATAAAATCTCACTGAGCTACCTATAAAGGGCAGAAAATATACGTGCTCCAACCTGCAGCATAACCCTCTATTGGAACAGCTCGACTGGTTTTTCACATCCTTAAACTGGACTGCCATGTTTCCAAACACCACGGTGACCCCCCTTGCTAAGCCAGTATCCGATCATGTCCCCTGCTCTGTGGCCATTCAGACCTCCATACCACGAAGTAAGATTTTCAGGTTTGAAACTTACTGGATCGCACACCCAGGGTTTATGGATGTGGTGTCCCTAGCCTGGAATAAACCGATCAAATATAACAAGAAGTCTAATGCTGCATCCCGTCTATGTCAAAAACTGAAGGCAGTCCGGCATGCTCTCAAACATTGGAGCCGCCATATCTCTCGACTGAAGATTGCGATTGAGAACACCAAAAAAGCTCTGGTTGAACTCGACAATATTGCTGATTGGCGATCCCTCACTTTGCCTGAAGGTAACTTTAGAGATATACTCAAAAACATTTGCTTCGCCAGTTACAATACCAAAAAGAACATTGGAAAAAACATTGCACCATCCGATGGATTCAATTTGGTGATGAGAATTCAAAAAAATTTCAAACTGTGGCCACTGAAAGATACAGAAAAAACTTTATAAAAACCTTGCAAGACCACAATGGAGTTGAAGTGGAGGACCACACAGCGAAAGAGGCGATCCTGTTTGACACATACAAAGAAAGACTAGGATCTTACAACCCACAACCGATGAAGTTCAACCTCTCACAAATGCTCCGACAAGAGCTTGATTTTCACAGCCTGATTACCCCATTTACACATGCAGAAATCGACGCGGTAGTCAAAGAAATGCCACCAGATAGGGCCCCAGGACCGGATGGGTTTAACGGGGCTTTCATTAAAGCTTGCTGGCCTATTATAAAAAATGACACTTATCAGCTGTGTGAAGAGTTCCATGAGGGAAATTTCAATCTGGAGAGTATCAACTATGGGCATATCACTTTAATACCTAAGAATAATGCTCCTGTGACAGTCAATGATTTTCGCCCGATCACACTTTTGAACAGTTGCCTCAAGCTTATAACCAAGATTCTTGCCAATCGACTTCAGAAAATTATTTTAAAGATTGTCCATCACAACCAATATGGCTTCCTCCGTGGTCGATCCATTCACGACTGCCTTGCCTGGGCCTTTGAGTATATTCATCAGTGCCAAACGTCCAAACGGGAGATTGTACTACTGAAACTAGACTTCGCGAAGGACTTTGATACGATCCAACACCCTCCGATGCTGCAAATTATGAAACACATGGGGTTTCCAACTCAATGGCTAAACTGGATGGAGCATATCTTCTCATCGGGCAAATCCTTTGTGCTTCTCAACGGAGTGCCAGGTTGACAATTTCTCTGCATCTGAATTCTGCAAGGACTTCCTCAGTCCTTCAGCTTCCTGTCGCAACACATGTGATCGATGTCTTTCAACTTGAAGCTGAGACTCAAGAAGACGAACTGATTCAGGCAGCGAGTTCGAAGAGCTTGTGCCAGCAATAGTGGCCAGTAACTCGAACACTACATCAAGGCATGACTTCTGGGTTCTCTCACTATCGTCAAGGTAGTTTTTATCAGCTTTCTTGGAGACCAACAAGGATGTCTCACTATCTTGAACCTTATCTGCATTACTTCCTTCACCATTGCATAACGGGGTATTGATCTCAAATATTTTGTCCGCATTCTAAAAGATAAACAAGTAGACACGTCACAGGTTTACCATGTTGTATATGAAACTCATTTTGGTAAATCAGTTCAGTAGTAAAGTGCACAGGATAACAACATGAAACAAACATATATCTATGTACCATGGTCACTTTATGGTCTATATCATTCTAGTTTTTGTTGCCAAATCAAGATAGAGACACAGTTCAAATAATATTTGTTCAAGACAAAGCAGAATAGACAGAATATAAGTGTGGGAAACTATAGAGACACTTGTAATATGTATGACATGAGAACATAACTATTTATTCAATTGAAACTGAAATCAATATAGAGCAAGTTACAACAACAAACCAGTTAAAGAAACAAGTTTAAAACATAGCTGTTGCGCCATTGGAGTTTCAATTCCATCCTTCAAATTTGAAAATAGTTGGCCAGAGTAAATACAATGATGCAAGAGCGAAGGAGTATGAACCATAGCTACAGAACCGGACCTGAGAACAATTCTTCTTCTCCTTTAAGCGTTGAGTTGGGATTTAGAGCAGTGGTCCTCGTGCTTTGGGCACTGCAGTTCCCTTACTAACTGCTCGTGTTTGGGTGCTCTGTGGTGGAGATGGTGCTATGTCAACTGGAACTGGGTTACTATCTGCTGGGGTTGGGGTTAGAAGGGGTGTAGCTGGTTCTCTGTCCAACTGGGTAGGGGTACAATCTGCGAGAGTCTGGGTTATGTGTGGTGGGGCTGGTTCTTGGGCAAGTACAACCGTGGTTCTATCTGCATCAACTGGTAGCACTATCTTTTCTGAAGACTGTGTTGTTACTCCCTTAGATACTGCCATCACCCTCTCCAATTCAAATGGCTGATAAACAAGAAAAGTAATTGAATGTACATACATTGTATGATAGACAGGTGTAATGGATAGTGGGGAATAAAAGAGGGCATGAAATAATTCACATTTATGTTTTCTAACCAAACATGATAGCATGACACAATTTCACATATATGATGGCTAACTAAACAGGATAGCATGATACAATTTCACATTATGATGGCTAACTAAAAAAGATGGAAAGACATAGTTCAAAATATGATGACTATGTAAACAGGATGACATGATATAACTATATAATGTGTTTATTAAATAGGTTTGCATGCCATAATTCACATACATGCCGCCTATGGAAACATGATAGCATGATATAATTCCCGGATAGAATGACATAATTCAAAATATGATGACTGTAAATACTAAAAGGATGAGATGATATAACTATATGATGTCTTTATTAAATGGGTTTCCATGCCATAATTCAAATAGATGTTGTGTATGTAAACATGATGGCATGATATAATTCAAATATATGATTTATATAGTAAGCAAGTAAGCAGATGGCAATCCATATATGATGTAAAACTACGCAATGCAAGACAACATGCATGACATGGGTTATATAACCCTGCCAAGTTTGAGCATAGACCTCAGGGGGGAAATAGGACTGTTCATCAGTCTCTGAATCCTCCTCTGAGGAGCTCTTTGTATCCAGCAAGATGTCTGCTTCAGCAGGTAGCATCATCCGCTCTAAATACCTTGTTTTCACTCCAGATACTTCCATCACCGCTTCAAATGGCTGATGCACAGGAAGAGTAGTTGAATATACAAACGTTGTCGACAAATGGAACACGTAATACAAAAAAATGATAGCATGATATACTCCACATACATGATGATTGGCTCAACAGCATGGCATTGCATAATTCACATATATAATGCCTTTGCAACAAGATAACATTGCATAATTCACATATATAATGTCTTGCAACAAGATGGCAATGCATAATTCACATATATGGTAATTAGGCACTAAACAGGTGGCATTCACACAAAGCATGTCTAAACTAATCAAATGACATCGCAATGCAAGACACCATATGCACGATATGAGCAACACAACCCTGCTAAGTTAATTAGAGCATACACCTCGGGGGGGGATAGGACTGGTCATCTGTCTTTGAATCCTCCTCTGAGGAGCTATTCGTAACCAGCGAGATATGCGCTTCATCAGATAGCATAGTCTGCTCTGAAGACCTTGTTTCACTCCAGAATTTTCCATCACCGTGTCAAATGGCTGATGCACACGAAGAGTAGTTGAATGTACTAATATTGTTGACAAATGTAATACGCAACGAAAAAAAGATGGCCTGATATAATTCACATATAAGATGACTGGCTAAGCAGGTTGGCATTGCAAAATTCACATATATGATGCCTGGCTAAACAAGATGGCATTTCATAATTCACATAAATGATGAATAAACTAAATAGATGTCATTCACACAAAGCATGTCTAAACTAAGTAGTTGACATATTTGATGTATAAAGTAAGCACTGCAAGGCACCATATGCATGATATAACCAACATCAGCATGCCAAGTTAGAGCGAAGACCTCATGGGGTAAATAGGAGTGGTCTTCTGCTTTTGAATCCCCCTCAGAACAGTTATTTTCCTCTTGAGTATGATCCGAAATGGGTGGAGGGGGGCTCCCTTTGCGCCCACCATGGAGCGACGTCTGCATGAAATTTTATTGCCACGCAAGGCCGTCTCTTTTGCTCTACATGTTCAGTTCCATTGTGTACAATAACTGACATGCATAGGAATAAAACATAGTGAGATTATGTAAGGAGTGCATGCACAAATCCAGAGTGATGGTAGCAAACTGTGGATAGACCCAAAACCAATGATAGCAGGAAGATAATAGCTTTAGTTAAAAAATACAGATCATGGCTCCTTTAATGTTTGTTTGCACCCAACATGAAACTCATAGTAGACACCCGAGATTAACCAGATAGTAGACAAATAGTACTGATTGCTGCCCTAATATGTACCCCACAACCATTTAAAAACTCAAGTTTCAGCATAAGTTTGGACCTGACTCGGAGTCTAATAGGTGAACACGATGATAAAGTAGCATGTCATCATAACAAGCGATGCATAACATAAGCAGACACGGAAGAGTGCGACCTCTCTTGCAGACCCATGTAGTCCTCAAGGTCATCTGCTCAGTTGATGATGGTAATGCAGTTGTCATGGCTATCGGCGACGGGGAAGAAGATCTGAGGCGGCGACAGATAGTCTGGAGAGCGGATCCCTGCTGTGGTGAACCCTTCCGTCGTTGGAGCAGCTGAGCGGGGGTGGAACACAGCACCGTAGGAGCAGGACAAAGCACACAAGGTTTTCTTTGACACATATCTGTAATATAAGTAATTGTGTAAGGGCTTGTTTGAATTTGAGGATTCTAACAATGCAGGGATAGGAAATAGACAGGAATAGGATAGGAATGCATGTGCAAAACAGAGAATTTAAAAACAGAGGATTTCTGCCAATCTGGGTGTTTAGTTCATAAGAATTGGAAGATCACAGGATGCAAAGAAGCATGGTGAGATTAAGTCAAACCACAAGAAAATGTAGCGTTATAATGCTATTATGCTAGTATCTCTTAGTCTTGTGCTTCATGAATAGGAATTTGAAAAGGAGGACAAGTGGAAATTAAAATTCCTACGGGTTTTCTTTCAAGGAGACACTAAAGGAACAAATCCTATAGTTTTCTTTTGCTCCATTCCTTTGCACCAAATTCATGAAAAGTAGTACCATACGATACTTTCCAATTCCTATGCTTTTCATTCACTTGTCCTTTCAAGCACTGGCGATTCCAGTAGGCAGGCTTGAGCAAGGAAAAGCCTACACTAAAAAAATGTTTTTGTGCTACTTCTATTACTTTGGACCCAGGCCACTGCACTACTAGCTCAACTCCCAGGGCCATCATCAAATGCACAGCTCTAACACGCAGAGATAAATACTGATGGCGTTCAAGAGAGTCCATCGCAGATAGCTAAGTTGCCTGGTACCTCACTGCTTGTCATATAGTAGGATAAAATGATCGTATTTCTCGTTACTCCATGTGCTTAGTGGATAATATATATAACATGTAGAGTAAAAAAGATATGCAACAAGTGTACAACCTCTTTGGCGAAGCCATGTCGATCTCAGAGTGATTGGGTTGGCCGGTGAGGATGCTCCGGCTGACTTGGCTGTCGGAGGAGGGGAAGAAGATCTTAGGCGTCTGGAGATGGAGCCCGAGGTACTGCTCCGCTGTGATGGAGGGTTTCGTCGTTGGAGCAGCTCTGGTGAGTTGTATGACGCCGAGGCTAAAGCAGGACAAGAGAGACAACGTTAACCTGAGTGGAATTCTAATAGCATGTCCAATAGATGACGTAAAATACATAACCACAAAGTGCTAGATGTATACATCGGCCGCTCATCTCTGAACTTAACTGTCGAATCTGAATTTAACTGTCGAAACTGAACTTAACCATCAAAACTGAATTTTGCTGTTGAAACTGAATTTTACCGTCGAAACTGAACGCACTAGAGGTGAGGCTACACGTCAGTTGACTGACTTTTTCCTCTCTGGTCAGTCGATTTTGCAGCCGTTGGATACGAATTCAAGGGCCTGCAGTTCATTTTCAACCTCCACCCCCTGAGCCGCCAGCCACCACCGGCCAAACAACCGCCCCCGCCGCCCGCGGCCGGCGGTGCGTCGCCCCGCCCGCCCTGAAAACACTGCCCACCGCCGGTCCGCCGCCGCCCCGGCCATCCCTGTAGGGCCCCCCGTGCCGAGCTTTTTCTCGGCGATCCCCACGCCACCGCCCCACCACCACCGACGACCACCGACCCCACCCTGAACCCTAAGATAGATAGTGGGGTACCTCTCCGGTGAGCCCCGTCCCCGCTGCGGCTGGTTCTTCCTTAACTCCGGCGAGCCCCCCGACCCCCTAAAAATTGACTGACCCAAAAGTCGATTCAATCGACTGAAGTGTAGCTAAATTGGAGCAGCATCACAAGCAAGAGAAAGAGCGAGAGCAGCAGCGTGAGCAAGAGCAAGAGCAAGAGAAGACCAGGCAGGGGACCGAGATCAAGAGCAGAGCAGCAGCAGCTCATACTGATGTGGACGCTGCCGCTGAGGGAGGGACGCCGTGGAGGAAGTGGCCGGCGACGCCGCCGTGGATGGAGCCGCACCGTGTCGGCTCGTAACCGAGCGCCGGCAGCACCGTGAGATCGAATCAAGAAGAAAATGCGACGATTAGTGTACAACCTCTTTGGTGGCGCCGATTAGGCCGCAGTTTCATTCGAGGAAACGGTGATGATGATGCTCTTCCGGTGGTGCAGGTGAAGACGGCAGTGTTGGAATGGAGGTGGCGCGAAAGACGAGGGGAACATCGGGGCAACTCCTTGGAGGTGGAGGACAGGGTGGCTGAACCGGCGGGACGACCAGATCGACGATGGATCCTCATCCGGTACGGTGGATGAGGGACGTCGAGGTGTTGCTGTGGACGACGTCATCGGGGAAGAGGCTCCGGCTGGGTGGCGGACGGAGGAGGGTGTGGGGCTTCGCGGGTTTTCCCAGCCTTGGTGTACGAATGGGTGGGCGTATGGGATGGGAGTGGGTAACCATGGCTTAGGGACGCGCTTGTCCGAAATGTGGGGTAAGTTATGAAAGTACCCCCACCGATTTGAGGCGGTTCTTTCGGTTCAGGGGTATCACGTGTATTTCGCGTGTCGGGATTTCACAGGAGGTGGGAGTTTTCACGCGCATTGTAATTTTGGAATAGCAAGGCGCGGGTTGAGATGGAGGGAGTTGTCGGAGCACAACGAGACAAAGATGTATCTTAAATATTTCGGGCTAACAAGGCGCGGGTTGAAATTTCTGGACAAGCCTAACGTGTACTGTACCAAATCAATTCGCACTACAAATGTCATTCAAAACTTTGAATTCATGTTATGTTCAATTAAAATATTTCGCTATGTGTATAATGCATGCAACCTAGTACTCAAATGAACGTTTTAGTGCATTCCAAACGTATATACTACCGCTTCAATATGAACTAAATTTGAATTTGTTTCTCTATTTGAATAAGATCTACAATAATGATTGTTGTGAAGTCTAAGCATTTGAATTCGTTTCTCTGTTTTAATAAGATCTACAATCGTCATTATTGTCAAGTTAAACCATAGTTTGTGTATTATCTTCACAGCACACCACATGATTAGTCTCGAGTTACATATGAACTATGTGTTCTATATGAACTCGAACTCGATTTTTTGAATCCACTTTATGTTGATTTCAAACCATTGTACATTTCAAGCTCTAGCTAGAACTTCACAAACTAAACCATGTCTCATATGTAAAATGTGTTTATCACATTATGTATGGTGCCCCGCCCCCTATGCTGATAAGTATTTAGATGTGAGTTGAAAACACCACACGTTACCACAAATTCAAATAAAATGTGAGAATGTTCGATATATAATATTGTTTAGATTGTTCGATATTTAGTTGTAAGCTGCAAATGCCACACATTACCACAAATTCAAATAAAATGTGAGATTGTTCGATGTATAGTGTGGTTTAGATTGTTCGACATTTAGCTGTGAGTTGCAAACGCCATGCATTATCACATTATGGTATAACATGTGCAAAACCACAACACACGTATCACCGCTATATTCATGCATGCATATGTTTAAAACACTATGATCTCTTGTTCAAATATATGAGTCCACTTTCATATCAAATTATGATCTTTGTTAGTCCCTTACAACCACACAATCCTCTAACCTTTGTAGCCACCACTAACTTTCTCTCGTGCATGCACATGCCCTCCTCGCCCTCCCCCTCCCTCAACATTCTATCCATCGTGCACATTCATTTTTTTCTTTAGGTAGTTCTCCCACAGTCTCCACAAGTCCTTTCCGACACACACCGATCGATAAACCTCTCCAGCGATGTCTACCTACAACATACACACGCACCTTCAATCTCCTCCTTTATGTGTCCTTGCCTCGTGTCTCTCATACGGTCCCACACATGTGTAAACTCTCCCCCTCTTTTCATCGATCTCACAACCGCACACTCCTCCCCCTATCTAGCTAGTAGCTGGGCCTCTCGCACCACCTCCTAGCTCCATTCTCTCCGTCTATCCGTCTCGCCGGGCCTTATTTGCCTCTAAAAAATGGATGTACACCGACCGATCTCCCGCTATACATATAGCTAGCTAGGTCCTTATAACTCGTTTCCCCACGTGTCGATCGATCTACCTCATTAGTTGTGTCTCTCCCTTCCTCCGACAAACAACAATTGATCTACCAATCTAGTTAGGTTTGCTTACCAAACACATGGTTCCCCTTCATCATCCATGGATGTGTCCCGACAGATCTATCACGCATAGGCACACACAGAAACACATCCCCACTCTTATTGATAATATTGCAGTTCCACCCTCAGTTTGTCTAGTAGGCCTCTCCCACCATCTTCGAGAAGCAACTACATCACCCATCCAACACTCTACCCTTCTCCCTCCCCCCTCTCTCCTCTCTCTGTCCCATCCTATTTCCCGTCCTTCAGTTATGTATGGACGTCGACCGATCTCCCTCAAGACATAGCTGGGTCTTTCCTTCTCAACACATATACGAGTCGTTCTAGCTCTATAGTTAGGCCTCTGCCTACCCCTCCCCCCCCCCCTCGCACACACACACACACACACACCGATACATCGAGTGCTCTACTCATGTCTCCCTGCCACACACAAACTTGACATGTGCCCTCTGACGTTTCGATAGCTAGGTCAGTCGCCCTATATCTTTGACTTGCACACGCACACAATTTCGATGGCTCTCTTCATCGATCTCGCACCCACCCACTTGATCCTCTCTTCGACTCTATCAATATCTATGACCCCTCCCTCTCTTCTCGTGGATCACCCGACCCTCTATATATGATATGGATAGGCCTCCATTTCATACACATTGCATGCAAAATTTTGTTTGAGATGTCATCAACACATATTGCCACAAATACATTCACAAACGCACAAGGCATTTGTATAGGTTTGTATCTCTCACACACACCCACGTAGGTGGGGGACGTGCACGAAGAGAAGAGGTGCACGCACGGCGCACGTACTCTCGTCTCTTTCCCAACCACACCCGCGCGGGTACACAATGGAGCTCATTTCTGTACGAAAAGGCAGCGCACATGGTAACTTGACACGTGTACTGGTTGTCCACTAGATGGAGGGAGGATCGTCTACCACAGGTGAACAAACAAATTGCGACTTGACGCGTTATGTTAAAAAAGAGGCAAACCATATGGGGCCTACCTTAGAGGCAAGGCTATATACACTGGAGTACTTTTGATGTGTCCCGTCAACTCGCAGAACAAGGAGAAGCTTGCTTAGTACGCCCGCTCCCTCGCCCATGCGCGCGGTGGCTCGCAGGACGAGGAGAAATTTTTACTAGTACTCCCTCCGTTTACTCCTCGTCCCTACCTTGGTTAGAGAGATTATCATATTGTTTGGAATATATGTCCTTTAGTAGATTTCAATATGAACTACTAGTACATACTCCAAACACTGATGTATATAGACGCATTTTAGAGTGCAGATTCACTCATTTTGCTCCGTATGTAGTCCATATTGAAACGGAGATAATAGTACGCACTCGCCCTCGCCCCTCGACCCTCGCCATGTGGTGGACGTGCAGCAATTGATTCGGTCTCATATAGCCAGAACGAAATATAATGCAGTACCATTATTGCTCGACTTCCCGAAGAGGCAAAGAGCCAATCGCAAGGTTAATAGTTTGGAGAAGCCAAGCGCAAGGTTTATAGGAGAACGAGTAGTAGGTGCCACGTCATTTATAAATAAAGTTTTTTTCTTCAGTGGAACGTATGCAATATAAATAGGTTCATATGGAGAGGAAAGGAAACCGCTCCAGTATATACATAGGCAGGGCGAGCCTACACGGTTGCTTGCTGGGGTTGCTCTCTTCAGTTTTCACACCCTCTCGCACAAAACCACTGTGGCCAGATCTCTAACATCCCGGCGGATCACGTCCGCCGGGGAACGGGTGGATGCTTAGTGTAGATGCGGTCGCCATCGCCGATGGCGAAAACCCACTGTCGGCACGTCTCGATCAGGGGTCCCTGCCATTCTCTCTCACAAAGCCGGTGAGATTGCCTTCGTCCATTGCTCACTGTCGCGACGTGGGTAGTTGCCTCCTCCCGCCGCCCTCCTCTAGGTTGAGCTACGTCCCGACATCCCTCGGGTACAACGCCCTTTACAGCCGGCTTGCACCACTGCTCCAGCTGCCCACATCACTCCATGTGGATATTTCCCTACTTCTTTGCCCAGCACATACCTCTACTGGCTTCACGTACTGTATTTGTGATGATTTTATGTCTCATCAACTAGTCCCAGTAATCTTGAATCACACATACCACATTGTACTATCTCGCTGATAAATTACAGTACATACTATACAAGTACTTCCTCCGTTCCTAAATATAAGTCTTTGTAGAGATTTCACCATGAACCACATACGGATGTATATAGATGCATTTTAAGTGTAGATTCATTCGTTTGTTCCGTATGTAGTCCACCTAGTGGAATCTCTACAAAGACTTATATTTAGGAACGGAGGGAGTACTATGTAAAGAGTTAGGTGTCACACGGTGTCCAAAAAATATGGTGATAGTGTGAGGTGGGCCATGTAATCACTGAGCCTGCGTGTTTTAACTGCTCTTGCACTCCTCCACCGTAAGAATGGAGAAAATTGTAATCTATTAGTACCTCCTTTCGCCGAAAGCGTGGGACATCCAGCAGTCCAACCACCTCAGTAATAATGACCAACGAGCCATCAAATCACATAGACCCAGCAGTAAGTTGGACGGACGAAGCAACCATCACTCTTGAATCCGCTTCTCCCTTCAACGCAGGCGCCAGTGAGAGGTCGCGTCCGCTCTGCCCGGGCATGAATGCGGCACTGACCGTTTTGGGCGGGAAGCGTGCGCGAGCAATGGAGGGGCTTTGGGTGGGCCAGGCTGGTCAGGAGCGGGTGTGGCAGTTGTCCGCCTGTCCCTACCGGACGCCCAGAAACGAGAGGATGCACCGACTCTGGCGGCTAAAATCGTACACTACACACCATCTCTCTGTAGGAGTAGGTCGATCTATCGCTCTCACTAACACACACATGCTGTTAAACACACACACGCACACGCATACATAGGATCATAGAATAGGAAAATCGTGCGAGTGCGAAGCCATAGGAAGTGAGATACAAATGGAGTACGTACAAGAAGAGAAGAGGTGATGAATATTCCATCAAACCTGGACTGAGGAGTTGTACTCCCTCCGTCTAGGTGTTAAGTCATCCTACGAAAATCAGATATTCCCAAAATGTTTAAACGTCGTCCATTAACTTCGCATCTCAATCCCCTCGTGGCCTCGTTTCTAGCGAGCGTTGTTACTTAGGGAGCATTTGGATCCTTAGCAACAATAACTTGTAGCATAGCCAGGCAAGGTTAGGCGTTTGTAACTGTTAAAATATGTTAGCTTTTGTGGGCCAGCTAGCTTGGGTGGGCTAGAAAAACCTTGCTAGCTCAGGTGGGCCAGATCGGCTCGCTTCCGACGGCAAACTTCATGTAGTAGTAACATAGACTAGTAACATATGCATGTTGTACTAGTTCAAGTTACTCACCACTATGACCAACCTAAGCAATGTAACAAAACGCTCCTTACTCTGCTTTGTTATCTCCCCCGGAAACCCAATGCATGGAGCGTAACTACGCGTTGATCAGTCAAGAAATCAAAGTCAGTTTGCATGCGAGTTAATATGTGGCCCTACATGGTAGCTAAAACAACATATCTTAGTTGTTTAGATTAATTGTTGCGTTTAGACACAGAAATCAGGGCTTTGATTGGAGGAATGACCGGTCAAGTTTCTCCTTCTCCTCCAATCTGCTTGCACCTTGGTCCCGCTGCACCTTCTAATGTGACTTATTACACCTAGACGGAGGGAGTAGTATGAGATACGGTGGCGCACTGACTTAGGTCGAATACATGTGACCAAAATTGTGTGCATGTTATAATAAGGATTCACTTAAAATAGTACGTGAGCGAACAGAGGCATCAATTGGATAGTGTTCCCGAGCAATAGCGAGATGTGTGAGGTAAGATACACCGCTAGCGCTTTTAATTTTTCTTATTAATTTGTTTGTTTCACCCTTTGACTAGTGGGACCCAACGTACTACGTGGAGAGAGGTAACGTACTATTGGTAAAAATGGATGGATATGGAGCTATACGATCTCGTAGTGACCGTATAATCACCTCATCACGTATAAGCTGCAGCCTCGATGCTTGTTTTCTAGGGTTTGCACTCTTCACACTCTCTCCAGTATATATATACACGCTGGAGCCTCAGCGCTTGTAGTTGCTCTCTTCACACTCTCTCACCCTCTCCAGATCTAAACAAGACTTCATTGGCCTCTCTCTCTCCCCTCACTGCTGGTCAAAGAGCCCGCCGAATCCGTCCACCGGGAAGGGAAGGAGGCTTAACGTTGTCGCCGTTGGCGAGGGAGGAAGGAATCCACTACCAGCGCAGCTGTTCACTTTCACCCAGCGGCGGCGCGGGAGGGCCTCCGACCCCTTCTTCTTCGCCGCTGTACATAGTGTGGGTCGAACGGCCTCCGGTTGCCCACCGAACCACACCCCAAGAACCTTAAGGTATAATTTACTTATTCCACATGCATTGCTCTAGCTGCATGTGGGCTTTTTTCGCTTCCGCACTCGAATCTAGGTGTTGGATCAAATAGGAAAGTAGTGGGGAAAGTTCTATACCATGAATCTAGGACATGGTTCAAAGAGGAAAGGAATGGGGGAAAGTAGTGGGAAAAGTTGTATAGCATGAATCTAGGACGTGGTTCAAAAAGGAAAGGGAGGGGGAAAGTAGTGGGGAAAGTTGTATCGCATGAATCTAAGATGTGGTTCATAGAGGACAGGAATGGGGGAAAGTAGTGGGGAAAGTTGTATAGAATAAATCTAGGACGTGGTTCGCAGAGGAAAGGAAGTGGGGAAAGTACTAGTACAGACTGGCTATCCAGCACCTACGTTGGTCGAAAAGGGAAAGCAATGAGAAATGCAGTACGCACATATGTAACGAACTGATCTTTTGTTTTGGGGGACAAGGCTGTAGAGTTTGAGCAGTACTAGATTTTCTGCGCTCACATAGGGAAAGGTGTCTAAGAAAATAAAACTGGACCAACACAAATATGCTCCTTGGTTGTTTGTTCTTTATTGTAACAGACTGTGCATCACCCCAGTATATCGGTAGGTGCACATGGTGCTGGTGCGTCCACTGTCCCGTGCAACTCTTTAGATGTTGTGAATCTAAGGCCCTGTTTGGTTAAAAACTCCCTAGTCCCTACCTGCTTGGTTCCAGGGACTAAACATGGAC
Source organism: Triticum urartu (assembly GCF_003073215.2). NCBI lineage: Eukaryota > Viridiplantae > Streptophyta > Magnoliopsida > Poales > Poaceae > Triticum > Triticum urartu. The sequence goes on from NC_053025.1 coordinate 427,044,306, forward strand.
TAGAGGTTATTAAATGACATGCTAAAAGACCATGTTACCCCTAGTACTGAACTAATAGAGACAAGGTGCGATGCGTGGCAGGGGTAACTGTTGGAAAAAGTCCCAAAAAGACTCTCCCTTGGGGTCTTCTTTCTTTAGTCCCAAATGCACACTTTTAGTCCCTAAAAGTCCCTCCTGTTTGGTTTAGATGGGACTGACACGGAGTTTTTTTAGTCCCTCCACCAAAATGTCCCTGTAAACAAGCACCCTCTAATAATGCCACTGGAAAATTGATGCAATGCCATAGTTAAAAGCAAATTACATGTTTAACAAATTTTATTGTTAATATAATCTCTTTATTAATATTAATCAATGCCACCGTTTGAGAAATGCTACTGTCTTGCTTTCTTTCCCATTCACGTAAGGTAGATGCTTCTTTTTGTTGGCTTCTGTGTCATCCACCGTTATTTAACACTAGTTATTTCCTTTGCACCTCTGTGTGTCGGAGTAATTGGACACAGATACCCCGAAGACAGCGAGACAATAAATCAAGACATTGGGGCTAGCAAAGCCCCTTAGTCCAACCGCCTGGCCGCTCCTGCCGGCTCCCCGTCCGACTGCTTTGCCCGGCCGGCTGCCGACTGCGTCAATCAACCGGCTACCGACTGCTGCCCGAAGTCAACCGCCGACACCGACAAGACACCGACGAGACGGCCATACCGCAACATCATCTACAGTGTATCTGTCCCTGGGCACTGTTTTATAAAGTACACCAGGGACAAGGAGGCATGCACGTCACATACACATCTCTCATGGGCATGGTGTCCCATGCCCACTTGCCCCCCCACGCCACTACCTAGCTTAGGTAGTAAGCTAGCTCACCTATATATAAGGCACCCATCCATCCATCCACCACACACATAGCCATGCCACATGCACTTGGCCGGCCACAAGGCCACTCACGCATGCATGCTCAGGCACATGCAGCCACTAGCTCATATGCATATATACCAAGTCAGATGCCTATGGCACTGACTCCAGATACAGCTCCAGGAGCACTTTGTACTGACCGATGTACAACCCAGATATACATCCAGACATGCAGGAGTAGGGGTATTATCTCTCCGGAGAGCCCTGAACCTGGGTAAACTAGCGCGTGCTACTCGCATACCCATCCCTGGATATTCCGGCAGCAGTCTTGCCCTCACACGAAGCCACATTGTGGCATATGTCGTCTTGCACCCCCCGTGAGAATACCACGACATTTGGCGCCCACCGTGGGGCGGTACTATGCTACCGCGCTGCTGCTGGTTTCGCAGTCCGGGCGGGACCATTTTCGTCATCACTGTGGCGTCACCGCCGTCTCTCCGATAGCGCTCGGGGGCCCGACGTCGACGCGCCCTCGGAGCGGCCGCGAGGGGCGGCGCGTCCTCGCCGTCGGCCTCTTCGTTTTCATCATCACGGCGTCACGCCGTCTCTCCGATAGCGGTCGGGAGCCTGACATCGACACGCCCCCGGAGTGGCCGTGAGGGGCAGCGCGCCCTCGTCGTCGGCCTCACCCTCTTCATCACCACCGCTGCGACGCCGGTCGTCTGACCACGCGCGCGGCGCGCGCGGGGCCTTTCTTCGGTTGGCCGCACCCATCCACGCACCGCTCGCGTCCACTCCCCTCCATGTTGCGCTTTGCTCCGGCCGGAACGGGCGTTCGCTACTCCATATATCATCTATGCTAGCTAGCTAGATGCTAGTCAATAATGGTCAAACCATTAGCCATACCACTACACAGATACTACACCGTACATGCCCCACATAAGGCAAATTTTAACATGGTCCCTCTTGCCTCCTTTTTTTACATGTGAGGTAAGAAGGTAAGAGTCAATCAAGCCATTCATTGATGAGATCTTCGGCTAAGATCTATTTTATACTCTTACCTCTCATGTGAAAAGAGGGGGTAAGAGGGACCATGTTAAAACTGCTCCCAGATAATGGCCATGTGGTGCGTGTACACCCACCGTACGCTCCTCACCACACACGTCGTCACCGCTCATGTCCCTGCAAGTTGATGTGCTCGTGTCCTTTGCTGGGTCCGTTGCTGCCTTCGCCAGCAGCGCTGCTGCACGCCTGTCTTCCGCCCGCGCCGCTATGCCTTGCACGCCCGCAGGCCTCTGCACTCATCACCAACCACGCGCCCAGCCCCGTGCTGCTGCCTGCGACAGCTCCACGGCTCGCGGCCGTCGTCAGCTCCCCGCGCCGGCGCTGCTCCTCGCTGCCGCGCTCGCGCCGGTGCCGGACCGCATCCCAGAAGCAGCTGCCGCCGCCGCACCTGCCTGCTGCTTCGCCCGGCTTCACACCAGCGCCGACCCTGGTCCTCCGCCTCCCGCGCTGCTCTGTCGGGCTCCGAGCCACTGGCCGGCTGCTCCCCTCCGCCTCGCGGTCGCCTCCGCCTGCGCCCGGCCCTCGCGTCGTCATGCTGCTCCGCCCCCGCGCGCGCGGCCCCGCGCCGGCCATCTCCGCGTCACCCGTGCGCCCGCTAGGCATGGGCCGGCTGCGGCTCCAATCCTCGCCTCCGTTCCGCGCATGCACGCGCGACCGACTCCTCCAGCCTCCACCACGCCATCCGCCTCGTCCCGCACCGTCTGGCTGCGTGGCTCCCGCTCTGCCTCACGCGTGCCCGCAGACGGTCGCTCCGCCTCACGCGCGCCGGCAGTCGGTCGCTCCGCCTCGCGCGCACCCGCAGTCGGCCGCGCCGGCTTCGCCTGCATCTGTGGCGCCTCGTCCGCGCTTCGTGGCTCCGCGCGCCACGCCTCCTGGCTGGCTTCCACCAAGTCCGCGCGCCCCACGCCGATTTAGGCCCCCTCCCACGTCGCCCGGCTCCACCAGCTTCGCCCTGGCCGCATCCGACGCCGCTGACCGGCACCCGGCCACCTCCGTGGCCCCGGATGCTGTTGTGCCGCCTCCGCCCTCTGGCCTGCGCCGGCTGGTCGGCTCCCCCCAGACTCCGTGCTGGCTGCTGCCGCGTCCCGACCGCCCGATGGGCGCGCCAGCCGGCCCTCCGCGTCACCAACTCGCCGCTAGCCGGCCACGCCGCTCCGGCCGCCTGCTGGCTCCGCTTCCCTCTGCTACAGCCCTCTCCTATGGCCGACTGTTCGTCGAAAGCGAAGTGTGCGACGACTGCTCGTGTGTAGCCGACGAAGAAAGGTCAAGGTCCGGCTGCTCCCGCGGAGACGGAGAAAGAGAAGAGTCGGGCCGACTGCTAGCAAAAGAAACAAAAAAAGAGTCAGAAGCCGACTGCCCACAGCCGACTGGCAAAAAAATAATAATAGAGAGAGAAAAAGAAATGCGGTCGGGTGGAGAGATGCTGGCTGTCAAAGCCGGCAGAGGAAAGAAGGGTCCGGCTCCTCGCGTGGAGTCGGACAGAAGGAGAAAAAAATGAGAGAGATGTGCGTTCGACTCCACGCAACCGGTTGGAATATGCGTCCGACTGCCAGATGTGCGTCTGACCGCTGACTGCCTGGCCGGCTGCAAAGAGCCCGAGTGTTGTGCCGGAGTCCGTCTGCCTAGCCGGCTGAAGAAGAAAAAAGCACAAACTTTAAAAAAGAAGACAAAGTAGTTGCCGGGAGATCCAGCCCGACTGCTTAGCAGTCAGCCCGAATCTCGGGGGCTACACCCAGCGGGTGCGCTGACGTGCCACCGCAAGAAAGAAGACAAAGTAGTTGTCGGGAGATCCGGCCCGACCGCTCAGCTGTCGGCCCGAATCTCAGGGGCTACACCCAGTGGGTGCGCTGACGCGCCCCCGCGAAGAAGAAGACAAAGTAGTCGCCGGGAGATCTGGCCCGACTGCTCAGCAGTCGTCCCGAATCTCGGGGGCTACACCCAGCGGGTGCGCTGACGCGCCCCCGCGAAGTTTGCAGACAAAAGAAGAGTTTTGTCCGGCTTCCAGCAGCCGGCAGAAGAGAACAAGAAGAAAAAAGGTGCTGCAAGACGCCTCACCGCCTGTCCGGTCGAGCCTGACCGGCCGGGACCCCCTTCGAGCACCCGGGGGCTCGAAGGCTACACCCAGCGGGTGCACCGGTGCACTTCGCGAGCGCCGAGCCGCGCCGGCTGTCTTCGGGAAACTCCGCCTCGGCTACACGAAAACCAATGTGAACTCCTCACCCGCATATTTTTTGCACCACGCAAGCATGGATAACCCCGAGCGAAGCTCGGGGCCTGTCTCCGCGTTTTATTACAGTAGCATCACTGTTCGCCCCGGCGCCAACCAGAGTTGGCCCGGGGGCTGGCCGTTTGGCTTGAGACGTTAGTTCCCGCAAACGGCTTAGTAGCGTGCGCGGTACCAAAAGCCCACTCTTAGTCACAGACCGTAGAGCGGCTGTTCGACTAGCAAGAGTGATCGCTGGAGGCCACCCACGCGAAAAACGTTCGGGTAGAAAAACGGTTCGGGCGACCCAGCCATTTCCTTTACAAGTATCTGCTCGGTCGAATCTGCTCCCAGACTTTGAGTACTGTACATTCCACTTCGCGGCCCACAATCAGCCACAGACCGCAGAGCGGTTGTCCGGCGAGCGAGAGCACAAGCCAAAAAGCAGAGGGAACACGAAAAAGATTAAGGGGGCTTCGACGAAACCGAGTCGGCACCCTCCACATAAAACTTGCAATGCAAAAAGCAAACATTTGATATATCTGCGCAGACTAACTTTGTCTTTTTCATGATCATTTCCATGAACACTCACCAAAAAACCTCCGCCCAACTTTGCCAAGTTGCCCGGAGTCTTGGGGGCTATTGTCGGAGTAATTGGACACGGATACCCCGAAGACGGCGAGATAATAAATCAAGACATCGGGTCTAGCAAAGCCCCTCAGTCCGACCGCCCGGCCGCTCCTGCCGGCTCCCTGTCCGACTGCTCTTCCCGGCCGGCTGCCGACTGCGTCAACCAGCCGGCTGGCGACTGCGCCATCCAGACGGCTACCAACTACTGCCCAAAGTCAACCGCCGACACCGGCAAGACACCGACGAGACGGCCATACCGCAACGTCATCTAAAGTGTATCTGTCCCTAGGCACTGTTTTATAAAGTACACCAGGGACAAGGAGGCATGCACGTCACATACACATCTCTCATGGGCATGGTGTCCCATGCCCACTTGCCCCCCACGCCACTACCTAGCTTAGGTAGTAAGCTAGCTCACCTATATATAAGGCACCCATCCATCCATCCACCACACACATAGCCATGCCACATGCACTTGGCCGGCCACAAGGCCACTCACGCATGCATGCTCAGGCACATGCAGCCACTAGCTGATATGCATATATACCAAGTCAGATGCCTATGGCACTGACTCCAGATACAGCTCCAGGAGCACTTTGTACTGCCCGATGTACAACCCAGATATATATCCAGACATGCAGGAGTAGGGGTATTATCTCTCCGGAGAGCCCTGAACCTGGGTAAACTAGCGGGTGCTACTCGCATACCCGTCCCTGGATATTTCGGCAGCAGTCTTGCCCTCACACAAAGCCACCTTGTGGCATATGTCGTCTTGCACCCCCCGTGAGAATACCACGAGACTGTGTAAACATTGTTATCTACTTCACCTCGTTGCCATTGTGACCTTTTGTTGCACTACACAAAACACTATTGTTTTAAGAGTGTTTTGTGCAGTTCAACCAAAATGTCACACTGACAATGTTGGTTTATTTCTTGATCTTAGTGGAACTGCACAAGAGGAGATCTTACTTCCTATCCGTGTTGGCAAATTTGGTTCAGGTCTTCTTCTTGTGAGTTGTTTGAATTCCACGTCATCTGAGGTCAGTACTAGCTTTCTTTCACATGATTTTGCAGTGCGCTTTCATATGTTGTGCTACTTGTACGGTAAAGTTGCTTGATTTTAGTGAATTGCACAAATGGAGACAAGACTTCCAATCCATACGTGCACCGCAATGTCTCATTGAGGTAAGATAAGGATATTTCACAACTGTTGGCCTGTATTTTGCCACTTTCATCAGAAAATTAATGTCATTGTTTAGTGCTATACTTGTGCAACCTAATTGACATGCGAAATCTTATATTGAAGGCGAAGCTTGTCTGTTATTGAACCAAGTGATGAAGGGGAAGAACAAGTGGAAGAAAAACAAAAATCAACTCCTGGTGCTGTAATGAAGCACTGGAACTATGATGACACAAGTAATGATATAGTTTTGCATCTTAATTTATTGCTATGGCTGGAACAGTCAATTGTTTTGCCACTGATTTGATGTCACTCTTAATGTAATACATAATTATCTCTACTTGTGCAAACATGGATCTTCTTTGAAGATACCATATATTTTAGTGGAACTGCACAAGAAGATGTTGGAAACATTAATCTAATCAAGGAGTATATAGTAAGCATGGCCACCACAGTAGATAGCAACAGATGGTTCCGGAGAAGTGCTTCATCTGTATGCTCTACACAATAAGCCTCCTGACAAGGTACTTGCCCACTGATTTCATCCATATGATTGAGCTTTGTTATCTCTATTGGTGTTGTGCTACTGTTTAGATACTGTTATCAAAAAGTGGTATTGTCCTTGAGAAGTGCTTCATCTGTGCTATTTTAAATATTTCCTTTCCTTTTTTCGAGCAAACAGGGATGCTAGCATTTAGTTATCCTCTTGTCTTTGCACAACAGGATCATCCTCCTCTGAAGAAGAATATGGAGTACGTGAAGTGACTAGTTCCGATTATGCCAGGATCAAGAAGCCATGTCTATCTTCTCATCAGAAGGAGCAGTTGAAGGATGGTTACATTACCCCCCACCAGACCAAACTAACTTCAGCTCAGAAGGACTGACAAATCCCCATTTTCTTGCTGTGATGCGTGAGTACGATGTTGTTCTACGATTCTTTCCGGTGAGTTCCATTTTTCGAAAAGTGTGCTCTACATGGACCATGTCAGTGCCTGTTTAAACTGTCAATTCATAGTACAGTTTGCTTTATACAAATCACTTTTTTGTATTTGTGCAAATAGGGTGCTCAGCTTGATTTCAATGGGAACTACACAAAATGTTCATGAATACATCAAATCATTCATTTCCACCACTAGAAAGGAGGTGCCGATAAGTTCAAGGTGTTGCAACATATAAGGGCGAAATCATACAAGCTACGCGCGAGTTTGGTTGATTTTGGTGTAACTTCACAAAAAGAACAGCTGGTTTATTTAGCATGAGGTGCCATGTCAATGTCCGAACTGATGGCAAACCCTGCCCATTCCACAAGTAGGCATTTGATATTTTGAAATGGGAAAACCTTGTCAAATTTTGCTCATTGATTTTAGCAAGAAGACATGCATTTCATATTTTCGAATGGGACGCCCTTTGCTGTCAGCAGCGTTGATCCATTTTTTCTTTATTCTTTAGTTGTGAAGTAAATATTGGCTCTGACATGTGAATCGCTGTGATGCATAATCATCGATTGTTTTGAATGTTCTCTATGTATTGCCAGGCCTGTGTGTTTGATTGCAATGTACAGGAATGCTAAAAAGCTGCTCAAACTCTTTGTACTCCTTCTGTTCCTTTTTACTTCTTACATTGTGAAAGTGCATACTTTTTCTATAAGATTGGTCAAAGTAGAGATACTTTGACTGCAGACAAAACTTGTATGCAGACTAGAAAGGACCGGGGGAGTACATGTGAAACTGCTGCAAACGAGGTGATCACCCTGGGAATAATGCTAGTACATATTGTTTTGCATGTTCATCCAATGCCAGTGATACAAGAATTCGAACTAATCGAAATTAATTCATTCATACACGGTCGGATTTCATATAAACATGCCGGATTTCATTACATTTCATACATTCTTCAACTAAAAAGGGGTGCGCTTGAGGTATAATTAATTAACCGAAGCTACCCACCTGTGTCCTGCTGAGCCGAATAGAAGCTTCGGTGACTTAACTGCAGGTGCAGTTGCGTATTTGACATGTGCCCCAGATGCCTGTTGGGCCCACATGTCACTCAGCCAACTGCACCAGCAGTTAAGTAGAAGCAGCGTCCTTCTCCAACATAGCTCTCCGACTCCATGTCGCCGCCAAGAAGCTAACCGGCTGTCAGTGGTCAACCCGCCTAGCTTGGCTTCAACCGAGGGTAGCAGCGGTGGCCTTACTTGGACCCGAGCGGCGGCGACCTACCGTGTTCTACTCTTCCTCATTTTCTGTGTGGCGCGGCCTCGCTGGCAGCGGGGCGGGGCCTCGACGGAGCCGGCGATGCCCTTTGTGTCGTTGCCGGCGGGCGGCGCCTCGGCGGAGCGGGGGAAATCCTCCCCCTCATTGCCGGCAGGGTGGGGCCTCGGCGGAGCCGGCGGTGTCCTCTGCCTCATTGTTGGCGCCGCGGGGCCTCGTCGACGCCAGTGGAGGGGACTCGTCGGAGCCGGCATTGTCCTCTGCCTCGTCCTCGGTCTTGCCAAACAGCGCCTCGCCCGCTTCATCGCACTCTTTGTAGGCGGCCGCAGCCTCCGCCACCCGCATGTGGTACCGCCAGTGCTCGAGGCGGCCCTCGCGGGCGAAGCGGTACGTGTCGAGCAGCGCCTCCTGCTCCGCTCGCTCCGCGGCGATCTGCTCCTCCGCCTGCAGGTGCTCCTGGAGGAGATGGTGGTTGTAGGCAGCGTCGGCCTGTGCCTCCTGGAACTGCTCCTCATGCTTCTGCCTCACCGTGTCCATATATTGGGCACGAGCCTCGCCGATGGTCATGGTGCAATGCACCGGCGAGGATGGCGCGGAGGAAGGGGTTGGCGTCGGATCGTCGACTACCATGTTCTCCATTGGGACGTCGTTGTCCGCCAGCTGCCTGCCGGCTAGCCAGTCGGCAGCAATGACTGCCATCTCCTTGTGGTCCGTCGTCCGCCCTTCCCGAAGAGCGCTGGAACACGAGGAAGCCATGGTGGGCAGTAGTGGTGTGGACAGGAGAATAGGAACATATGTGAATGAATGCGGCTATGGCCGGCGCAGCAGTTTATATAGCAATGGTGGGCGGCGGAGGGACGGACGTGTGGCGCCGGAGTAGCCACCTCGGCAACCGCCTATCATTAATGTGGGTGGCAGAAGGACAGACGGACGACACTTGTGTCATTTGAAGGCGGAGCAATCGCATGCACCGGGAAGCGGGGCGGGCTGCGCTGACCGTTTCAGGCGGAAAGCGCGCGCGGGCGAGGGAGGCGGTCTGGGTGGGCCAAGGTAGTCCGACTCGGTCCAGCATCCGGACATGCTGGCTCACCAGCTACCTCGCCGAGCTGAGCGACGACAATCAGACGATGGACATAGCTTCTGACCAGGAGCCGGCGCCACTGTCCAAGCCGGTTCATGCCGTGTTCACCATAGAGCAGGTGTGGCCGCACTTTGACGCCCTAATGGCGGAAGAGCTACCAGCGCAGGAGGACATGTGCTGCAACCTCCGTCTCCTCAACAAGCACCGGTGAACAAGCGAACGACAATACCATCACGGACATGTGGCCCTATGATCCTGGCTTCCCGAATGAGCATCGGGTGCTGTATCAGACCATCCGTAGGGCCCGCGAGGCCCTCTTCGTCGTCCTTCGAGTTGTTGCGCTCGTCGTGGCGCCGCCGTCTCGCGTTGTCAACATGGTCAATGGACATGAGGATGAGGAGATGACTTTACTTGGAGAGGATGACAGTGGGGACCCACCAGGGCCATAGCCGCACGTACACAGTGGGGACAACAACGAAAACATCGCTACAGCTATTAACTTGGCGGACTATGGCCCATCTAGCCCAGGCCAGATATCCAGCCCGGATATTAATTTTTTTCAAGCTGAAAATGGCTAGCCCAGCTATTTTTTTAGGAATACCCAGGCAAGGTCAAGTTGTTATTCTCCGCCCTGCTGGGCTGCAAATCTTTTCTAGGAGGGATGCATTAGGCTTAACAAGAAAAAGGGCTTTAAGGAATAATAAATGGGATGTAATTATAAAAACTGGGCAGTAACTATAAAAAATGCACCAAACATGTAATTACTTTATAAAATATTATTTTTGGATATTGAAAATTTTAATTTCATTAATTGTTGCGAGCGCAATGTTTCGTTGGATTTTTACGTAATATAAATTTATATTTAAATTGTATTTAATCTGACTAGAAATTTCGGGATAAAAATATTTCGGATCCCATCAAAATGTGGGAAATTTTATTGAATTTTGTTTTGAACGGTTGGTTGAAATGGGCTGTACTTTTAACAAACTATAAATGAGCTGTAGTAAATTCCATTAGAATTCAAAAATTGGCCGCACATTCTTACAAATCTCAAATGGGCTATAAGTTCTCCGCCACACACTTGTGGCCTTACTAAGTTGACGCATCCCTTAGAAAAAGAGAGTTGACGCGTATGCAAGGCTTTGTCAACTTATAGTCAACACACGCTTCTAGCAGCAGTGGCCGTTGGATGTCCATCCAACGGATGCCGTGCTTCTTCTTCAATCTCGGATATTCTAACTTCACCCGCCCAAAAAATGATTCCTCCACCTGACATCTGGGGCGCACCGTTTCAGAAGCTGACCTGTGGGCCTACTAAGTTGACGCATACCAAGGGCTTTGTCAACTTAGTCAATAGAAACGATTCTAGCTGCAGTGACCGTACGATGTCCATCCAACGGCCATCGTGCTTCTTCAACCTCTGGTCTTCTTGCTCCAGCCGCCCAAAGCAGCGCCGGTCGTGCCGCCTGCTCCTGCCTCCCGTGGCCGGCTGTGCTGCCGCGCAGGCCTCACCGCCCCCTACTACTCCCACCGCTGGCCAGGGCATCCATCCACTCACACACAACCCCTGTTATTCTGTGGCGACGACAGCCTCACACCGCAGCCGAACCAGTGAACCCTCGTACTCCTCTCCGCGTGGGCATCCACTGCCGCGTCTTCCCCGGCTCCGCGTCGTCCCCTTCCTAGGCCTCGCCGTCGTCCACCGCCCTATAGCTCTCGGCGCGGCGTGGTCAACGTGGTCAAGGAACAACTTCCATCGGAAGAGTACTGTACGTGGAAAGGCTGACAACTAGGTCCACGGCAGCCGCAAGGAAGTGCCTCCTTATTACGCGGAAAATAATTATTCCTCAACCTGACAGCGGGGACCCACCGGACGGGCCACCGTATTTGGCGAAAAAACATTTTGCCCCAGACTGCTGGGACCCACCGAACGGGCCAACGTATTTCGCGAAAAAATGTTCCCCCTGTTGTCAGCTCGGACCCATCGGAGTTGCCTCCTTATTACGCATAAAAAATGAATACCCCCTGCTAGTTGGGACCCACCTTGGTGGGAGGCTGACTTGTGGGCCTACTAAGTTGACGAGGACGGAATGCTTTGTCAACTTAGTCAATATGAACGATTCTAGCTCCAGTGACCGTAAGATGTCCATTCAACGGCCGTAGTGTTTCTTCAATCTCTGGTCTTCTTGCTCCAGCCGCCCAAAGCAGCGTCGGTCGTGTCGCATGCTCCTGCATCCCGTGGCTGGCTGTGCTGCCGCGGAGGCCTCACCGCCCCCTACTATTCCTACCGCAGGCCAGGCCCTGCAGCGACGGCAGCCTCACACCACAACCGAACCAGTGAACCTCGTACTCCTCTCCGCGCGGGCTTCCACTACCGCGTCTTCCCCGGCTCCGCATCGTCCCCTTCCTAGGCCTCTCCGTCGTCCACCGCCCTGGTGCTCTCAGCGCGGCGTGATCAACATGGTCAAGGAACGGCTTCCATCGGACGTGGACTATACGTGGAGAGGCTGACAGATGGGTCCATGGCCGCAGCAAGGAAGTGCCTCCTTATTACGCGCAAAATAATTATTCCTCCACCTAACAGCAGGGACCCACCGGACGGGCCACCATATTTCGCGAAAAAAATGTTTCCCCCTGACTGCTGGGACCCACCAGCTACATCTTCGCATGCAAGGAAGTGCGCCCGAAAAAAAATGATTCGCCCCTGACTGCTGGGACCCACCAGCTACATTTTCGCATGCAAGGAAGTGCCTGACAGTCAGGACCCGCCTGGTTGAAGCGTACGTAGCATTGTCATTCTGGTCGCCAACGTGTACGTACATACTGGTCGATGTAGAGGCGCGCACGTGTCGTAGTAGAGGCGCACACGTAGCATGTACACGTACGTACAGCGGCCAGTGTGCAAGAAAGAAAATATGGCCACGTACGTACATACGGGCAGGGTCTCGAGTGCCTACTCACACATACGTACGGCCAGGGCTCGTGTACATGGATGGGTCGGAATAGAGAAAAATCTTCGTCGTCGTGTTCATGGGGAGCCAACCGGCTGGATCGGAACGGAATACGTCGTCATGTTCATCGGGAGGGCTTGGACGGAACAGCCAATGGAAACGAGGCCTGGCGTACCGCAGAACATAGGAAACGTCCTTGTGTTCGACCAGCCACGTTCAAAACGGGATCCTGTTCATCGGCAGGGGTCTGGCGTACCGCAAAACGGAGGAAACAGACCTCCTACAGTCGAAACAGGGGTCTTGTTGATAGGGAGGGGTGTGGCGTACCGCAAAACGGAGTAAACGGACTTGTGTTGGAGCGCTACGGTCGAAACGGGGGTCATGTTCATCTCCCCCGTTGTAACGCCCTGGATACAACTTTCCATATTTGTAACTCCGACTCTTGCCTTTTCGGGAGGTGCGATATGAGATTTCCCTTCATGCTTGGGTATTGTCTTCATTTTGCATTTTGTACATGTCATGATTTTCATATCATGTCATCATGTGCATCGCATTTGCATTCATGTTTGTCTCATGCATCCGAGCATTTTCCCCGTTGTCCGTTTTTCTATCCGAGACTCCTACATGCACCCGACGCACCCCTCTTGTCTCTTTTCGTGAGCGGGTGTTAAACGTTCTCGGAATGGACCGACATTTTCCAAGTGGTCTTGGTACACTACTGGTAGACCGCCTGTCAAAATTCGTCCCATTTGGAGTTTGATTGATGCTCCAACGGTTAACCGGGTAACCGCAAAAGCCTCTTTTGTGTTGCTGCCCAACACCCCTCCAAAACGGCCCACTAACCCATCCAAACCTCTTCCATGTCCTCCGTCGTCGGATCACGATCGTGTGGGCGAAAACTACACCTCATTTGGACACTCCAAACTCCTCCTACCTATAAATTAGTCTCCTCCCCCGAAATTTCGCGGTACAAACCCTAACTTCCACCTCCCTCCGCGCCGCCGGACATGTCCGCCCGCCGAAGGACGCGTCCACCGCCGCTGCCACATGTTTCAGCCAATCAAGGCGCACCACGTCATCGCGCCGCCCTCGGGAGCCAGTCCCACGCTGCCACATCGCCCTGCCGGCCTCCCCATCCCGCGCAGCCCGCCGTGGCCCGCAACCGGCCCGCACGGGGCCCGACTGCGTCGAACTGTCGCCCGAGCGAGCCCGCGCCTCCGCCGCCTGGCTCCCGCTACATCGCCGACGCGCACCATCAAGCCCGCCGCCGTCCTTCCATCGCCACCGCCCGCTCCGCTCCTCCACCCCGTGCCGCTCCGCCGCGCGCATCTCGCCGCCCAGCGCCGCCCGCCGGGGCTCCGGCCTCGCCTCCCCGCCGCCGACCCTCACCAGATCTGGCCGGGGACGAGGTCCTAGCACCGGATCCGCCCATCCCGCGCTGGTCATTGCCTCCATCGCCGCCCCGCACCCCGAGGACCGTCGCCCGCGTCGATCTGTATGGCAACAACCCTGAACGGCCGCGTCCCCCGATCCAAATGCCGCGCCCTCCGTCCGGGTTCCCTCCGTCCCAGATATCTTCGTCCACCCGTTGACTTTTCGGAGAGGTTGTTTTTCTCTAAGTCCTTGAGATCCCTTTATTTTATGCCCCTGTTCATTGCATCATAACTCCATGACCGTAGCTCTGTTTCATGCATATAAGATATCAAAATGTTCATTGTGAGATGCTCTTCATTTCATTCCATTGTGGAATGCTTGTTTGAGTTCATCTTGATGCCCTAATCATTGATGCAAGAGTGCTATAAAATGTTTATTGCTGCTACTTATCAGATTATGATGATTTGTCATTTTTGTCACAATTGATGTGTGCATCATATGGGCATGAGCTCTACATGTGTTTTGATCTATGTCATGCCATCTTTAAATAGGTGCCTGCCATGTATTTTTGTGATCAATGTGGTGACTAGCACAAGCATGCAAAGTAGTCTTCGTGATATTGCTGATTTCAGGGACTTAGGATTTTACTGTCGTTTTTCCTGCTGTTATTTTTATGCCATGTAAACTTGATGCTACCGTGAGATCCATGCTTGTTTTGAGTTGCTTCGGTAAGGATGTTTTGGACATTTGGTTATGTTCTATCCATCCATGCCCCTGTTGAAATTATGGAGTGACCTAGCATGTCTTAATCTTGCTCTACTTTTGCTATAAAATGTTCCTGGCAGATTATTTACATGTTAATCAATTTTGCCATGGTTGTTGTTAGTGATCCATGCTTGCTATGAACTTTATCTTTTCCATGGTTAGCTTCATGAACATGTCGTCATGCTTTTAGTATGCTTATCTTGTCATGCAATGCTTTGTGGTGAGTGGTTTGAGCTCGCAAAGATGCCTTCATAACTCTGTTTATGCCATGCTCTGTTTTTCTGCTAAGTCTGAAACTGTTAATAAAACTTGCTATGTTTACATGGGTGCCATCATATCTACTATGCCTTTTTGGCTCATGATCAGCAAGGGACTTTTGTTCTATGTGTGTATTAGATTCATTCCATGCCTTTGTTTGCTATGATATGTTCCTGTGGATTGTTGTTTGCTTGCTCTAAACATTGCTTCCTGATGTTATTTCTGGCATGTTAGTATTTTCACCAAGTCTGTGAAGCTGATATCTTTTGCACTTTTGCCATGCTTGTTTGAACCTGCTCTTGTGTGATTTAGCCGTAGCTCAGCGTTCATGTTTTGTCAAGCATCTTGTGTACATCACTACCATATACTTTGTTGCCATGTTGGAGGGCAGTAGCTTAGTTTCTTGTTGCATGCTTGATGGCATCGTGCTGTTAATCACAGAGTAGCACCATCATTGTTTTGCTTGCCATTTGTGAACTGTGCATCCATTTCCGGTGATCTTTATGTCGATTTCAACCAACATCATCTCATCTTTCCATCGACACACTTGGTTTGCCAAGTTGACGCCTTGTTCATTCTTTCCCTTTCGAAGGACGCATATGCATTGCATATCATGTCTTGCATATCATTCCATGTTTTGCATCATGTTGCTTGTGCATTGCACCATGATTGATTGTCGTTCCATTGCTTGTGTTCTTGCTTTGGGTAGTGCCGGGAGACGAGTACGTGATTGAGGAACCTGTTGAGAACGCTTTCGAGGATCAAGCTTTCGGCAACTCTGTGAACTTTGCAGGCAAGATGACCATACCCTCGAAATCACTTCTATCTTTGCTTTGCTAGTTGTTCGCTCTATTGCTATGCCGCGCTACCTATCAGTTTCTATATCATGCCTCCCATATTGCCATGTCAAGCCTCTAACCCACCTTTCCTAGCAAACCGTTTTTTGGCTATGTTACCGCTTTTGCTCAGCCCCTCTTATAATGTTGCTAGTTGCAGGTGAAGATGAAGTTTGTTCCATGTTGGAACATGGATTTTTGTTGGGATATCATTATTATCTCTTATTTACTTTAATGCATCTATATACTTGGTAAAGGGTGGAAGGCTCGGTCTTATGCCTGGTGTTTTGTTCCACTCTTGCCGCCCTAGTTTCTGTCATACCGGTGTTATGTTCCTTGATTTTGCGTCCCTTACGCGGTTGGGTGTTATGGGAACCCCTTGACAGTTCGCTTTGAATAAAACTCCTCGAGCAAGTCCCAACCTTTGTTTTACATTTGCCTAAAAACCTACACCTTTCCCTTGGGAGTAATTAACCCGAGGGTCATCTTTATTTTATCGTTGTAGTTCTGGAATACCTAAGTTCGCCGACATTGAAAATCTCTTTTATGCACATGTTGGTGAGATAACCTCGACGCCACCCAGTACTGGGGTGGGAGTTCGGGAGTATTGCCATAACTCGTATAACGGATGCTTTTCGAAGTTTGAGGTACACGATTTCCGAAGGTTTATTGGTTATGTGTTGAAGGATGGATACAGCTGGATATAGGGATTGTTAGTTTGGGTGAGATATCCCTTGTATCCCCAACACCTGATTTTATAACCAGAAAGTTTCGGGAGTTTATAACTGGGAATTCAAGTATCACGTAGGATATCCTTCCAACAGACACATGATACGATATGGGATCTATCATATGTTTGTTCCGGCTTATTCTGCAAGCCAATCCTTTGGTTTTGTTTTGGTTTGTGGTGTTCGAGTTGCTTTGAAGTCAAATGTGGATTCCATACCTTTCTTAAGCAGAGTTTCATATTTCCATGTGAATACCAATCCCTATTGATCATCGAGGTTGTCTTTTCAATTCTTTCCAACCAGTGTGTGTTTCATCCGTCCCCAAGTCACCTTTGTTTTCCCCGCCCTCCCACCCCTTTTCCTTCAAGGAATCGGATTGCTTAATCAAGTATCCATTTTTATTCACATGAAGTCTCTTCATTGTTTTCCTTCAATGTTCTCACCCGGTGGTTCTTCTTGAAGATACTAACGAAACTTCGAGTTTATCATTCTTCATCCTCTTTTCTTCTCCGGTGGATTGAATTCAAACTTTCGGTGTTGACCATAACTTTTTCCCTGATTCAAATGCTTTCCCATGCCGGTGCATCCCTGAATCATTCACTTCTCGCTACTCATTTGTTCTAGAGTGCTGAAGATATCTCAGAAGGCTCGTCTTTTCATTCAAGATCCGTTCAACCTATTTCGAGGTTGTCATCTCATTCAAGCCATTTAATTCAACCAGCGCAATCTCTCTTTTAAATCATTTCAACGGTGTTTCTTTTGAGTGGGCCCTAACCCACAGGTCTTTTCCCAGGATCTTACCTGACTCTTCTATTTTTCCGGAGTTATTCTCAAATTCATTGCAAAGCTTGAAGTAAGAATGAATTGTCATCAGTCATAGGCCCTTCTCCAAGATCTTTCAAAATCTTTTCATTGTTTGGTTCAACCTTTCTAATTTTAATCCCGAAATATCTCAACAATTCATGGTGGTGTTTCTCATCGTCATTCTCAACACTTGAAGACCGAAGAAGAGTTTCTCTCAAATCTTGGTCCGTTCTCTCGAAGATGCGTAGTTTAAGCTTGATGCCATCCTCTCATAATTGTTTTCGATTGTGAGAATTATTTTCACCCATCTGGAGCAATTCAAGAGTCTTTTTAGTTTGATTCTCCGGAGCCCATCATCTCATAATTATTCATTCCAGCTTTCAGCTCTCGTTCTCCAAATCTTACCGGTGCATCGTTCAAGTATTCCCTAATCAACTTGGGATCTCTTCGTTCACTTGTACCTAAATCCCCTCAAGTATCTTCATTCGTTCTTCATATTCTTCCCGGTGAATTGTGCCTCTGCTACTTTCATTTTCAATTCTTACGGTGGTTCATTCAAGATTCCTCTTCTCTTGGTATCATATCGATTCATTCGTTGTTTCAAACCCGTCCGGTGATTCGTTGAAGACCTTTCTCAAGTGTGCACTATATCTATCTTAATCGTTTTCTATGAGAATAAGTAGTATGCCAAATCCGTTGCTTGTCAAAAATTTAAATTGGTGAAGGATAAGCATAATATAATTCTTATTCTTGTTTCATCCAAGTGATCAATTCCTTATTCCGGAGGTTCATAAAAAAATCTTGGTTTCAATTGTTTCATCTTTTCTTCCCCGGAGTTCCAACCTCTCTAAATTATATCATTGAGAAGCTCCATCTAATCATTGCAAGGCTTCAACCTTGTTCGCTTCAAACTTCAATTCTTTTATGTTATCATTTCCTATCCGGAGTTCTTCATGGAGGCTCAACATGGTGGTTCAACAAGGATTCTTTTCAATCTTCAATTGTTCTTCAATATTTCTCTCGAAATTTTGATCAGCTAAGCTATACTCTTAAATAAACATGGTGTTTGACACATGCCTTGTTTTGAGGAGTTCAAGCATTCTCCATCTTGCATTCCGAAATGCAATTCTTTCTACCTTATCTTTTGCGGTGGTGTTATGTCATTTTTGACAATTTCTGTGTGTTTCATGATTCACAAGTTCAGGAATGAGATATTTAAACCCATCAATCTCTTCTTTGGAGTTATCTTGGGTTATATTTCACCTAAAGTTTTCCCTAAGGATTGTTACTATTTATGGTGCTTATAAATGATCCAAATTCTTCATTTATCCTCCCGGTGAAATAAGTTTCTCGTCTCATTGATCATATCAATTCAATCTATCGTTTCCGTTAGTGACAAAATTTCACCTCAGTTTTGAGATGTTTTTCATAAGCCCACAACAAGCGTACTATTTTCATTGTTGGTTCTCCAATAACTCCGTTCGACCCTTCTCCTAAGGATGCCTTTTCAAGCTCTTTTGTGGAAAAAGTGAGCATTTTCTTCTCCATTCTTTCATTCCAATGATCTATCTTCTATTCTCTCTTCCGGAGGCATTGGGATGTTTCTCTCTTCACTCATCATCTCGAATTGTGAGGATCGTGTTCTTTTCATGCTTATCCATTTAACCGGAGTGTTGTGTCCTCTGCTCAAGTTGTTTTCAACTTATCAAGTCTTGCATCTCCTTTCAACCGGAGTGCTGTCCGAATTTGTTCTTCCTTGTTCCTCTTTTCTAACGGAGTGTTTTCAATTTCAATCATCTCCGTTGTATTCTTTTCTCGAAATGGTTTAACCTCTCAAGGTTCTTTGGTTTCACTCGTTTGTCAAAGAAGCAACTTAGTTTTACCTCTTCTCTTCCTCTTCTGTTTTCCCTCCAATGCCATCCTAGATCTCGGGACGAGATCCTGTCGTAGTGCTGGTGTGTTGTAGCGCCCCGGATACAACTTTCCATATTTGTAACAACGACTCTTGCCTTTTCCGGAGATGCGATATGAGATTTCCCTTCGTGGTTGGGTTTTGTCTTCATTTTGCATTTTGTTCATGTCATGCTTTTAATATCATGTCATCATGTGCATCGCATTTGCATTCATGTTCGTCTCATGCATCCGAGCATTTTCCCCGTTGTCCGTTTTGCTATCTGACACTCCTACATGCACCCGGCGCATCCCTCTTGTCTCTTTTCGTGAGCGGGTGTTAAACGTTCTCGGAATGGACCAAGATTTGCCAAGTGGCCTTGGTACACTACCAGTAGACCGCGTGTCAAATTTCGTCCCGTTTGGAGTTCGTTTGATGCTCCAATGGTTAACCGGGTAACGCAAAAGTCTCTTTTGTGTTGCAGCCCAACACCCCTCCAAAACGGCCCACTAACCCATCCAAACCTCTTCCATGTCCTCCGTCGTCGGATCACGATCGTGTGGGAGAAAACTACACCTCATTTGGACACTCCAAACTCCTCCTACCTATAAATTAGTCTCCTTCCCCGAAATTTCGCGGTACAAACCCTAACTTCCACCTCCCTCCGCGTCGCCGGAAATGTCGGCCCGCCAGCGGACGCGTCCACCGCCGCTGCCACACGTTTCAGCCAATCAAGGCGCGCCACGTCATCGCGCCGCCCTCGGGAGCCAGTCCCACACCGCCACGTCGCCCTGCCGGCCTCCCCATCCCGCGCGGCCCGCCGTGGCCCGCAGCCGGCCCGCCCGGGGCCCGACTACGCCGAGCCGTCGCCCGACCGAGCCCGCGCCTCCACCGCCTGGCTCCCGCTACCTCGCCGGTGGGCGCCACCGAGCCCGCCGCCGTCCTTACATCGCTATAGCCACCGCCCGCTCCGCTCCTCCACCCCGTGCCGCTCCGTCGCGCGCATCTTGCCGCCCAACGCCACCCGCCGGGGCTCCGGCGTCGCCTCCCCCACCGCCGACCCTCGCCAGATCTGGCCGGGGACGAGATCCTAGCGCCAGATCCGCCCGTCCCCGCGCCGGTCATCGCCTCCATCGCCGCCCCGCACCTCGAGGACCGTCGCCCGCGTCGATCTGCATGGCAACAACCCTGAACGGCCGCGTCCCCCGATCCAAATGCCGCGCCCTTCGTCCGGGTTCCCTCCGTCCCGGATATCTTCGTCCACCCGTTGACTTTTCGGAGAGGTTGTTTTTCTCTAAGTCCTTGAGATCCCTTTATTTTATGCCCCTGTTCATTGCATCATAACTCCATGACCGTAGCTCTGTTTCATGCATATAAGATATCAAAATGTTCATTGTGAGATGCTCTTCATTTCATTCCATTGTGGAATGCTTGTTTGAGTTCATCTTGATGCCCTAATCATTGATGCAAGAGTGCTATAAAATGTTTATTGCTGCTACTTATCAGATTATGATGATTTGTCATTTTTGTCACAATTGATGTGTGCATCATATGGGCATGAGCTCTACATGTGTTTTGATCTATGTCATGCCATCTTTAAATAGGTGCCTGCCATGTATTTTTGTGATCAATGTGGTGACTAGCACAAGCATGCAAAGTAGTCTTCGTGATATTGCTGATTTCAGGGACTTAGGATTTTACTGTCGTTTTTCCTGCTGTTATTTTTATGCCATGTAAACTTGATGCTACCGTGAGATCCATGCTTGTTTTGAGTTGCTTCGGTAAGGATGTTTTGGACATTTGGTTATGTTCTATCCATCCATGCCCCTGTTTGAAATTATGGAGTGACCTAGCATGTCTTAATCTTGCTCTACTTTTGCTATAAAATGTTCCTGGCAGATTATTTACATGTTAATCAATTTTGCCATGGTTGTTGTTAGTGATCCATGCTTGCTATGAACTTTATCTTGCCATGGTTAGCTTCATGAACATGTCGTCGTGCTTTTAGTATGCTTATCTTGTCATGCAATGCTTTGTGGTGAGTGGTTTGAGCTCGCAAAGATGCCTTCATAACTCTGTTTATGCCATGCTCTGTTTTTCTGCTAAGTCTGAAACTGTTAATAAAACTTGCTATGTTTACATGGGTGCCATCATATCTACTATGCCTTTTTGGCTCATGATCAGCAAGGGACTTTTGTTCTATGTGTGTATTAGATTCATTCCATGCCTTTGTTTGCTATGATATGTTCCTGTGGATTGTTTTTTGCTTGCTCTAAACATTGCTTCCTGATGTTATTTCTGGCATGTTAGTATTTTCACCAAGTCTGTGAAGCTGATATCTTTTGCACTTTTGCCATGCTTGTTTGAACCTGCTCTTGTGTGATTTAGCCGTAGCTTGATAACCCACAAGTATAGGGGATCGCAATAGCTTTCGAGGGTAGAGTATTCAACCCAAATTTATTGATTCGACACAAGGGGAGCCAAAGAATATTCTCAAGTATTAGCAGCTAAGTTGTCAATTCAACCACACCTGGAAGCTTAGTATCTGCAGTAGATTGTTTAGTAGCAAAGTAATACAATAGTGGTGGTAACGGTAACAAAAGAGTAATGAAAGCAAAGTAATATTTTTAGTATTATGTAGTGATTGTAACAATAGCAACAGGAAAGTAAATAAGCGTAAACCAGTATATGGAAAGCTCGTAGGCATCGGATCAATGATGGATAATTATGCCAGATGCTGTTCATCATGTGACAGTCATAACATAGGGTGACACAGAACTAGCTCCAATTCGTCAATGTAATGTAGGCATGTATTCCGAATATAGTCACACGTGCTTATGGAAAAGAACTTGCATGACATCTTTTGTCCTACCCTCCCGTGGCAGCGGGGTCCTAATGGAAACTAAGGGATATTAAGGCCTCCTTTTAATAGAGAACCGGAACAAAGCATTAGCACATAGTGAATACATGAACTCCTCAAACTACGGTCATCACCGGTAAGTATCCCGATTATTGTCACTTCGGGGTTAACGGATCATAACACATAATAGGTGACTATAGACTTGCAAGATAGGATCAAGAACTCTCATATATTGATGAAAACATAATAGGTTCAGATCTGAAATCATGGCACTCGGGCCCTAGTGACGAGCATTAAGCATAGCAAAGTCATAGCAACATCAATCTCAGAACATAGTGGACACTACGGATCAAACCCTAACAAAACTAACTCGTTTACATGATAAATCTCATCCAACCCATCACCGTCCAGCAAGCCTACGATGGAGTTACTCACGCACGGCGGTGAGCATCATGAAATTGGTGATGGAGGATGGTTAATGATGATGACGGCAACAGATTCCCCTCTCCGGAGCCCCGAACAGACTCCAGATCAGCCCTCCCGAGAGGTTTCAGGGCTTCGCGGCAGCTCCGTATCGTAAAACGCAATGATTTCTTCTCTTCTATTTTTTTCTCCCTGAAAGCAGATATATAGAGTTGGAGTTGGAGTCGGGGGGTCTCCAAGGGGCCCACGAGGTAGGGGGCGTGCCCTAGGAGGGGGGGCCCACCCTCGTGGAAAGGGTGTGGGCCCCCTGGTCTTCATCTTTGGCGAGGATTTTTTATTATTTATTGTAAGATATTCTGTGGAGTTTTAGGTCATTTCGAGAACTTTTGTTTTCTGCGCATAAAACAACACCATGGCAATTCTGCTGAAAACAGCGTCAGTCTAGGTTAGTTCCATTCAAATCATGCAAGTTAGAGTCCAAAACAAGGGCAAAAGTTTTTGGAAAAGTAGATACGACGGAGACGTATCAACTCCCCCAAGCTTAAACCCTTGCTTGTCCTCAAGCAATACAGTTGACAAACTGAAAGAAATAAAGAAAAACTTTTACAAACTCTGTTTGCTCTTGTTGTTATAAATATGTCAAGCTAGCATTCAATTTTTCAGCAAAGATTATAACTAACCATATTTGCAATAATTCTCAGGTCTCATGATTACCCATATCACTAGCATAATCAACTAGCAAGCCATAATAATAAATCTCGGATGACAACACTTTCTCAAAACAATCATAATATGATATAACAAGATGGTATCTTGCTAGCCCTTTCTGAGACCGCAAAACATAAATGCAGAGCACCTTTAAAGATCAAGGACTGACTAGACATTGTAATTCATGGTAAAAGAGATCCAATCATAGTCACACCCAATATAAATTAACTGTGATGAATGCAAATGACAGTTGCGCTCTCCAGCTAGTGCTTTTAATAAGAGGGTGATGACTCAGCATAAAAGTAAATAGATAGGCCCTTCGCAGAGGGAAGCAGGGATTTGTAGAGGTGCCAGAGCTCGGTTTTGAAATAGAGGTGAATAATATTTTGAGCAGTATACTTTCATTGTCAACATAACAACCAAGAGATGGCCATATCTTCCACGCTACACACATTATAGGCGGTTCCCAAACAGAATGGTAAAGTTTATACTCCCCCTCCACCAACAAACATCAATCCATGGCTTGCTCGAAACAACGAGTGCCTCCAATATACATCGGGTCACAGGGGGAGTTTTGTTTTGCAATTATTTTTGATTTAGTTTGCATAAAGCATGGGACTGGGCATCCCGGTGACCAGCCATTTTCTCATGAGTGAGGAGCGGAGTCCACTCCTCTTGAGAATAACCCGCCTAGAATGGAAGATACAGGCAGCCCTAGTTGATACATGAGCTATTCGAGCATTCAAAACAGGATGATTATTTGAAGGTTTAGAGTTTGGCACATACAAATTTACTTGGAACAGCAGGTAGATACCGCATATAGGAAGGTATAGAGGACTCATATGGAATAACTTTGGGGTTTAAGGGATTGGATGCACAAGCATTATTCCCGCTTAGTACAGGTGAAGGCTAGCAAAAGACAGGGAAGCGACCAACTAGAGAGCGACAACAGCCATGTACATGCATTAAAATTAATAAACATTGGATGTAAGCATGAGTAGGATATAATCCACCATGAACATAAATATCGTGAAGGCTATGTTGATTTGTTTCAACTGCATGCATGAACATGTGCCAAGTCAAGTCACTTAAATCATTCAGAAGAGGATACCACCCTATCATACCACATCGTAACCATTTTAATAGCATGATGGCACGCAAGGTAAACCATTATAACTCATAGCTAATCAAGCATGGCACAAGCAACTATGATCTCTAATTGTCATTGCAAACATCTTTATTCATAACAAGCTGAATCAAGAACGATGAACTCATCATATTTACAAAAACAAAAGAGGTCGAGTTCGTACCAGCTTTTCTCATCTCAGTCAGTCCATTATATATCATCATAATTGCCTTTCACTTGCACGACCGAACGATGTGAATAATAATAAGAGTGCACGTGCATTGGACTAAGCTGGAATCTGCGAGCATTCAATAAATAGGAGAAGACAAAGCAATATGGGCTCTTGGTTAAATCAACAATAAAGCATATAAGAGCCACTTCAACAATTTAATCAATGTCTTCTCCTACTGACCCCCAAAGAAAAGAAAAGAAATAAAACAATTTACACGGGAAAGCTCCCAACAAGAAAAAGAAGAACAAGAAATATTTTTGGGTTTTCTTTTTAATTACTACTACAAGCATGGAAAGTAAATTAATTAAAAGCTACAACTAATTTTTTTGGTTTTTCTTAAGGTTTATTAAACACACAAAAAGAAAGCATAAAAAGAAATAAACTAGCATGGATGATACAATGAAAAAGTATGAGCACCGACATCTAGCAATGAGTGTGTGTGAACATAAATGTAATGTCGGTGAGAAATACGTACTCCCCCAAGCTTAGGCTTTTGGCCAAAGTTGGTTTATGGCCACGGTTGGCCTGGCTGATATCCATAATAGTTGGGGTCGTACTGCGATGCAGCGGCTATCGCCTCCTGAGCTGCAGTGTGGCAACGAGCGGCCTCCGCTCTCCTCTCGTACTCATCTGCCTCCTCTCTGCTAATAGTATATCCTCCTCTTGCCTGATAATCAAAGAAATCAAGAGCAGGGAGAGTAATACGGACAACACGGCGTCTGTCAAAGATTAGTCGGTACTGGAGAGGCGATTCGTTCCTCTCAACAAAATGGTGAGAAACCATAGAATCAAAATCTAAATAAGCAGGAGGCAACTCCATGTCTCCTTCATGAACGTCTATCTCAAGAAATTTAGTTAAGCGGGTTGCATAAATTCCTCCAAAGAAATCTCCATTATATCTATTATGATGCAACCTATGAGCTACAATGGCTCCCATATGATAAGATTGGTCTCCTGACACAGCACTCCTGAGAATGCTAAGGTCAGGGACACACATGTGACATGCTTCATCCTTAGCATTTATGCACCTACCTATGAAGAGAGCAAAATAATGTATAGCAGGAAAGTGAATGCTCCCTATGATAGCTTGCGTTATATCTCTAGATTCCCCTACAGTTATACTAGCAAGAATGTTTCTAAATTCAGATTTATGGGGATCCCTAACACTACCCCATTGTGGAAGTTTGCAAGCAAAAGTGAAATCCTCTAAGTCCATGGTATAAGATTTGTCATAAAGATCAAACATGACTGAAGTAGAATTATGCGAAGATGAATACTCAAACCTCCTCACAAAAGAGCTTGTGAGATCATGATACTGGGGGCATTTGTCTGCCTCAAAGTCCTCAAGACCGGCATTACGCAAATATGCGTTAAATTCTTCTTTAATTCCCGCTCGATCCATAAAATTTTCAGAAGGCCACTCACAAGGACGCACTGGAGCGTCTCTTGGTGGCTCTTCGTCAGCATCACGCATTGCAAGCCTGGGTCCTTGCTTCCTTGAAGAACCACCTTGGAACATTTTCCTAAGCATATTTCTTCCTCTGAAAAATTCTGAAATTTTTTAGTGACTTCAAAATAAAAGTAAACCAAACTCAATAATATTGATAGCAACCACTCCTACAAGTGCCTAGGGCCTATATCATGCATCAAAACTACTTTTGACCATATAAATTTGACATGCAAGCTCAAGAATAGGGTCACGTAAGCAGCAAAAATTTGCAATGAATAAAGAACTAGAACAAAAACTAATTGGGCCAATGGAGGAGTCACATACCAAGGAACAATCTCCCCAAGCAGTTTTGTGAGAGGTGCTTTGAGCAAGGAGATCGAAAATGACAGCAAAGAGGGTTGGAATTCGTCCTTTAGTTGGTTTTTCGTGTTTGTGGGAGGAAGAAGAAGAGGATGGGTGCAGGAATAAGGGGAGGAGGGCCACCGTGGGCCCACGAGGCAGGGGGCGCACCCTAGAGGGGTGGGCGCGCCCTCCACCCTCGTGGCAAGGTGGTTGGCCCCCCTGGTGTGTTCTTTGTTCCATAAATCCTCAAATATTCTATAAAAAATCATATTTAATTTTCAGGGCATTTGGAGAACTTTTATTTTCGAGATATTTTTATATTGCACGGAAAATCAGATAACAGACAGAAAATTATTTATTTTTAGTTTATTTCAACTAAATAACAGAAAGTATAGAGAGGGTATAGAAGGTTGTGTTTCTAGTTTCATCCATCTCATGCTCATCAAAAGGAATCCACTAACAAGGTTGATCAAGTCTTGTTAACAAACTCATTCCTATTAACATGAAACCGGAGAAATTTCAAATAACACTAGGTTACCTCAACGGGGATATGCACATCCCCAATAATAAGTATATCATATTTCTTCTTGACAGTAGGAAGAGGAAATTCAAAACCTCCAAATATAATCGATGGAATTTTTTCGATAGAATTGATACTATGAACTTGAGGTTGTTTCCTCGGAAAGTGTACCGTATGCTCATTACCATTAACATGAAACGTGATATTTCCTTTGTTGCAATCAATAACAGCCCCTGCAGTATTGAGAAAAGGTCTTCCAAGAATAATAGACATACTGTCGTCCTCGGGAATATCAAGAATAACAAAGTCCGTTAAAATAGTAACGTTTGCAACCACAATGGGTACACCCTCACAAATGCCGACAGGTATAGCAGTTGGTTTATCAGCCATTTGCAAAGATATTTCAGTAGGTGTCAACTTATTCAAGTCAAGTCTACGATATAAAGAGAGAGGCATAACACTAACACCGGCTCCAAGATCACATAAAGCAGTTTTAACATAGTTTCTTTTAATGGAGCATGGTATAGTAGGTACTCCTCGATCTCCAAGTTTCTTTGGTATTCCACCCTTAAAAGTATAATTAGCAAGCATGGTAGAAATTTCAGCTTCTGGTATCTTTCTTTTATTTGTAACAATATCTTTCATGTACTTAGCATAAGGATTCATTTTGAGCATATCAGTCAATAGCATACGCAAAAACATAGGTCTAATCATTTCAGCAAAGCGCTCAAAATCCTCATCATCCTTTTTCTTGGATGGTTTGGGAGGAAAAGGCATGGGTTTCTGAACCCAAGGCTCTCTTTCTTTACCATGTTTCCTAGCAACAAAGTATTTCTTATCATAACGTTGATTCTTTGATTGTGGGTTATCAAGATCAACAGCAGGTTCAATTTCTACATCATTATCATTACTAGGTTGAGCATCATTATGAACATCATCATTAACATTTTCATTAGGTTCATGTTCACTGCCAGATTGTGTTTCAGCATCAGACATAGAGATATCATTTGGATTATCAGGTGGTTCAACAATAGGTTCACTAGAAGTTTGCACAGTTCTATCATTTTTTTCTTCCTTTTAAAAGAACTAGGTGAGTCAATATTATTTCTCTAAGAATCTTGCTCAATTCTCTTAGGGTGACTGAGGGAGTCCTGGATTAGGGGGTGTCCGGATGGCTGGACTATACCTTCAGCCGGACTCCTGGACTATGAAGATACAAGATTGAAGACTTCGTCCCGTGTCCGGATGGGACTTTCCTTGGCGTGGAAGGCAAGCTTGGCGATGCAGATATTCAAGATCTCCTACCATTGTAACCGACTCTATGTAACCCTAACCCTATCCGGTGTCTATATAAACCGGAGGGTTGTAGTCCGTAGGCAATCAACTCCATACACAACAATCATACCATAGGCTAGCTTCTAGGGTTTAGCCTCCTTGATCTCGTGGTAGATCTACTCTTGTACTACCCATATCATCAATATTAATCAAGCAGGAGTAGGGTATTACCTCCATCGAGAGGGCCCGAACCTGGGTAAAAAACATCGTGTCCCTTGTCTCCTGTTACCATCCGGCCTAGACGCACAGTTCGGGACCCCCTACCCGAGATCCGCCGGTTTTGACACCGACATTGGTGATTTCATTGAGAGTTCCTCTGTGTCGTCGCCTTTAGGCCCGATGGCTCCTTTGATCATCAACAACGATGCAGTCCAGGGTGAGACTTTGTTCCCCGGACAGATCTTCGTCTTCGGCGGCTTCGCTCTGCGGGCCAATTCGCTCGGCCACCTGGAGCAGATCGAAAGCTACGCCCCTGGCCATCAGGTCAGGTTTGGAAGCCTAAACTACACGGCTGACATCCACGGGGACTTGATCTTCGATGGATTCGAGCCACAGCCAAGTGCGCCGCACTGTCTCGATGGGCATGATATAGCTCTGCCGCCGAACAGCGCCTTGGAGGCCGCATACGCATCGGTTTCGACCATTGATTCGGAGCATACTGCGCTGATCGAGGATCAGCGGTTGGACGCTGCCTAAGGGGCTTCGATCTCAGAGGCGATCGAGCTGAACGCTAGCCCCGCACTCTGCACTACCCGTGACTCCGAGGATCCGGACTCCTCCCCGGACTCCGAAGCCCCCGCGCCCCTGCCAATCGAATCCGATTGGGCGCCGATAATGGAGTTCACCGCCGCAGACATTTTTCAGCATTCGCCTTTTGGCGACATCCTGAATTCTCTTAAGTCTCTCTCTTTATCAGGAGAGCCCTGGCCGGACTACGGTCAGCAAGGGTGGAATACGGACGATGAGGAAATTCAAAGCCCACCCACCACCCACTTTGTAGCCACCGTCGATGATCTAACCGACATGCTTGACTTCAGCTCCGAAGACATCGACGGCAAGGACGACGATTTAGGAGACGAACAGGAACCAGCACCTGTAGGGCGTTGGAAGGCCACCTCGTCATATGACATATATATGGTGGACACTCCAAAAGATTGAGATGGCGATGGAACAGTGGGGGATGACGCCCCCAAGAAACAGCCAAAGCGCCGGCGTCAGCGGCGCAGCTCTAAATCCCGCTAAAGCAAAAACGGTGATTCCGGCACGGGAGATAATACTACCCCGGATAGCGCCAAAGAACACCCACCTCAGCAAGATTCGGCACAGGAAGATGGAGAAGCCAGCCCTCATGAGAGAGCGGCAGACCGAGAGGTCGAGGATGATAACTATACGCCTCCCTCCGAAGATGAGGCAAGCCTCGATGACGACGAATTCGTCATACCATCAGACCCCGCCGAACAAGAGCGTTTTAAACGCAGGCTTTTAGCCACGGCAAGCAGCCTCAAGAAAAAGCAGCAACAGCTTAAAGCTGCCCAAGATTTGCTAGCTGACAGATGGACTGAAGTCCTTACGGCCGAAGAGTATGAACTCGAACGCCCCTCCAAGAGTTACCCGAAGCGCAGGCCGCTACCCCGATCAGAGGAGGAAGCACCTACATCACCAGCGCATGACATGGCAGACCGGCCACCTCGCGGCTGCGACAGAGAGGCCTCTCGGCCCTCCACCCAAGCCATGCCCCGACGCCGCTCAACTAAGGCACGGGAAAATGCGCACGACCTACGAGACATACTGGAGGATAAGGCAAGACAAACAAGATCGATCTACGGATCGCGCAGGCACCCTACGACATGTGACAATGATCTTCACTCCGGATACAACAAATCCGGCCGGGTCGAACACAACAGACATAGCTCTTCCGAGCTACGTCGTGATATAGCCCAGTACAGAGGCGCCGCACACCCGCTATGCTTCACGAATGAAGTAATGGATCATAAAATCCCAGAGGGTTTCAAACCCGTAAACATCGAATCATACGATGGCACAACAGATCCGGCGGTATGGATCGAGGACTATCTCCTTCACATCCACATGGCACGCGGCGATGATCTACACGCCATCAAATACCCCCCGCTCAAACTTAAAGGACCGGCCCGACATTGGCTTAACAGCTTGCCGGCAGACTCAATCGGTTCTTGGGAGGACCTGGAAGCTGCATTCCTCGACAACTTCCAGGGCACTTATGTGCGACCGCCGGATGCCGACGACTTAAGCCACATAATTCAGCAGCCAGAAGAATCGGCCAGACAATTCTGGACACGGTTCCTAACAAAGAAAAACCAGATAGTCAACTGTCCGGACGCAGAGGCCCTAGCAGCCTTCAAGCATAACATCCGCGGCGAGTGGCTTGCCCGACACCTGGGACAGGAAAAGCCGAAATCCATGGCAGCCCTCACGACACTCATGACCCGCTTTTGCGCGGGAGAAGACAGCTGGCTAGCTCGCAGTAACAACTTATCAAAGAACCCTGGTAATTCGGGTACCAAAGACAAAAGTGGCAGGACACGTCGGAATAAGCAAAAACGCCGCGTTAACAGCGACAGCAATGAAGACACGGCAGTCAATGCCGGATTCAAAGGCCATAAATCCGGTAAGCGGAAAAAGCCATTCAAAAAGAATACTCAGGGCCCGTCCAGTTTGGACCGAATACTCGATCGCTTGTGCCAGATACATGGCACCCCCGAAAGGCCAGCCAATCACACTAACAGGGATTGTTGGGTGTTCAAGCAGGCAGGCAAGTTAAGGGCCGAGAACAGAGACAAGGGGCTACACAGCGACGACGAGGAGCCCAAGCCGCCGAACAACAATGGACAGAAGGGCTTTCCCCACAAGTGCGGACGGTGAACATGATATACGCAACCCACATTCCCAAGCGGGAGCGGAAGCGTGCACTACGGGACGTATACGCGATAGAGCCAGTCGCCCCAAAGTTCAACCCATGGTCCTCCTGCCCGATCACTTTTGATCGAAGGGACCATCCCACTAGCATCCGTCATGGCAGCTTCGCTGCATTGGTTCTCGACCCAATCATCGACGGATTTCATCTCACAAGAGTCCTCATGGACGGCGGCAGTAGCCTGAACCTGCTTTATCAGGATACAGTGCGGAAAATGGGCATAGATCCCTCAAGGATTAAGCCCACAAGAACGACCTTTAAAGGCGTTATACCAGGTGTAGAGGCCAACTGTACAGGCTCAGTAACACTTGACATGGTCTTCGGATTCCCGGACAATTTCCGAAGCGAAGAGTTAATCTTTGATATAGTCCCGTTTCGCAGTGGCTATCACCCCTGCTCGGACGAACCGCATTCGCAAAGTTCAATGCGGTGCCGCACTACGCATATCTCAAGCTCAAGATGCCAGGCCCTCGAGGAGTAATTACGGTCAACGAAAACACCGAACGCTCCCTCCGTACGGAGGAGCATACGGCGGCTCTCGCAGCGGAGGTACAAAGTAGCCTTCTCAGGAAATTCTCCAGTCCGGCCATTAAAAAGCCAAACACTGCCAAGCGCGCCCGGAGTAACCCATAGCAGGACCACCTGGCACACTCTGAGCAAGCGTAGCAATGCGGCCTCAACCCCAGCTTTCGCGACATAGCGAAACTAGTACCTCGCGTACATAACTACGCCCTTGAAATACCATGGGCACAGGGGAAGGGGCACAATAATGGCACGCCCAAAATACGGCTTAAAACGTACTAGGGGCTGCCGAATTCTTTTCTTAATTTTTTCTTACTTTCGGGACTCCATACTTCGGACGACCTGTTCGGTAATTCGACTGCCGCACAAACGATGCAAGATCCAGGGAGGCAGACAAGCCATGCCGCATTATGGAACTCCCAGGTGGTCTCTGTTACGAGCGGTATACCTGTTTTAATTACAATTCCGTGACCTGCCCCTGGTCAGGACATACTGAATAGTCCAATATCTTTTGCTTACCGCACTATTTGTATCGTTCGGCTTTGATAAATAGCCTCTCTATAAACAATGCATAGTTTTTTGTCTATTTTTTTGCATTATCCTCTTTTCATATATATGTTTATTAAATGACATGTTGCACCCATACACTGTGGTACGGCAAGTACGCCGGGGGTTCAGTACCCTTTAATATGGTGTGGGAAGTCCGTACACTTTCACAAGTGCGGCACCCCAAACTTATAGCACTATATGCATCAGCTCCGAATCATGATTTGGGTCAATAGTTGGGTTTGCCCGGCTCCTATGTTTTGGTGCCTAACGTTCCACTATATCAGATAAGGTAGCACTAGGAGAACCACTGCGATTGTGCCCCGGTTGAGCTGGGTTAAGCACCTCAGTGGAGAAAGCTAAAACTGACTGCCATGATGAGGCGAGAGACCGGTCGCTATTCGAGAGGTTTTTCGAGACCCTAAAGACTTATGCCGCTTCGAGCGAGGAGCCGGATTTGTCCGGCCAAGGCGTGGATAGCACCCCGAACTCAGTCTTCCGAACTAGGGGCTTCACCGAAATTTAAAATTATAAAGTTCTATGGCTAAGTGAGAGTGTTCAAGCATTATAGTCTGATTCCCTGGTTCGTTGTGCTGAGCGCCTCCCTCGAAGGACCCAAATATGGGAAAAAGAGCGCTCAGGTTTATCCCGAACACCCCAGCACTAGTGGCATGGGGGCAGAAGCCGACGACTGGCCATCTCTCAATTTTTTGATAAATGGCCGCACAGAAAATAATATTTTAAATTCAATAAGCATTGCTTAAGCGCCTATGAACAAGTTTTCAGCGCACAGGATAAAAACGAGCGAGTTTATTCAAAAATTACATCCTTGGTACATTCATCCGCCACAAGGCGGGCACCCGTAAGAACATCCTTGTAATAGTTCTCAGGCTTGTGATGCTCCTTCCCCGGCGGCGGCCCGTCCTTCACAAGCTTCTCACCGTCCAACTTACCCCAGTGCACCTTTGCACGGGCAAGGGCCCGACGGGCACCTTCGATGCAGACGGAGCGCTTGATGACCTCGAGCCTTGGACAGGCCTCCACCAGCTGCCGCACCAGCCTGAAGTAGCTCCCAGGCAGGGCCTCTCCGGGCCACAGCCAAACTATGAAGCCCTTCATGGCCTGTTCGGCCGCCTTGTGGAGCTCGACCAGCTATTTCAGCTGGTCGCTCAAGGGCACAGGGTGTCCGGCCTCAGCATACTGAGACCAGAACACCTTCTCCGTCGAGCTGCCCTCTTCAGCTCAGTAGAATGTGGCGGCGTTGGATACGCTACGGGGAAGATCTGCGAATGCCCCTGGAGAACTCCAGATTCGGGTAATTAACAAGTAGTTTACTTTTATATTTCTGCTTTGCATAAAGAATGCCTTACCCGCTGCTATCTTCTTCATCTCCTCCAACTCTTGGAGGGCCTTTTGGGCTTCGGCCTTGGCAGACTTGGCAGTCTCAAGGGCCGCCGCGAGCTCGGACGCTCGGGTCTTTGACTCAAGCTCGAAACTCTCATGTTTTTTCATGAGAGCCTGAAGCTCTTGTTGCACCTCACCGACCTGAGCCCCAAGTTTCTCTCGCTCGGTGCGCTCCGCGGCCGTTTTCTTTTCGGCCTCGGACAGCGCCTGCTTAAGGGTCGCCACCTCAGTCGTGGCCCCTATAATAAGCAGTGCAATCCTGTTATTTTTTGCAATCACGCCTCTCTATAGGCACTTTTTCTGTAAGGTATTTACTACCTTCTTTTTCCTCGAGATGCCGCTTGGCAAGGCCGAGCTCTTACTCGGTCCGCTTGAGGTCCTGTTTCAGGACACCCACCTCCGCAGTCAGTGCGGCGGTGGATAGCAGCGAAGCCTGCACACACATATTGACCCTTTATTGTTAGACTCCTGCGAAATTTACTAGATCCTCTATTCGGCTTTTCTTTCCGAACGCCAAACAGAGCATCAGGGGCTACTGTCTATGCGGTACTATTTTTATATATTTTTACTTACCTCGAAGCCTGTTAGAAGGCTAGCGCAAGCTTCAGTCAGTCCGCTCTTGGCGGACTGAACCTTCTGGATCACCGTACTCATAATAGTACGATGCTCCTCGTCGATGGAGGCGCCGTCAAGCACCTCAAGCAGATTGTCCGCCACCTCCGGTTGAACGGAGGCCGCCGGCTCAGAAGGCTTGCTCCTCTTGGAAGGAGTTCGCCTACCATGGTCCGGAACTGTCGAAGATTCCGGTGCGGTGTCCGCCACAAAGCCGGACTTGGAGCCCTGGGGGGTCTTGTTCCCTTTACTCCTGGGGTCCGGGAGGTCGCCTTGCGGCTCCTCCAGGACCACCTCCTCCTGCCACGGAGCTCGTTGCGACACCACTTCGGCGTCGTCCGCAGTGCGGGGGGAGACAGCGGGCGGAACTGAGTTCACGTCCGATGAATCCAGGGAGCCGCTCGACGACTCGTTGAGTTCGGCCCGGGGCGGACTACATAATTACATTCGACATTAGGGAAAGCTATGCAACAAAGGAACATCATGAGTTATTCTGATATCTGAACTTATGATTTCGCCGGACGCTTGGCCCTGTTTGGCCACTCCTCTCTGCCCTCTTCGGCGTTGGGGGCGTAGTCCGGCGGAGGGATCTTCCTTTTCCTAGACCCCTCGGCCTCCCCCGTTGGGGCGGCCTTCCTCTTCTCTCCTCCCTCCGCTGGGGGGGGAGAGTTTTTTCCTTCCTCCTCCTCGTTTTCGCGGGAGGAGGGCGTCTCGGACTCGTCAGATGACGAGTCCGACACCACCGCATTACGGGCACTCTTTCGAGTCCCCGTGGCCTTCTTCTCCTTGGCCTTCTTCTCCGGCACCACATAAGGCGCCGGAACCAGCAGCTTCGCTAGTAGAGCAGGGGCTGGGTCTTCGGGCAAGGGAGCCGAACAGTTAATCGATCCGGACTTCGCCCGCCAAGCCTGTCAAAGGTAAAGGAGTTTAGATCCCGCATAGAGTCAAACTATGAAAAAACTTAACATCCTGTAAAAGGTGAGAATAGCTTACCTCGCTAGCGTGACGCTGCGAGCTGTATCCGCGGTCCTCGGAAGCGGATGCGGGAGCCTCGGCACCTTTGATTAGCGCCTTCCAGACGTCTTCATACATCGTGCCGAAGAGCCTGTTAAGGGTTCGGTGCAGTGCCGGGTCGAACTCCCACAGAGTAAAGTCCCGTTGTTGACACGGGAGGATTCGGCGAACGAGCATGGCCTAGACTACATTTACAAGCCTGATTGGCTTGTTTACCAGGGACTGGATGCATGTCTTCAGTCCGGTCACCTCTTCCTCGTTACCCCATGATAGGCCCGTCTCTTTCCAGGACATGAGCCGTGTGGGGGGTCCGGATCGGAACTTGGGGGCTGCGATCCATTTCGGATCGCGTGGCTCGGTGATGTAAAACCACCCAGCTTGCTACCCCTTTAGGGTCTCTACGAAGGAGCCCTCGGACCACAGGACGTTGGCAATCTTGCCCACCATGGCGCCTCCGCACTCCGCCTGGCTACCGCGCACCACCTTGGGCTTGACGTTGAACGTCTTGAGCCAGAGGCCGAAATGGGGGCGGATGCGAAGGAAAGCCTCGCACACGAGGTAAACGCCGAGATGTTGAGGACGAAGTTCGGGGCCAGATCGTGGAAATCCAGGCCATAGTAAAACATGAGCCCCCGGACAAATGGGTGGAGTGGAAAACCCAGTCCGCGGAGGAAGTGGGGAAGGAATACTACCCTCTCATGGGGCCTTGGGATGGGGAGAAGCTGCGCCTCCTCAGGAAGCCGGTGCACGATGTCTTTGGAAAAGTATCCGGCCTTCCTTAGCTTTTTGACATGGCCCTCCATGACGGAGGAGACCATCCACTTGCGTCCCGCTCCGGACATTGCTGGAGAAGGTTGAGGTGGGAAGTGCGGGCTTGGGCGCTGGAGCTCGGGTGCGCAGGAGATGGATAGGCAAGGGAGGAAGAAGGCGTAGGTAAAAAGGTGGATCCTTGTCCCCTTATATGGGCGGATGCGGTTGTGCGTCCCCACCTGCCTAGTAAAACTCGCTTGCCTCCCAAGCACCGTGATAAGTGGCGCGGTTGAGTTACCCACGTCCGTATTGATGATAATCCCGTAAAGGGGGGTACACGATCTCTGCCTTGACAAGACGTGCCAAGGAAACATCCTCGCAAAACATGCGGAGGTGAAAAAGTAAAAACGATTCGAGTAAAGGACTTGGCTGTAGTGTGATGACGCACTGCGGAATACGTCAGCAGATTTGATTTGTGTTAGTATTATTCGCTCTATGGCAATATGTGGAAGCTTATTTTGCAGAGCCGGACACTACTCTTGGTGTTTACAATCTTCTATGAAGGACTTGGAGGAGGAACCCGCCTTGCAATGCCGAAGACAATTTGCGCGCCGGACTCGTCGCCATTGAAGCCTGGTTCAGGGGCTACTGAGGGAGTCCTGGATTAGGGGGTGTCCGGATGGCCGGACTATACCTTCAGCCGGACTCCTGGACTATGAAGATACAAGATTGAAGACTTTGTCCCGTGTCCGGATGGGACTTTCCTTGGCGTGGAAGGCAAGCTTGGCGATGCGGATATTCAAGATCTCCTACCATTGTAACCGACTGAAAGTGCAACTATCCCTAGGTGGTTTTGGTAATTCATAACAACATATAGCTCATTGAGCTAATGCTATTCCAAGATGACTATTTCAGGAAAGCTCAATGATTGGCATGGCATGGATGTGAAAGTGGAACCCTCAAAATGCTAAGGACAAAGGATTGGCTCAAGCTCAAAAGCTCAAGACTCTTCATTTTATATTTTAGTGATCCAAGATCACATTGAGTCTTTAGGAAAAGCCAATACTATCAAGGAGGGATGAGGTGT
Organism: Triticum urartu; assembly: GCF_003073215.2. NCBI lineage: Eukaryota > Viridiplantae > Streptophyta > Magnoliopsida > Poales > Poaceae > Triticum > Triticum urartu. The sequence goes on from NC_053025.1 coordinate 427,081,015, forward strand.
TGCTTAATGAGCCTCTTGCTTCATGTGCTTAGTGATATGCTCCAAAACCCTCAACTACTTTCCCATATCCACATATGACCTAAACCCTAAGCCAAACTCGGTCCTACCGATTCTTTCTATCCGGCGCCACCGAGTTTCACTTGTCATAAGCCACTGCCAAACCCTAGCAATTCGGTTCTACCAATAGGGATCTCGGTCTCACCGAGATGGGATTGCAAACTCTCTGTTTCCCTTTCGTAACTTTTCAGTCTCACCGAAAGAGCGAATTGGTCCCACCGAGATTGCAATGTAAACTCTTTGTTTCCCTTTTGTAACTTTTCGGTCTCACCGAAAGAGCAAATCGGTCCCACCGAGTTTGCCTGACCAACTCTCTGGTTAGCTTATTACCAAACTCGGTCTCACCGAGTTTGTGTAATCGGTCTCACCGAGATTACGTTATGCCCAAACCCTAACCATATCAGTCCTACCGAGTTGCATGTCAGTCCCACCAAAAATCTCTAACGGTCACTAGGTTTACCTTTTCGGTCCGACCGATTTTGTTGATTCGGTCCCACCGAGATTGGAAAACTGTGTATAATGGTTGGATTTTGTGTGGAGGCTATATATACCCCTCCACCTCCTCTTCATTCGTGGAGAGAGCCATCAGAACACATACACAATTCCAACTCATATGTTCTGAGAGAGAACCACCTACTCATGTGTTGAGACCAAGATATTCCATTCCTACCATATGAATCTTGATCTCTAGCCTTCCCCAAGTTGCTTTCCACTCAAATCTTCTTTCCACAAAATCCAAATCCTATGAGAGAGAGTTGAGTGTTGGGGAGACTATCATTTGAAGCACAAGAGCAAGGAGTTCATCATCAACACACCATTTGTTACTTCTTGGAGAGTGGTGTCTCCTAGATTGGCTAGGTGTCACTTGGGAGCCTCCGACAAGATTGTGGAGTTGAACCAAGGAGTTTGTAAGGGCAAGGAGATCGCCTACTTCGTGAAGATCTACCGCTAGTGAGGCAAGTCCTTCGTGGGCGATGGCCATGGTGGGATAGACAAGGTTGCTTCTTCGTGGACCCTTCGTGGGTGGTTGCTTCTTCGTGGACCCTTCGTGGGTGGAGCCCTCCATGGACTCGCGCAACCATTACCCTTCGTGGGTGGAGCCCTCCGTGGACTCGCGCAACCGTTACCCTTCGTGGGTTGAAGTCTCCATCAACGTGGATGTAGGATAGCACCACCTATCCGAACCACGGGAAAAACATCCGTGTCTCCAATTGCGTTTGAATTCTCCAAACCCCTCCCTTTACATTCTTGCAAGTTGCATGCTTTACTTTCTGCTGCCAATATACTCTTTGCATGCTTGCTTGAATTGTGTGATGATTGCTTGACTTGTCCTACAATAGCTAAAATCTGCCAAGAACTAAAATTGGGAAAAGGTTAAGTTTTTATTTGGTCAAGTAGTCTAATCACCCCCCCCCCTCTAGACATACTTTCGATCCTACACCGACTCTATGTAACCCTAACCCTATCTGGTGTCTATATAAACCGGAGGGTTGTAGTCCGTAGGCAATCAACTCCATACACAACAATCATACCATAGGCTAGCTTCTAGGGTTTAGCCTCCTTGATCTCGTGGTAGATCTACTCTTGTACTACCCATATCATCAATATTAATCAAGCAGGAGTAGGGTATTACCTCCATCGAGAGGGCCCGAACCTGGGTAAAAAACATCGTGTCCCTTGTCTCCTGTTACCATCCGGCCTAGACGCACAGTTCGGGACCCCCTACCCGAGATCCGCCGGTTTTGATACCGACAGTGACCTTCAGGATACAAAGGTTCCTGAGTCATTCTACCAGTTCTAGTAGCCACTTTAACAGCATAATCATTTTTCTTACTATTCATCTCATTGAGCAATTCCTTTTGAGCTTTAAGTACTTGTTCTACTTGAGTGGTAACCATAGAAGCATGTTTGCTAACAAGTTTAAGTTCACCTCTAATATTAGCCATATAATCACATAAATATTTAATCATATCAGCATCTTGTTTTAATTGTCTACCAAAATAAGCATTGAAGTTTTCTTGCTTAAACATAAAATTATCAAACTCATCCAAGCATTGACTAGCAATTTTAGCAGGAGGGATTTCAGCTTTATCATATCTATAGAGAGAATTTACCTTTACTACCTGTGTCGGGTTATCGAGGTCTGGAGGTTCTTCAATAAGTAAAGGATCAAGATCATATGTTTCTTCGGCAGGCGGTAAATTAAGACCATGTATTTCTTCAATAGGAGGTAAATTCTTAACATCTTCAGCTTTAATACCTTTTTCTTTCATAGATTTCTTTGCCTCTTGCATATCTTCGGGACTGAGAAATAGAACACCTCTCTTCTTCGGAGTTGGTTTAGGAATAGGATCATTAATTGGAGCAGGAGCTGGCTCCAGAGCTGGCTCAGGAGGTGCCCAATTATTTTCATTTGTCAACATATTATTTAATAAGATTTCAGCTTCATCCGGTGTTCTTTCCCTGAAAAGAGAATCAGCACAACTATCCAGGTAATCTCTGGAAGCATTGGTTAGTCCATTGTAAAAGATATCAAGTATTTCATTTTTCTTAAGAGGATGATCAGGCAAAGCATTAAGTAACTTGAGAAGCCTCCCCCAAGCTTGTGGGAGACTCTCTTCTTTAATTTGCACAAAGTTGTATATTTCCTTTAAAGCAGCTTGTTTCTTATGAGCAGGGAAATATTTAGAAGAGAAGTAATAGATCGTATCCTAGGGACTACGCACACAACCAGGATCAAGAGAATTAAACCATATTTTAGCATCACCCTTTAATGAGAACGGAAATATTTTAAGGATATAAAAGTAGCGAGATCTCTCATCATTAGTGAACAGGGTGGCTATATCATTTAATTTAGTAAGATGTGCTAGAACAGTTTTAGATTCATAGCCATGAAAAGGATCAGATTCAACTAAAGTAATTATATCAGGATCAACAGAGAATTCATAATCCTTATCAGTAACAAAGATAGGTGAAGTAGCAAAAGCAGGGTCAGGTTTCATCCTAGCATTTAGAGGTTGCTTGTTCCATTTAGCTAATAACCTTTTGAATTCATAGCTATCTTTGCAAGCTAAAATAGCTAAATAAGCTTCTTGATCAAATAAATAACCCTCATGAATAACAAGTGATTATTCATCATCACTTTCATCATCATAATCAGATTCAATATTTTCAATCTCTCTAGCCCTAGCAAGTCGTTCCTCGAGAAAATCACCAAGTGATACAGTAGTATCAAGCATAGAAGTAGTTTCATCATAAGTATCATGTATAGCAGAAGTAGCATCATCAATAACATGCGACATATCAGAACGAATAGCAGAAGCAGGTTTAGGTGTCGCAAGCTTACTCATAACAGAAGGTGAATCAAGCTCAGAGCTAGATGGCAGTTCCTTACCTCCCCTCGTAGTTGAGGGATAAATTATTGTCTTAGCATCTTTCAAATTCTTCATAGTGTCCAGCAGATATAAATCCCAAGTGACTCAAAGAATAGAGCTATGCTCCCTGGCAATGGCGCCAGAAATTAGTCTCGATAACCCACAAGTATAGGGGATCGCAACAGCTTTCGAGGGTAGAGTATTCAACCCAAATTTATTGATTCGACACAAGGGGAGCCAAAGAATATTCTCAAGTATTAGCAGCTGAGTTGTCAATTCAACCACACCTGGAAACTTAGTATCTGCAGCAGAGTGTTTAGTAGCAAAGTAATACGATAGTGGTGGTAACGGTAACAAAAGAGTAATGAAAGCAAAGTAATATTTTTGGTATTATGTAGTGATTGTAACAATAGCAACGGGAAAGTAAATAAGCGTAAACCAGTATATGGAAAGCTCGTAGGCATCGGATCAATGATGGATAATTATGCCGGATGCGGTTCATCATGTAACAGTCATAACATAGGGTGACACAGAACTAGCTCCAATTCGTCAATGTAATGTAGGCATGTATTCCGAATATAGTCACACGTGCTTATGGAAAAGAACTTTCATGACATCTTTTTTCCTACCCTCCCGTGGCAGCGGGGTCCTAATGGAAACTAAGGGATATTAAGGCCTCCTTTTAATAGAGAACCGGAACAAAGCATTAGCACATAGTGAATACATGAACTCCTCAAACTACGGTCATCACCGGTAAGTATCCCGATTATTGTCACTTCGGGGTTAACGGATCATAACACATAATAGGTGACTATAGACTTGCAAGATAGGATCAAGAACTCTCATATATTGATGAAAACATAATAGGTTCAGATCTGAAATCATGGCACTCGGGCCCTAGTGACAAGCATTAAGCATAGCAAAGTCATAGCAACATCAATCTCAGAACATAGTGGACACTACGGATCAAACCCTAACAAAACTAACTCGATTACATGATAAATCTCATCCAACCCATCACCGTCCAGCAAGCCTACGATGGAATTACTCACGCACGGCGGTGGGCATCATGAAATTGGTGATGGAGGATGGTTAATGATGATGACGGCGACGGATTCCCCTCTCCGGAGCCCCGAACAGACTCGAGATCAGCCCTCCCGAGAGGTTTTAGGGCTTGGCGGCGGCTTCGTATCGTAAAACGCGATGATTTCTTCTCTCCTATTTTTTTCTCCCCGAAAGCAGATATATAGAGTTGGAGTTGGAGTCGGGGGGTCTCCAGGGGGCCCACGAGGTAGGGGGCGCACCCTAGGGGGGGCACGCCCCCCACCCTCGTGGAAAGGGTGTGGGCCCCCTGGTCTTCGTCTTTGGCGAGGATTTTTTATTATTTATTGTAAGATATTCCGTGGAGTTTCAGGTCATTCCGAGAACTTTTGTTTTCTGCACATAAAACAACATCATGGCAATTCTGCTGAAAACAACGTCAGTCCGGGTTAGTTCCATTCAAATCATACAAGTTAGAGTCCAAAACAAGGGCAAAAGTGTTTGGAAAAGTAGATACTACAGAGACGTATCATAGCTCAGTGTTCATGTTTTGTCAAGCATCTTGTGTACATCACTACCATATACTTTGTTGCCATGTTGGAGTGCATCAGCTTAGTTTCTTGTTGCATGCTAGATGGCATCGTGCTGTTAATCGCGGAATAGCACCATCCTTGTTTTGCTTGCCATTTGTGAACCGTGCATCCGTTTCCAGTGATCTTTATGTTGATTTCAACCTAAATCATCTCAACTTTCCAGCAGCACACTTGGTTTGCCAAGTTGATGCCTTGTTCATTCTTTCCTTTCCGAAGCACGCATATGCATTGCATATCATGTCTTGCATATCATGCCATGTTTTGCATCATGTTGCTTGTGCGTTGCACCGTGATTGATTGTCGTTCCATTGCTTGTGTTCTTGTTTTGGGTAGAGCCGGGAGACGAGTACGTGATTGAGGAACCTGTTGAGAACGCTTTCGAGGATCAAGCTTTCGGCAACTCTGAGAACTTTGCAGGCAAGATGACCATACCCTCGAAATCACTTCTATCTTTGATTTGCTAGTTGTTCGCTATATTGCTATGCCGCGCTACCTACTACTTGCTATATCATGCCTCCCATATTGCCATGTCAAGCCTCTAACCCACCTTTCCTAGCAAACCGTTGTTTGGCTATGTTACCGCTTTTGCTCAACCCCTCTTATGGCGTTGCTAGTTGCAGGTGAAGATGAATTTTGTTCCATGTTGGAACATGGATTTTGTTGGGATATCATTATTATCTCTTATTTACTTTAATGCATCTATATACTTGGTAAAGGGTGGAAGGCTCGACCTTATGCCTGGTGTTTTGTTCCACTCTTGCCGCCCTAGTTTCCGTCATACCCGTGTTATGTTCCTCGATTTTGCGTCCCTTACGCGATTGGGTGTTATGGGAACCCCTTGACAGTTCGCTTTGAATAAATCTCCTCCAGCAAGGCCCAACCTTGGTTTTACATTTTCCTAACAACCTACACCTTTCCCTTGGGAGTAATTAACCCAAGTGTCGTGGATTTGTCACGGCAGATGTCCTAGTGTGAGGACTTAGTCGTGAGGCCAACACATCTTTGTAGTAGCTTGAGTGGGGTTGAGCGGAATCGAGAGACGCAACACAAGACAAAGATTTAGACAGCTTCGGGCCCCGGGAAACATCATCCGGTAATAGCCCTACATGTTGTTTGTGGCTAGATCTCATTATGCTCATGAGAGAGCCGCCGCATAAGCCGGCTCCCCCTTTGTGTCTAGCCCTAGAGATTGTTTCTTCTTGCTTCTCCCTCTTTGGGGAGCCCTGCCCCTCCTTATATATGTTGAAGGGGCGAGTTACATGACTAGTCCTAGTAGGATTAGGATTAACCTATTACAAGTGGAGTCCTAGTCTTGCTTCCTTTGTAGGAGAATATTCCTTATGCCTTTCCTCTTAAACTGGCTCATCATAAACGTGAGCCGGCCTTCTGGGCCTTGGGCCTAGTCTTCTATCTGACCCACCGTTAGGGCCATCCGTGAGTCGCCAGGTTTGTGAGTCGCCACTCCGGCGGGTTACCTATGAAAACGCGAAGCCCGGCCAGGTCATACCGTGGGGTATATCCCCAACATTCCCCAACATTAGACCCCAGTTTAATTTGGATTTATCCATGTTAAACTGATCATGTAAAATAAACACAAGAACAAACTTGATAGGTTGTGCGCCGGGTTAAAATATTTTCCTGAACCGGCACCTGATCATCTTTAAGTCCTTGTCATTTCCTCCTGGATGCATACTCAAGATCTTATAGCAAATCTCTTTTAACAGATATGTCCAAACCAAGCCTATGCAAAAATAAAAGGGCCAATTCAGTTCTGCCCCTAACTCGAACCCACTACTCAGTTTTGCCCCTAATTTTCAGGTATGCTCAGTTTTGCCCCTCCGCCGTTAGTGTCACTTATAGAAATGCCCTTTTGCGCCGTTACCGTCCGGTCAAAGTACTTTGACCATCCAGAAAAAATAGCAAAAAAAATCAAAAAAATATGAAATTTCGTGGGATCGAAGATAGTCATGTCCGCAAGGCGAGTGCACATTTTTGTGTTGGTTGGACACTCCGGGAGCTCGTGGCAAAGGAAAACAAAAATAATTTATGCCTATGAACAGTAAATTCGAAAAAAATAGCAAAAAAGTTCAAAAAAAATTGAATTTATTTGGCGTCAAAGAGGCTTGAGTGCACAAAGTGCTTGCAAGTTTTGGTGATCAAATGACGTACGGGGCGCTCTAGAGAAAAAAAAACAAAATAGTGCATTTTTTCAAAGTTTTTTTGAGCTAAAATTTGTTTTTTTTTCTCCACGAGCTCCTACAATGTCCAAACACAACAAAAACGTGCACACATCTTGCGCACCTGAATATCTTGAGTCCCACGAAATTTCATATTTTTTTGAATTTTTTTTCTATTTTTTTTTCAATTTACTGCTCGCATGCGTAAAAAATTTATGTTTTCCTTTGACACGAGCTCCCGGAGTGTCCGAACGGCATGAAAATGTGCACGCACCTTGCGAACATGACTATCTTCGATCCCACCAAATTTCATATTTTTTTGATTTTTTTTACTATTTTTTCAGGACGGTCAAAGACCTTTGACCAGACGGTAACGGCAGAGAAGGGCATTTCTATAAGTGAAACTAACGGCGGAGGGGCAAAACTGAGCATACCTAAAAATTAGGGGCAAAACTGAGTAGTGGGTTCGAGTTAAGGGCATAGATGTAAATGTCCCAAAATAAAATCCATGCACTTCTTCTAAAAAATCCAGGTCAATAGGCCAGCTTCATAACCAATTTGCTGACATTGGCTCTTGTAGAGAAATATTATAAGAAATAATCCATTGAGTCGGCCTTCAATGCTCTGACTTGACCAAAATATTGGTCTTGAAATATTCAACTGATATTCAGCCGGCTTAAAGATGTAGATCTTGCCGATTTATGATTGCCAAAATTGTTGGGTTATAAACAAATGATGTCGGGTCATGATTGTTGCACACACCGGGTTAATCTGAGAATTTGAAGATTTTTTCTCCCTTATATGCATATCACCTGTAGCCCCCAAGTGTCAGGTTGTCATGCTTGCAGCAACCTAGGATTTGTAATTGCCTTATGCTTATAAAAACTTCAACTAGTTTAGCCCCCAAGGGCCGGGTCATTATGCAATAATGAGCAGAGACTTTGTAGATATAACCATGTAAACTTGAACAACAACATGTAGCCCCCAAGGGCCGGCGCCGTAAGATAATATTGAGCTGGGACTTTATATATACTTCATTGAAAATAACATCATATGATGTAACCCCCATCATGGGGCTTGAACCCACGTCCACAAGGTTAAGAGCTTTGTGCTTTACCAACTGATAAATAAACCTTTCAATATAATGGATTAAAGTTTGTGTACCTTGAAAATTTTGACCGAAGCAATTGGTAGCCCCCAAGGGTCGGCTCATTACAATGTGATGGGTCGGGTCTTCAATAAAGCGAGCAAAAAATGGCTTTACATTAGCCCCCAAGTGCCATGGTGCAGGCTGGCAGTGACATGGGACTTGCATATTTGATATAATCTCAATTTAAATAATGTAGCCCCCAAGTGTTGGGTCGTAAGCCTGCAGCGACTCGGGACTATTCCTTCCATTGTATGATAAATCATATCCATTGATAAAATAATAGCCATTGCGCCAAAGCGACTTTGAATACCTCATCTGTTGATAAGTAAATCCGGAGTTTAAATACCCGGCGGCTCTTGCCCGATGGCAATTTAATACGCCTTCATTGTAAGCCGGAATTTTTATAACCTGGCGGCTTATAGCCTTTGAGAAAATCAAGAATTGATAACCCTAATAAAAATCCAGCCATGTTGGCTATTAAAGATTTGAATAATATAACCCGGTTTAAAAAACCGGTTCCTGTGATATTGAATCGTACTGCTGGTTTAGGATACCTGTGCAGTAAGGGTGATAACTCAATCTTTAGAAGCCAAAAACTTCCAAATGTTTATGATTGTCATATAGCGACTTATCATCCAAAGTCAAGCCGGGTTAATCGAAGCACATATATGCTTCAGATACGAACAAAAAGTCTCAAGACAAACCCAAATTAAAGACTGTTTTCAAAAAACTTTAAGCAAAATAGAAAGAAGAATTTGAGGCTTCTGATTCGAATACGATCAGTAAACCGGACCAAAGGGGTTAAGCTAGGATTCAAATACGATCATGTAGCCCCCAATGGCTTTGGCGTTGCGCCGATCAAGAGGGTACAAACAGCTATGTTCTCTTTGGTTCGAATACGACCTATGTTTGAACAGGAAGCTCCCAAATGACCTTGAGATGTTTTTAACGACCCTGATTCGAATACAATCCAAGTCAGACCCAAAAGGGGTTAAGCTATTATTCGAATACGATCAAGAAGCCCCCTAGTGAGTTTGGCATTGCGCCGATCAAGAGGGTACCGACAGCTATGTTCTCTTTGGTTCGAATACGACCTATGTTTGAACAGGAAGCCCCCAAATGACCTGTAACTGTGGCTATGAGCTGTATCAAAGGGTAATCATAGCTTAGCTCAATAAACCAGAAGCCCCCAAGTGATATATTTCTGAGCTGTGCTCGCCGGGTGCCTATGTTTGAGTTGTGCTATAAAAAAAACTCTCTTTGGTTCCTATAAATTTTTCTAAAAACTCGAACTTGCGAGAGATGAATTCTTTTTAAACCGGAATTTCAAACCGGATATTAAGAGCTTCAAAGCTTTGTGGGAGACAGGTTTACCTTGAGCCGGATTTTAGACCGGATATTGAGAGCTTTAGCGCTTTGTGCGAGACAAATTCCCTTGAACCGGAATCCTTCTTTTTAAGCCGAAATTTTTTTTTGACGGCCTTTAAATATTCGCCAATAAGGTAGTAGCCTCCGGGGCCGGGTTATTTTTCTCTCCAATGACCCAGAGTTCTTGAATCTGTTTTGAACCGGCAATCATTTACTGAGTCATGTCATCGTAGCCCTCGAGTCTCAAGGCGACTCAAGGAGTTGGCTTTGAGATTCTCCATATTGACCATGATATAAACCGATATGAGTCAGTCAGCAGCTCAATGATATAACTTGTCCTGCATTGGTGAACTTGCAAGATAGAGTAATTGCTCTTTTAAAGAAAACCAATATATAATATAAAAATATACTAGATGGATTTCACCAGATATGTTAAGTCAGAAATTATCCACCGCGGAGTTGATGATCACCGCGGCGACGCTGAAATTAATCACGACCGAGTCGGCCGCGGCGTTGTAAGCTGGTGTGGACGAGAGAGTCAATCGCAGGCACGGTCCCGGCAAGTTGATGTAAACCGGGCCGTAAGGGCGGCATCTTGCACGCATCCATTCACCGTGTAATATGGCATAGACGAACACCGGGCAGGACGTTGCCAGCGCATGCTCCGTACCCATGGTATAAACCACGTTTATAATGAATAATTGTACTACATATCAAAATATACGGATCAAAGTAACTGTTTCCTTGATAAAAACAATATATACCAAGAAAATAGATCTAGATGGATATCACCTGATTTGTTAGGACGTTTGGATAATCCGTTTTATGAAATAACTTCCAGTACTTATAATGGCAATTTTAGCCACTCTCCCCTGAACTTGCAAAAGGACATCAACCACAGCAAGGGGAACCATAACGGCTGAGAACAAGGCCGGTCGGGTTGGCTCAACACGAGGTTACAATGACGACGGCGGAAGCAGCGACTTGAAGCTCGACCACAGCACAACCAGAGCTGGATGATTCTGAACGGACCCTCCGGGTCAACGTTGAATTGTTGGTCTTCCGAAGTATTAACCAAAGCTGTACTATTGGTCTCTTTTTTGTACAATCATGGCAAATAGCAGCAGCGCAATCATGATGCCCATCCAGACATCCAATAACTTCACGGACGCCCAACCATTTATCCACATACATGCAAGCAGTATCCAGCCACACCATTCCTTGTGTTGACCCCAGCCCCACGTCTACCTTATCCTCATATATAAATGGCCAAACAGCAAGGCGGCTCAAAGGCAACAAACGGAGGGGGCAGACCATAGTAGCGATTCAGCGGCAACGGCACGCCTGGTCCAGCGCGGGCGGCTCGTCAGAGGAAGAAAGGCGATTCAGCGGAGGCGAGATGGAGGCGTGGTGCAGGTGACTCAAAGGTACGCCAGTGAACGGAACAGTAGCAGCAGAAATGGAAGCAGCACGGTGAGGCGCGGTGTACCTGACGCAGCCGCAGATCGAAGCAGTGGAGGCGGGTCGGCCGGTGTGGCGGCTCACTGGGAGGTGAGGCAGTTCAACGACGCCGGATTAAAGCCAAGCGCGGCGACAGAGGTCAGCTCGATACGGCCAAGGTCAGCTCGGGCGGCAGAAAAAACGGCGATAGGAATCGAGAAAGCGACGACGACGAGGGTACCCAGCAAAAAGTGAAGGCAGCTTGCAGCAGGGGCTTGATCCGGCGACAGCCCGACAATTTCAGAGAGGCGAGGCTGTTGAGGGGAGCCGGAGACGAACCATGGCCGGACTCAGCGACTTGGCACGAGGCTACGCAGGCTGCCCACTTGGTAGCGGCTCGAGGCAGCATCCTGAGGTGGACGCACGACCACTTGAGGTACGGCGGCTCTCCGGCGGCGGCTCAACACGAGGAGACCCTCTGGTGGCGGGTCAAGACGGGACAGCCCAGACGCGGCGAGGGTGGCTCAGGTCCGGCCACAGCGGAGCAACGTGGAGGCGGAGCGTCGAGGCGGCAGCGGCTGCAGAGGCGGCGATGGAGGCCAGCGGCAGGGCCATGAAGACAGCGGGTCGACGGTGGCCGACTTGCGGGTGATGCCGCAGGTGTAGGGGCGGAGGTCGTGGCCGGTTCTCTGCAGGTGGAAGTGGAGAGCGACGGCGGGAAGGTGCCAGCAAAGCAAGGCCGCGACAGCAGGAAGCAGAGGCGCATCGAACTCCTACCCCGGGTCGTGGTCGGTCTAATCAATCCTCATCCGGGTCTTCCTCCAGCTCTCGGTCCCCATACATTTTTTTCAGCCCAATCCAGATCGTCTTTGATTCCCTTTAGGTAATGAGTAGTACCACTAATTGGTCCGACACCATCATGACTTGCTACAACGCTGGATCTTCTTGAGGCTTGAGTAGGCAAGTTTAACCTCGCCTCGGTTGATTGAATTGAAAATTCTGACTTGACGGTAGTTTATAGAACCAAACTTGATATGCCGGCGAAATAAACTGCAGCAGGAAAAACGAGGCCCTCGGCGACTTGTAATTCGACCGCCCGCTCTGACAAACAGCGGTTGACATATCTTGAACTAAAAAAAATCAGTGAACCGTTGTATGTCAACCGAGAACTCAAGAAATCGGCGAACTTAATGAATCCGTTTGCGGCTCATTCGTAAATTGCAAACTTCTCGATCCCTGAGATAGAGCCCTTCAAGAACTCAACACCACCGTGCGCATGCCCCACGGTGAGCCCCAACTATCGTGGATTTGTCATGGCAGATGTTAGTGTGAGGACTTAGTCGTGAGGCCAACGCATCTTTGTAGTAGCTTGAGAGGGTTGGGTGGAATCGAGAGACGCAACACAAGACAAAGATTTAGACAGCTTCAGACCGCGGGAAACATCATTCGGTAATAGCCCTACATGTTGTTTGTGGCTAGATCTCATTATGCTCATGAGAGAGCCGCCGCATAATCCGACTCCCCCATTGTGTCTAGCCCTAGAGATTGTTTTTTCTTGCTTCTCCCTCTTTGGGTAGCCCTGCCCCTCCTTATATATATTGAAGGGGCGGGTTACATGACTAGTCCTAGTAGGATTAGGATTAACCTATTACAAGTGGAGTCCTAGTCTTGCTTCCTTTGTAGGAGAATATTCCTTATGCCTTTCCTCTTAAACTGGCCCATCATAAACATGAGCAGGCCTTCTGGGCCTTGGGCCTAGTCTTCTATCTGACCCATCGTTAGGGCCATCCGTGAGTCGCCAGGTTCGTGAGTCGCCACTCCGGCGGGTTACCAATGAAAAAGCCAAGCCCGGCCGGGTCATACTTCCGGCCAGGTCATACCATGGGGTATATCCCCGACACCAAGGGTCATCTTTATTTTAACCCCCCTGGGCCAGTGCTTGTCTAAGTGTTGGTCCGAACCGAGTAGACTGCGGGGCCACCTCGGGGAAACTTGAGGTTTGGTTTTACTCGTAGGATGTCTCATCCGGTGTTGCCCTGAGAACGAGATATGTGCAGCTCCTATCGGGATGTCGGCGCATCGGGTGGTCTTGTTTGTCTTGTTTTACCATTGTCGAAATGTCTTGTAACCGGGATTCCGAGTCTGATCGGGTCTTCCTGGGAGAAGGAATGTCCTTCGTTGATCGTGAGAGCTTGTGATGGGCTCAGTTGGGACACCCTGCAGGGTTTGAACTTTCGAAAGCCGTGCCCGCGGTTATGTGGCAGATGGGAATTTGTTAATATCCGCTTGTAGAGAACTTGACACTTAACTTAATTAAAATGAATCAACCGCGTGTGTAGCCGTGATGGTCTCTTTTCGGCTGAGTCCGGGAAGATAACACAGTCTTGTGTTATGCTTGAACGTAAGTAGTTTCAGCATCACTTCTTGATCACCTATAGTTTCTTGACCGTGCATTACTTCTCTTCTCACTCTCATTTGCGTAAGTTAGCCACCATATACGCTTAGTGCTGCTGCAGCTCCACCTCACTACCCATTCCTACCCTTAAGCTTAAATAGTCTTGATCTCACAGATACTTCCAAACAGATGCAGGTGCTGATGATACCAGTGCAGGTGACGCACCCAGCTCAAGTGGGAGCTCGATGAAGATCTTGTTCGTTGTTTTTTGTCTTTCCGGTTGATCAGTAGTGGAGCCTAGTTGGGACGATCAGGGATCTAGCATTTGGGGTTGTCTTCTTTTATTTTGGTTCCGTAGTCGGACCTTGATTGTATTATGGATGATGTATGAGTTATTTATGTATTGTGTGAAGTAGCGATTGTAAGCACTACAAAAAATACACTTCCGTGATGATACGTGTTTGTCACAGTAGGTCGCTTTTTTGTCATGCATGTACATCCATGACAAATTTATGACAGAATCAAGATAGTCATATCTGTGCTGTCGTAGAAGTGTTCCATAACATTACCAAAATTATCATCATGGAAGTGTCCACTTCCATGACGATAAATCGCACGTCACAGAAGTGCTTTCGTCAAGGGTGACTGACACGTGGCATCCACCGTAGCGGAACGCCGTTAAGCTACCGGGTCGGGTTTTGGATCCGATAACCCGTTAACAGCCCCGACCAATGGGGATTTTCCACGTGTAAAATCATCATTGGCTAGAGGAAACACGTATCGGCTCATCGTCGGGACAGATGTCATCCACTCACTGAACAGAAGGCGCCTATGATACGTTGACACATGGCACGGCCCAACAAGTTTAAATGGGCCAGCCCAACTAAAGGCACACAAGATTTTGCGGACCATAATGGGCCGGCCCAGCTAAAGGCCCACGAGATTTTGCGGACCATAATGGGCTGGCCCAGCTAAAGGCCCACAAGATTTCACGGGCCATAATGGGCCGACCCAGGTAAAGGCCCACAAGATTTTCGTGTGCCATAATAGGCCGGACCAGGTAAAGGCCCACAAAATTCTTGCGGATCATAATGGGCCGGCCCAGCTAAAGGCCCACGAGATTTCGTCGACATTAATGGGTCGGCCCAGCTGTAGGCCCACAAGATTTTGAGGACCCTAGTAGGCCGGCCCGTTAATTGGCTGCCCTGTTTTGGGCCAAATGCCGGCCCATATTTGATCCGGTCTATTAATGGCCCGCCACGCTCCGGGCATAATAGTGGCCCATATGAGATCCGGCCCGTTAAAAGCCTACCATGTTCTGGGCCAAATTACGGCCCAGATCAGGTCCAGCCCTTTAAGAGGTTTTGGGCCTAATTATGGCCCATATCAGATTCGGCCCGTCAACTGGACACTATGCTTTTGGGCCCACTTACTAAAGGCCCACTTAGTAATTCGGCCTGATATTAGTTTTGGCCTGTTAAGGGCCCGTTTAACATTTCGGCCCTATATTAATTTCAGCCTGTTAAAAGCCCGTCATATAGTTGGGCCTAACTACGGCCCGGTTTGCATCCGGCCTACTCGCAGCCGATATCTAATTGGGCCAAATAAGGACCGAGACAATTTTTCGGCCTGTTAAAAGCCCGTAATTTGAATCGCACAATCATGGGCCGAGGTTCATTTCGGGCTGCTGCCGACCCGTGAGCTGATCGGCATGTTTCAGGCCCAACCTACATCGTGATTGCATGACGGCCCGATTATGTGCCGTAATTTTATGGTTTGGCCGGTTTACTGCGAAGACATGATATATATACAGTAAAATAACTGCAACTCGTGAATAAGAAAAAACCTATACTATACAATAAAGAAATTACGGCATATTACATCCACTGGGCACCAAAGTTCGCCACTATGATAATAAAGCACAAGCAGACAGCAGATTACATACACTGGGCATCAAAGATCGCCACCAGTGCAAATAAACACGCCGACAAAATAATATACAAAAGCTACAACACTTCAATAGAGTTCAAGAAAGGTTAGCCCTGCTAGGGAGCTGCAGCGCAAGCAGCTGAACAAGATGATGAGACTGTGCTTGTTCAACACTTATATCTTCCTCACTCCGAAAGATAAACAAGCAGACAGATGACAGGTTTTGCATATAAAAGTATCAGTGCTGACAATTCATCACATTTCTTACTGACGAATAAAGTGACACAGTTTAAATTTGCATTAACACAATATGGTATTGTTCAGGTCAAGACATGGCAGGAAATGACATTGTGAAGGAGTTGGCAGCTTCACGACACCATTGGATTACAGATCAAGAACTCATAAGTATCAATGGTTAGTGTGTTGTCAATTTATACCATTTCAGATTGGCAAATAAAGAGACGGTTTAAATAATAGTAGAATGATATGACATTGTTCATAGTTAAGACATTGCAGAATATGACATTGTGCTGTAGTGGGTAGGTTCACCACACCACTGGATTATGGATGAAGAACAGAAGCATACATGCAGTGCAAAAGAAGATCACTTGCTCTGTATAGTTTAAATTACATGGTATGAAGAAGGAAGTTGGTTGTACAACTGAAAACTTAAATTGAGAAAGGACAAACTTTTGTTTATGAACTACATAATAAACTTTAAACAAACAATTTGATGCAAACACCAAAAATAAACAGCTGTTGCAGTCATGCCTAACCAAATATACACAACAAAGTTTGAAGGCTTGAGATGGACAAACTTATATTATTGGTGAAGACATGCTCTATAAAGGCCTTGTCCATGCTGATGGGGGGGCAATTCAAGAAGTTTACCACAGAATCTCCTTCAAAAGCATTGCCTTTATTCTACATTTTGTTAAGAGTAAATATAGATGTGATAATATACGAAAAAATAGAGAATATTTAAGATAAGATGAAGAGTGATGCTACATAACCAAGTAGCTATAAATGTAAGTGCAGCGATACAGGCAAAAGCTACAGCCACAAGCAATGCACAGCTAAACTTCTTCAGTACCAACCTTATGGTAAGAGTAAATATAGATCTGATGTGTAGAAAATGTAGGGCAAAGGAAAATAAGCTGCAGAGTGATGGTACATGAACAACTACCTGTCATTATAAGTACACTGATAAAGGACAGCATGTACTTACAAGAACAATGCAGAGCTAAAAAAATTGGCATTGGATATATTCTACACTAATGTAACCATTCATACAGATCAGATAATTTGGAGCGAACAATTGATAAGCAAGCTATCATGCATACTGCTATCACATAATGAACCAGGTATGTATGCAAGTACAGTGATACAGGACAACAGGTACTAACAAGAGCAAAGCAGCGGGCAGCATATTTGCGATATCCTGTCGTTCTTGTCAAACCGTATTTCTTCTTCGAGCAGATTTCCTGCAAAAAAGATCCGTAAGGCACATGCGGAGAAGTAGAAGTTGAAATTGTCATGTGATTTCATAGACAGTACCTCATCCTGGGAACGAGACCAGTGCATAAAAAGGTTTTTCCATTCAATGTCTTCTAAATTTAGCACAAGAGACTTCGCCGGAAATTCGTTTATATACTTGCCATCAAAGTGTGATTTCCTCAGGTAACACCGATACTGCTGCAATGCTTCCTTGAAAAGCACAAGCAAGCTTTGCTCGTCATGACTATCCAGATTGACCTCCGCCTAGTTACAACAATGTAATGTAAATCATTCATGTGTTCAATCAGCAGAAAACAGGAAAATAATAACCATGAATAATAGCACTTACAGGAAGTTGGACAGGAAGATGTGAAAATGGTGTTTGTCTTCACAATAATCTTCCCATGATGGGAATATATGCACGTAGTCCCTAACAACATTGAAAGCATTGTCTTCTAAACTAGGAATAAATGGAATGGGGTTCCAGTCTGCAGGAATTGGCCGTCTCTGCAGTTGGGATAGGTCTTCGGCCAGTGGACTTGCTGTACTTTTTGCTGGAGTAGGATTTTTCTATGGTACAGCTAGTGCTATGGCAAATGAAATCGGTATACCTTTTGCTGGAGTGCAGGTCCTGTGTGGTGGGGCTAGTGGTGTGGCCAGTGAAGTATGGGTACAGTCTGCTGGAGTCGGTCCTACGTTTTGTGTCACTAGTTGTACAGCCAATATAAGTGGGGTGCTGTTTGATTTCTTCGGCACCACCATGTTTTTCAAGGACTTTGCTGGTGCTCCTTCAGGTTCGGCAATCACCCTCTTCCTTTTTGATGTATGATGCACAAGAACAACATTTGAGTGGAACAACATGGTATGATGACAGATGGAATATGTATTGATAATGGATGGGCATGCCATCTCGACATATATGATGAGTAAACTAAGCAGATGGTGGTGCAACAAAGTAGAAAAAATGCAAGACAACATATGCAAGATACCAGCAATCAATAAAACATTCCCAAATTAGAACAGGCACCTTGATGGGTGAACAGGACATGCCATCTGCCTTTGACTCCTCGAGGTTAGAATAGTCATTAGGATCATATTCTGAACAAGAATCAACAGGTGGGGAGCGTATGAGTTTGATTGCATCCAGAATGGCACTCAATGCCTTGGTGCCAATTTTGTAAGTCATTGCAGTGTTTAGCTTCAAGAGTGGACTGCTGCTAGTGCGACACAAAGCAGCTACACAGATCATAGTGTAGATATAATGGGAAAACCTTAAGCATCAGAGTAAAATCAGCAAAGTGGAATTTGCTGGAATATATGTGCTAGTATTGCCGGTACGGCTAGAAAGGCTTCGGATACCAGCTCTCTTCAAGTGAAGGTGCGGTACTGTTAATATCAATGTAACTCTCAAAGGCGACACAGCTCCTCGCATTTCCTTGCTATTCTTATAGGATTCAAGTGGGCAGGCCACTACAAATCCTATTCCTATGTTTACAAGATCCTATGAATCAAAGAGGCTCAAAGTGTCCATCACAACCAACCGTATAAACCTCTACACTGCAAATGTCCCTGCTCATTTTCAGTACAAGGAACATACTGTACTACTATCATACTCCCTCCGTTCCAAAATATAAGTCTTGGTAGAGATTTCCACTATGGATCACATACAGATGTATCCAGGTACATTTTAGAGTGTAGATTCACTCATTTTGCTCCATATGTAGTACATGGTGGAATCTATACAAAGACTTGTATTTAGGAACGGAGAGAGTACATATTAAAGAAGAACGGAAGAGGAACAAGGTAAAGAAGAGCAAGCAGATTTTGGATAATAAAATGTTGGTTGCGCAATGCCCACATATGATGAACCAGAGCGCATTAAGAATGCAACTCCTAGCTGTCTCTCGACCATTTCAGGCGGTTGGATGAAGATCCTACGTCTCCTAACCCTTCTTCTTCCTCGTCTCTGATTCTTCCCATACAGAACATCGCACGGGCCGCCGGCCGGACCACCGGCCCCCATCGCCGGTGTTCCTCCGCCCCCCCCCCCCCCCCCCCCCCCCCCCCCCGCATTGAGTTTTCTTCGTTCGGCGAGGCCCCACAACCACCCGAGCCCCTTCGATCGCACCGGCGAACTCCGGCGAGCTCTGAAAAATCGACTGACCCAATTTTAAAATTTAGTCTACTGTGATTTAACTAGTGTGGAATATAAAAGGGGAAAACCATAAGCATTGCGAGTATGATGTTGAGAGTGCCATGGCGGATCTGAATGTGCAAACCAAACAAAGGAAACTTCGCAACCAAGACAAGAAATCAGAGTAAAGTAGTGGCGATCTATTTTCTTGCTGCGATAAATAAGTTGAGCAGATACGAAAGAGTACCGCCTCTGGTGCGGCACTGTGTACGCATCTGCTGAGAATTTGACGGTGCTGCGGTAGCGATGGCTGTCGGCGGCGTGGAAGCAGATCTAGGAGGGTAGACGGTAGCGGCGGGGCGCGGTGGACTAGACGGTCGTAGGAGCGGCGCCGGCAAGGTGGACGACGGCGGGGATGAAGCGAGAGGACGGGATGCAAGGATCCCGGTCCGAAGCCGTGGATGAGAGAGGTCGATTTATTGTAATGGACGACGGCGTCGGGGTATCAGCTCCGGCATGGTGGAGGAGGATGGCGGTGGATGGGGTGGCGGACGGCGGCGGACGGAGGAGGGTGGGGTGGAGAGGGTGTTTTGGCGCCCACGGAGTACGAATGGGGAAAAGGGAGGTAGAGAGGAAGGGGGGAACCATGTATTCAGGGCGCGCTTGTCTCAAATGCGAGAAAATTTACAAACTTAGCCCCCGTTTCAAATTTCTACTACATCACAACAACACTAGTCGGTTGGGGATAGGACGATAATCTCGCATACACCGAATATTTGCCGACCAGAGTTTGTTTTTGGCGCCCACCGTGTATGAATATGAATCAGGGAGGGAGTCGATTTCGGCCGAGGACACACTGTGTTTTGGCGCCCACCGTGTATGAATCCGGGTGAGAGGCGGTTACGTCACGTTTGGGTGAAATTACAAACCTACCCCTATCAAAACCTATAGAAATCCAGCATATAGGCTTTGCGTGGCAGGGATAGGCAGTAGTGATTTCCATCTCGCAGATTTTAGTTTCGGGCGGTTACTGCGACTTTCCCTGCTTCGTTCAAATTTTGCAGAGTGCACGTTTACCGTGCCAACTCAATTCGAATCCCGTTTGTATTCTATTTTTTTCGGGCAGGATCCATTTTCAATTGGAGTTACATTCTATATACATCATTTTTTATATATACTTTCAAAAGCACAACACCATGTATACATAAATATGGTTTACAAATGGCATGATCTCAGATTCATAAGGTTGTATCCATCAATTTGGATTTTCAAATATTTGAAACCACTTTATGTTGAAATCCAATGTATGCATTCCTCGCTAACTGTCTCCAATTAATGTGTGTTTCATGCGGTTTTTTTACTTCTCAAACATGTAAAATGTGTTTCACACACGCACCATATAGTGTAATCCCATTTAGACATTAATTGCATATAAACCATGCATTGTTTGTAATTGAAGAATCTATGGATCACCAATATTGATAAACTATATAACATTACACATGTGACCAAATTCAAATGAATATGCATGTTTGATACACCAATTTGCGTTATGATATTATCGATGTCGTGATCTCCAGTTTAAATATTTGAATCCCCTTTAATCCAGATATTCGTCTCATATAGCTATCACTCATGCTTATATAGGACTATCTCTCTGGACCTATACGAGTTCATCGTCTCTCAGGTATCTCTCATGCTACTTGTATGTCGACAATGATCTTTTATCTTCGTAACACACTGACGGTACTCTCTCCCTCGTCCTTCGTCACTCTATCTCTCTCTAAGTATATCTCGCTCCCTGCTATGTGTCTCTAACTATGATTCTCCTTGTGGAATTTCTTTCTCTCACACAAACACAAAACTTTGCCTCCCGGGGTCTCATTTCTCTCTACTATTCCCATGTGTGCCACTCGCACACCCCTCATATAGAGATGTCTTTCGCTCCTTAGATATGAGAACCTACGACTCTTCCTCTTCAATATCTCTTTCTCACACACAAACACAAACTCTGTCTTCCAGGGTCTCATATTTCTCCACTGTTCTCTTGTATGTCGCTCACACACACCCTCTCTCCCTAGAGATATCTTGCGTTCCCTCGTATGTCTCTCTAGCTATCACTCTCATTGTGAAATATCTTTCTCTCTTGCTGACACAAAACTCTGTCTCTCTGGATCTCATTTCTCTCTGATATCTGTTTGTATGTGATTCACACGCACCCTCTCTCTATCTCTCTCACACCCACACACATAACCTAGCCTTCTGATCCACTCAACTCCTATCTCTAACGCACACTAGCTAGCATCTTTATCGTTCTATTTATCTGTTTCTCCATCAACCTTCTTTCTCGCCCTCACTCTTGATTCCTATCACGCACACTACATATGTTTCTCTCTACATGCAGTCAAGTGCCCTCTCACACACATATATAACTTCACCCTTTGAAGCACCCGACGGTCATCCAATACCCAAACTAGCGGATGTCCCTCTAGCTAGCATCTCCATCTCTGTATCTATCTGTAGTTTCTCCGTCAAAATTTCTTTCTCGCACGGAGTCTTGCTTCCTATCACCCACACTATATATGTCTCTCCATACATATGCATTTATATGTTGGTCTCTTTTGCACAATCGTTGCGCCTCACTCCCTCTGCTCGCCATAGATGCATGCTCCAGCCCACGCCCCTATCTCTTAAAGACAAAAACACATGCTCAATTGTCGGGACTTCTTCCATGCATTCTCACATGCATGCATATTGTCATACTGATCCGTCTCTCCCATGTCGTTGATCTTATGACTTATGTCTTCTTTCTTTTATCTCGATCATGTGCGCGCACACACACACACATCCCACGTATACATGTATACCTCTCACACATGCACGTTCAAGCTCTCTATGTCTCCATACGTAGTTAATTACCCTCAATCCTAACGCCACATCGAATCGTTCTCCTCTTTTGTGCACATAACTTCCGCCTGGATGGGTAAAACACACACTCACACTTAACAATCTCCTTCTAGCTACCCCCCCGCCTCTCACTCTTCCCCTATATCCCTGAAACCAATAAGACCATCCCTTAGTTTAATTCCCGCCTACATGCACCATCGATATATAGTAGTCTTCCTCGGTGTCTCTCGAACAAACACGTTCTCTCGAAGTCGACTCCTCTCATGCATATAGGTCCTAATGCGTTTTTTGAGGCTAACTTTGACCAAACGTTAGAGCAATAATATATGACATGCAACTTACACAAAGCATACCTTCAATTTTGTATGTCAGAGGAGCTTCCAATAATATAATTTGCATAGTATACATCTCATGCGCTATTAATCTTGTCAATAGTCAAAGGTTGTCTTGAAAAACATATTAGGCCCTATATATATGGAAGGAGGGAGTAGGTCCCATGCAAAAAATGAGAATAAAATTCAAACATCTAGGCATCGTGGCTCGATCGATAACATTGAGAAACTTGGTTTTAAAATCATGGAACTTGGCATGGTGTCATGTCATGGTAGTACCATGCCGTGGTAAAAAAAATGGCCGAATAGGAACAAATTTTGGTATAAGCTTCTTGCAAATTGGAGCTTCTCTCAAGAAGGCTCGTGGTTCTGGGAGGGAACGTGTCACCTTTGTGTGCATAATTCAAATTTGAAATACAAGCACATGTTCCCGTGCACCAAAGTTGATTGAAAAGTCACATGTGTGTCCTCGGGTAAATTTCTAGGTTCCATGCAAGAAATGGGAATGAAATTCAAAATTCTGGGCGTCGTGGCTGGGTTGGAAACATTGAAAAGCCTAGTTTTTTAATTCCTGTAAATCCAAAACACACATGAAAATAATGAAACTTGGCTTGGTGCCATGACATGGCACCAACATGTTGTGGTAAATTTGCAGTCCGATTTGCGAAGGCGCACACATTAACAAACAACAAAGTCATTTTGGAAGAAGTGATGTCACGTTACAATCGGAAACACAAGTATTATTGAAACCGTGGGCGTTCTACTTACTAGTACCATTTACGTGCCGCCACGCATCCCCTTTTTTATTAGCTAGGAGGCGACGTGCAGGGTAGCTATTTGAGTATGAGAGGCATGCGATCAGACCCTTGCGCGTGCTTATCGGGAGGAGAGCCCTTTGACCTCCATCTGCCGTCCACCTCTCTCCCAAGGTCTCCATTAATGGCACCCGAGCCTCTCTTTAATGGTGTGGCTATGTCTCAGTCGACTGAGATTTAAGAGAGAAAAAAGAAAATCTGAAAGCACGGATCTTGATGTAAGATCCAACAGACCTATATAGCATCTACTGCGGCTTATAGCAAGACTGATGAATATATAAGGATGATTAATTTTTTTTTATCAAAGAAGGGCTTGCCCCTTCCGATTTTCATTACTGAAAACCACCACAATTCACAAAAAGTTCAGCACAACTACAGCCTAACACGAAGGACTAAAAACTACCAGATTGAAATCGCAACACCCCAAGAGGCCAACAAAGGCCAAACATCCGCGCTAGAACCCAACATTTCACAACCGACGACACAATCCACATCCTAAACCGATTATTACATCAAAAGAAACCAGGAAACTAGTCTCCGCGGCGAGTGGCAATGAGCTCTTTCGTGTCCTCAAGACGCTGCTTGAGAACATCCACAGATTCCTCCACCAGCCTTTAGCGCTCGTTGCGGAGCATGTCATTCTCGTCCATAAGTTTCTTCAACAAGGCACTAGTATCCTCCTGCAGGTCTGCACTTCGGACGATCTTCTCCCTCAGCAGGTCGCGCTTGGCCCGGAGCCTCTCATTTCCCTCCCTTAGTTGCCGGATGACGCCAGTAGCCTATTCAAACGAGGCTATCATGTCGTCCTGCAACCTCGCCGAGCCGGAGATCTGATCCATCTAGCTATGGACGATCACATGCATGCGCCTGTAACAGTCGTCGCGTGCCCGCGAGAAATTTTCCCAGGCCGCCGCGGCGCGGCGGGACATCTCTACTGCATTCGTGGCGCGGCGAGACATCTCTGTTGCTTCTACGGCGCGGTCGGACCAGTCTGCTGCATCGACGGCGCGGTGGGACCTCCGTGCTGCTTCAGCGGCACGGCGGGACCTCTGTGCTGCTACTTCCGTGCGACGGGACATGTCAGCTGCTCTCGCAGCGAGGCAGGACATCTCTCGTGCTCCGCTTCCATGCTCGCCTCTCCCTGGTGGCAATCTCTTGACCCAGAACTCACGCTGGCCATGGCAGACGCAAGGGAAGGATGCTGAATGACTTATTGTTTTTGTGGATGAGGAGTTGAGGAGGAATGTGCAGTCATCTTGGCATACTAGTATTTATAACCGAGTACTAATACGCTCCTAAGTGGGAAACCGTTTAGGTTGTGATCGGTGTGAACAGGTTTGCAATTCAATATAGCGTGGAGTAATTTGGAATGTGATGAGACACAAGCTCAAAATTTATTGACGGTTCTAGTTTCGAAGTGCGGCACTATTCCCGAATGGAGTACTTCTTTTTCTACTCCCTCCTTTCCGGTTTTATAGGGATTATCTCAAAACTTTAGTTTTTCCATTTTATAAGGCTCAATTTGGTTGTCCCCAACACATGTTCAGATTCCAAGGTGCATTAAATCATTGCATGCAAGTATTAAGAGAAAATTGACCAATACATGTACTTTATGCATGCATGCATTGCAATTAATACATTATACCTATCTCTCGGGACTTCTCGCACGCACCATCGTGCCACCCACAAAAACTTGTACTCTGAGTTTAGTAGTACGTTATACAGGAAGAGAAGAGGTGCACGCACGCACTCGTCCTCTCACACACGCGTCTATTTTTTTGTCAAAAAGGAGGATGATGACCCCCGGCCTCTGCATCTGGGAGTCACACACGCAAATTATTGAAATATATCGAGTGCAGTGCTTTGATGTGTCACGTCAACTCGTACATCAACGAGAAGTTTGATTATCCTCTCCCTCGCGAACTTAACTGCACATGCCTTTGGTTGTATGATAGGTTGGCCACACACCTGTAGGGCCCACCTGTCATACACGCAAAGGAAGGAGCGTCCCTCCCTCGCCCATGAGCGTGGTGGCTGGCAAGACTAGGAGAAGCTTTCGCTACACGCTCTCCCTCCCGCACGCGGTGGACATGCAGCAGTTCAATCGGTGTCAGATGGCCAGAAGTGTACTGTAGTACTCCTCCAGTGCAGTGGTATTCCATCATTGTTCGACTTCCCGAAGAGGCGAAGAGCCAAGCGCAGCCCAGACGCTCGTATGGCAGTTTCATGTGTATAGTAGTCTAGGATAGCGTGTACCATGCCTGTAAGCTTAAAATCGTTGGGGTCGGCTCCATGCTATGTGGTCGTCTCGAAGTTTAAAAAAAATTAAAATAGTCTTCTGGCCATACCCAAAAACTGCCGCGCGTACTGCCCGGGAAAAGCCCCGCCCTCAACTGTTAACTACGCGAAAACAGTTCGAGCTTGTTTGTTCTATATAAATATAGTACTTATTGTATGTTTATTCACCCGTGGGGTTGTTTAATGAATGGAGGGGCGGGGAGCACAAGTGAACAATACTGTAGTACTACTAGTAGTAAGTAGGAGTCATACAGTAGTCACCTTAAATAGAGAGTTTCTTTTCTTTAATGCCACGTACACAAATTGAAACGCTTGTTGTGGAGAGGAAAAAGATAATTACTCCACTAGGGTTGCTCTCTTCATTCTCTCATCTTCTCCAGATATAAACAAGACAGCGGTAGCGACATTTTCTCTCTGCTCACCGCTGGTCACAGATCCGGTCGGATCCCTTCGGCCAGTGTGTGTAGAGGACTAAAAGGTGCATCATTCACGCGGTCATCGCCACCGAGGGAGGAAACCCACAGCTGCCGGAGGGGCCCGATCCTCTGCCCGTGCCGTTCTCTCTGACACATGACCGGCTCGGGAGGTCCTCCGACCCTTCTTCCTCCCTGCCGTATTGTCCGCAGATCTGACCTGCCGCCGCCGACATCCCGGCGAACCTCAGGTATAAGTTCTTCGAAAGCGGCCTTGCTCTACTGCCCCAGCTCCCCACGTGTCTGCATGTGCATCTTTTTCTACTCCCATCAACTCTTCAAAAGCCACCTAAATTTTTAGTATTATTAGAGGTAAAGCTACTTCATGCATTCAAATCTAGGGCTTTGTTCAAACAACGAAGAAAGGGGGGAAAGTTGTAGCATGAATCTAGGACTTGATTCAAAGAGGAAATAATATGGTGAAAGTAGTAGAGACCAGATACCCAATCGGTCTCTTGGTTGAAAAGGGAAATAATGGGAAAACGCAATACAAACTGGATAAGGAACAGATCTATTATTGGTTGAAAAAAGGATAGAAAGTGGCGACTGGTGGACAAGTCAACAGAGTATGTCGAGGATTAGATTTGCTGCCATCACATAGTAAAAGGTCTCCAGGATTAGATTTGCTACCCTCACATAGTAAAAGGTCTCATGATTAGATTTGCTGCCCTCACATAGTAAAAGGTCTCTAGGATTAGATTTGCTACCCTCACATAGTAAAAGGTCTCCAGGATTAGATTTGCTGCCCTCACATAGTACAATGGCACTCTTGCTGTTTTCCCCAGTATGATAAGTAAGTTGCTCCTTTACGCTGCTAAGCGTCCTGGTGTCCCCACGGTCCCATGCCCTTAAAACAACT
Source organism: Triticum urartu (assembly GCF_003073215.2). Classification (NCBI taxonomy): domain Eukaryota; kingdom Viridiplantae; phylum Streptophyta; class Magnoliopsida; order Poales; family Poaceae; genus Triticum; species Triticum urartu. Next base: position 427,107,854 of record NC_053025.1, read on the forward strand.
CTTTAGCTGCTGTTGATTTACTGTGTCTGGTAAACAAGCAATGCCACCATTAAAGTAATCCCATATTTGAGGAATCTCATTGTTGATCGTAATGCTTCTGGTAACATGAAGCATCGCTGACGTTTTAAAATTTCTATTGTCCTTGCGTGATTGCCATGAACATAATTAAGATGCTTCTTTTCATTTTGTATATGTTTCGTATATTCTTATTGACCAGCAACTGTTTACTTTCTATCTTTTTGTGCAGATAGGGATATCCATTTCACCTTGTTGCTATTGTGACCTTTTGGTGAACTGCAGAAAACACTTTTTTTGGAATGAGTGTCTTGTGCAGTTCAACTAAAATGTCACGTGGGCAACATCTCTCAATTTTGGTGGAACTGCACAAAATGGTGATTGGAGTTTCCAAAATCTCCGTCAAGTTCTGCTGGTAATCTCGTGCAACATTTTATTAGCCTTTGCAAGATGGAGCCGTCACTGTCACCACAATGGCACTTTATTTTAGTGGAACTGCACAAAAGGATTAGAAAATTATAGTTGCACCTTGCATGAGCCGGTCAGCCAACTTTAATGTTCCTCAATTTTAGTGCAACTACTAAAGAAGAACCTGCCATCTCACAAGAGCAAGTACTTCTTGCTAGCTGAATGATGCAATCTTTGCTTCATTTCAGGTGAACTGCAGAAAAAGGCGCATGAATTGAATCATGGAACTCCGGGCAGACCTCATCCAAGTAGAGCTGGAGGTTGAGTTCAAGGAGGCCGCTATTAAAGCGAAATCATGCTCTCCTGTCTCCTTATTTCTGCTGTGCAAATAGGAATACTCAACTACAGGTGTTGTGATGGTCAAGAGCATTCGCCAAGTTCTTCGATTGTATGACATGGCTAGCCAAGATGGATTTAATCCCGATATTAACTTTATCAAAAGGCTCTAATGGGTTGGTTCTGAATCTTGCAAGCTGGGAATCAGTGAGATGTGTAGGCATCTTTGTTGTACTTATTATTTGGATCTTATTTGTTGGTTTTGAATCTTGCAAGCTGGGAATCAATGAGATGTGTAGGCATCTTTGTTGTACTTATTATTTGGATCTTATTTGTTGGTTCTGAATCTTGCAAGCTGGGAAACACGGCATGATGATGCAGAGGACAACAACCATAACAAACAGTTCAAACTCGGTAGTATTATCTTTGTGAAAGTGCGACAAATGTGATGATCATGTGCGTCCTGAGAATAATAATTCTAATTGTTGTGCATGTTGATCCTGTGGCACTGATAGAACGAGCGAATGCATTGCTTGTTTTAAGTACAAATTTCTATTATAGCTAATTAAATTTAAGTAAAGTGACCACTAACTCCTGTTATTACAGTACGAATACAGATCCGCTCGTGAACCGACGTGTGGCCGAGGGTGCATCTTCTGTCGGGCGTGCAGCGAAAGAGGGAGGGGTAGTAACTATTGTCTCCTGTACACACTCAGCTTACTGTTGAATCCAGTTCCCCAAGAGCTGAAAAACAAACTGCTGCCGCCGCCTACACACTCGTTCACTCGAAGAGACTCCAATGGCGATCCGAGGGGTGAGCCTGCTGGATATGGACTTCAGGAAGGAGTTCCCCTTTGAGTTCGCCATTCAGTCCTATGGCTGCACCAAGTTGAATGTGACATACACCAACGATACGGACTCGGTGAAGCTCTGCCTCGCCTCAGTCCTATGGCTGCACCAGGTTTTAGAGCATTCGCCCGTTTCATTGGTAGCGCCGACTGCACCTTCGCTACGGTGGAGAGAAGGAAGAACGCGACGATTCGGCCATCTGGTGCAACAAGCTTGTTGACATCCAGAAGCAATACAAGATCATCAGCAACGGGCAGGAGGACTCCGTGGTTGACCTCGCTAAGACCAGCATCGACCCCTGATATGCCAACATGAAAGAAGACGACCTGAACACGTGGGAGGTACCTCTAAATCTAGCCTACATAACCTACGCGGCCAAGGGCGCATACGCATGCTACGACATGTACATGCAGATCTTGGACATGAGGGTGTGTCTGCTTCCCGTAAGTGACGAGTACACGGACAGCCGCATCGTCATGATCAAGCGTGCCAGGAAGGTCTAGATGTTGTACTTTATCTGTTTATAAGCACCTTTATCATGTGAGTGTTTCATGCATTAGCCTATGTGTCGTAATTATCTGTTTTGTCTGAAATATTTCTTTTAAGAACCCATTAACCTGATTGCTTTTTTTAGTGGCAATTTGCTTATGTATGTAAACTAGTTCACTTGTCCGTAGAAAAACTAGTTCACTCGGCTGCCGTGCTTTGAATCTGCTTCCTCCCAACATATTCCCCTCCTCAGGTGGACCCAGTAGGTCTCTGAATTTTCTCCCACTTTCTTTTTTGATGTAAACTGAGTTTAATCCCAGTACTTTCCCCTAGAACCAACTCAACTGTCCCATGTCTAGCATAAAAAATAATAATACCCCACGTACTATTAACTCATCAAATTAAAATGATATTTTATTTCGTAAGTTGAAAATTCTTACAAAATAATAATAATAATTGTTTATATATAACTTGGCAAGTTAACTCCTAGTGATTGCGTACATAAGCTTGCAAAGATTTTACTGACGTGGAATCATGTGTTTATGTTTTTATAACATTTCTCCGTCTAGCCCAACATGATATTTTCACCCAGCCCAGCAAGTCTGCGGCTTTCGAGAAAAATGCAAATGGGATTTAAATGGGCTGCATAGATGCTACATCATTGTTTCACCTAGCCCACCAAATGGACTAAAAAACAAATGGACTGACAGCTGGGTCCACGGCCACAGCCCAGTTTTTTGTGATTTGCCAAGTAAGTCATTTTGTCAGGCCTGTTGGGCTGCAAATCTTTCAAGACGAGGAGAGCTTTCATTCGGCTGGTCGAGAAAATGGCCCATCAATAATGAGAAATGGGATGTACATTTTTAAAACACATCAAACCGACAATTAGTTTCAAATATCTTTTTTTCATTTCGAGATTTTAAATTACATTAATTTTTATGCGTGGAGAATTTGTTGGATTTTATATTGATATACATTTATTTTTAAAATTAGTTTGAATGTGAGTCGAAATTTCGGGATTAAAAACAGTTCGGACCACACCGAAATATGCAAAAATTCGTATAATTTTTTAACTGTGGCCACAATATGGGCTGTAATGCTAACAAAAAGAATGTGGGCTCCAAAAAAACCTTAAGAATTAGCAAATGGGATGTATGCCGTTTTCCACAGATTTGAGGCTTTCCTAAAAAAAGGTTGACGCACAAGCAGTGACTGTTGGATGGCCATCCAACGGCCGTCGTGCTTCTTCAATCTCTGCTCTTCCTGCTGCAGCTGCTCAAACAGGCGCCGGCGGGACTGCCTGCTCCCTCCTTCCCGCGACCGGCTCTGCTGCCGCGCAGGCCTCACCGCCCCACCGTACTCCCATCGCTGGCCTAGCCATCCCTCTACTCACCCACACCTGCTGTTATTCTCCGGCGACGGCAGACGAACCAGTATACCCTCATACAGTCGTACTCCCCTCCGCGTTGGAAACAACTGCCGAGTCTTCCCTACCTCCGTGTCATTCCCTTCCTAGGCCTCACCGTCGTCCACCGCCCTGGTGCTCTCGGCGCGGCCTGGTCAACGTGGTCAACGACCGACATGCATCTGAAGTGGACTTTACGTGGAGAGGCCGACAGCGGGGTCCACGGCCGCACACAAGGAAATGCCTCCTTATTACGCGCAAAATAATGATTCCTCCACCTGACATCAAGGACCCACCAAAAGGGCCTCTGTATTTCGCGAAAAAAACATTACCGCCGCTGATAGCTCGGACCCACCAGCTATATCTTCGCAGGCAAGGAAGTGCCTCCTTATTACGCACAAAAAAAATGAATACTCCCCTTGTTAGCTGGGACCCAGTATAGTGGCAGGGTGACTTGTGGGCCTACTAAGTTGACGGGGACGGAGGGCTTTGTCAACTTAGTCAATATGCATGATTCTAGCTCTAGTGACCGTACGATGTCCATCCAACGGCCGTAGTGCTTCTTCAACCTCTGGTCTTCTTGCTCTAGCCGCCCAAACCAGCGCCGGTCGTGCCTCGTGCTCCTACCTCCTGTGGCTGGCTGCGATGCGGCGAAGGCCTCACCGCCCCCTACTACTCCCACCGCTGGCCAGGCCATCCCTCTACACACCCACACCCCCTGTTATTCTACGGGGACGGCAGCCTCACACCGCAGCGAACCAGTCTTCCCCGGCTCCGCGTCGTCCCCTTCCTAGGCCTCGCTGTCGTCCACCGTCCTGGTGCTCTCGGCGCGGCGTGGTCAACGTGGTCAAGGAACGGCTTCCATCGGACGTGGACTGTGCATGGAGAGGCTAACAGCTGGGTCCACGGCCGCAGCAAGGAAGTGCCTCCTTATTACATGCAAAATAATTATTATCCACCTGACAGCGGGACCCACCGGACGGGCCACAGTATTTCGCGAAAAAAATGTTTCCCCCTGACTGCTGGGACCCACCAGCTACATCTTCGCACGCAAGGAAGTGCGTCCGGGAAAAAAACAATTCGCCCCCTGACTGCTGGGACCCACCAGCTACATCTTCGCAGGCAAGGAAGTGCCTGACAGTCGGGACCAACCTGGTGGAAGCGCACGTAGCGTTGTCATTCTGGTCGCGAACGTGTATGTACATACTGGTCGATGTAGAGGCGCGCACGTGTCGTAGTAGAGGCGCGCACATAGCATTTACACGTACGTACAGCGGTGAGGGTGCAAGAAAGAAAATACGGCCACGTATGTGTACATACGGGCGGGGTCTCGAACGCCTACTCGCGCATACGTACGGCCAGGGCTCGTGTACATGGCTGGGTCAGAACGGAGAAATAGCATCGTCGTCGTGTTCATGGGGAGGCAACGGAATGCGTCGTGTTCATGTGGAGGCAACGGAATGCGTCGTGTTCATGGGGAGGCAATGGAATGCGTCGTGTTCATCGGGAGGGCTTGGACGGAACAGGCGATGGAAACGAGGCCTGGCGTACCGCAGAATGGAGGAAACGGCCTTGTGTTCGACCGTCCACGTTCGAAACGGGATCCCGTTCATCGGGAGGGGCTGGCGTACCGCAAAACGGAGGAAACGGACCTCCTACGGTCGAAACGGGGGTCCTGTTGATCGGGAGGGGTATGGCGTACCGCAAAACGGACGAAACGGGCTTGTGTTGGAGCGCTACGTTCGAAACGGGGGTCATGTTCATCGGGAGGGTTGTGGCGTACCACAAAACGGGACTCCACGGGATACTGTTCATCTCCACCGTCGACCCCCTCCAGCCTCCACGAGCTACTGTTCATCCACCGTCGACCTCCTCCAGCCTCCACCTGCGACTATTCATCCACGGGCTCTTGTTCATCCAGCCTCCACCGTGCGCTACTCCACCGGCTACTGTTCAACCACCCCTCCACCGTCTACTGTTCATCCAGCCCTCCACACCACGGGGTCCTGTTCAACCACCCCTCCACGGGCACCCCTCCATCGTCTACTGTTCATCCAGCCCTCCACACCACGGGGTCCTGTTCAACCACCCCTCCACCATCTACTGTTCATCCAGCCCTCCACACCACGGGGTCCTATTCATCCACCCCTCCACGGGCACCCCTCCCCCGTCTACTATTTGTCCAGCCCTCCACCACACCACGGGGTCCTGTTCATCCAGAGGCAACGCCACCGCTCACTGTTGATCCAACCCCCCCACCCACCGCAACGCTCACTGTTCATACCATCGCTCAGCTTCAGTTAGCAGCAGTAGAAGGAATCGCTCGATCGGGTTCAGTTAACAGCCATCGGTCGATCGCTCGGGTTCAGTAATGCGTAGCCTGCAGTGCAATCGCTCGGGTTCAGTTAGAGCCCAACGCCTTGCTCGGGTTCAGTTAGAGCCAACGCCTCGCACACACACGCGTACGTGTACGAGAGAAATGCGCACCGCTCGGCCCCCGACCTCCCACCGTAACCGGGAACTCCCCGAAATTTTCCTCGCCCTCGCTTCTACCACGGTTTTTTCCGTCATGGACGGCCCAAAGAATGTCATGCAACTGCGTCTCTGGCCCGCCCAGGACGAAAAGCCCATTTTCTGTCATGATTATTTGTCATAGAAGTAGGACCCCACCACATCTATGATGATACCGGGTTTTGTCACAATTATCGTCATAGAAGTGTCATAACTATGACAAAAAAAATTCGTTCGGCCCAAAATGTCACGGATGTGTCTTTTTTTGTAGTGTTCACCGGAGCAAACGCCGGCAACGAGGGCTTCTTGGCCAAAATGAGAGGGGGGTTGAGAGAGGAGACGGAGGCGCACCTGCCCGTACCCGTAGAGTAGCTAGGGGTGGTCAGACAGCGTCAGAATCAACCTCTCTAGCAGAGGTCGAGAGCGGAGGTCACCGGAGACGAAGACGACGGCGAACAGAGGCGACTCCAGGGGCTCCCACCAGGCGGAACAGCACCACCGGAGAGCAGCGGAGGCCCTGGAAGGGTTGCCCAGGCCTGGGAGGGGCTGGAGCTACGGAGACTACCCGAGGGGATCGTCGGCGAGCACGAGCTCGGGGACGGCGGCCCGCGGCCTGCCCGGCCAGCTATGGATATCTATGAGGTTGTGGAGTGTGTGGGAGTCATGGATGGTGCTCGAGGAGGCCGGGGAGGGCTCTATTTATAGCCGAGCGTCGAGGGGGGTTCAGGCTCCGCCGGTGGACACCTGGACACGGCGCCCGGCGACGAACGACATCAGTGAGAGGGGGAGAAGGAGACGCAGCTCACGCGGGGACTGTGGGCGAACGGGGACGATCACAGGGGCAGTGGGGTGACGACAAGCACAGTGCGCACCGCACTGTTACGTTGGATGCACCGCGCCCGTGCTCGCTGCGGCGAGCTCCGGCGTCGGCGAGCGCCAGGAGGGAGTTAAGAGGGCTTGGACGAAGATTGTGGCGAGGTTTGGCTAGGCTAGGTAGTCGGGGAAGCGAGCACGCGAGCAACAGAGGCTCGGGCGCGACCTAGAGCGCATCGGCATGCAGGTTGGCATCGTGTACATGCGTGGTTACCGCGTGAACTCTGCCCTCCAGCCGACCTACGTCCAAATTTCATGTCTGGCTTGTTGTTCGTGGTAGTTTTGAAGATTACCACGCTTTGGTTTGGATCCAGACGCAGTAGGATAGATTTCAACCGCCTAGTAAGTTTCTAATCAGTAATTTTGAGAGCTTATTGTGGTCAAATGGCTAGGAGTTGGGAGCTAGGCTTTGGAGGTTAGCAATCATCTACTAAGGTGATGATGCACAAGGAAAATCAGCCCCAATGGAGCAAGTAAAATGGTAGTTGCTGTAGAAACCACCATTTATGTCCAGAACAGAAAATATTTTCTATAGCAAAAATATTCCAAAAAGTTATGCAATATTTTTGCTCAGGAAGGTGCCCTAGAGTTCAAAGAATATTTGTGAATTTTCTCAGATTTTTTTGGGCAAGAAAATTTGGGGTTGCTTTGGAGCACATTGAGCTGACTAGGGTTTAAGAGAGGAAAATGAATATTTTTCATTTAAGAAAAATATTCCAATAATTATTTTGAGATGAACTAGAGTGGGAATGATGGTTAGAGAGGGAAATGGGACACTTGGGTGAAAGCCAAGGGGTACCCAAGTGTTTAAGGCCATATGAAAAGATTCAAAACTCCAAATTTCAAATTCAAACCAACTAAAAAGTCAGGCAAAGAAAAGAGGGCAAAAACCAAGCTGTCACAAACCTCCCCCACTTAGAATGAATCTCGTCCTCGAGATTCGGTTGCTTGGGAAAACCATTTTGGATAATGTGCCTTTAGAAATTCTTCCCGTTCCCACGTTGATTCTGACTCTGTATGATGCTCCCACTGAACCTTGCAGAACTTTCTTACTTTGCTACGAGTGACCCTTTCCATCTGATCCAAAATTTTAACCAGTCTCTCTTCATATGTTAAGTCCTTTGCCAACTCTATTTCAGTCATAGCACCCTTTTTCTCAGGCGGCGATATGCATCGCCTCAACTGTGAAACATGAAACACGCTGTGCACGTCCGACAATTCAGGGGGTAGTTCCAACTGATATGCAACGGTGCCCACTCGTGACATAACTGGAAATGGACCAATAAATCTGGGTGCCAACTTTCCACGAGTCTGAAACCTCTTGATTCCTTTCATAGGAGTGACTCGGAGGTGTACGTGTTCTTCGGGTTCAAAGCTGATTTGACGGTGCTTTGCATCATAATAACTCTTCTGTCGGGATTTGGCCAATTGCAATATGTCTCTGATTTCCTTAACTTGTTTCTCAGCTTCCGTCATGAGATCTGTTCCGAAGATACGGCTATCTCCGGTTTGAGACCAATTTAATGGGGTGCGGCACTTACGGCCATACAAAGCCTCATATGGTGACACTTTTAGACTGGTCTGGAAGCTATTGTTGTAACAAAACTCGGCATATGGCAGGCGGTCCTCCCATTTAGGTCCTTGGGCCAAAGCGCATGCTCGCAGCATAAAGTGAGCAACCTTGGTTAGGGTATCCACTATGACCCAGATTGCATCATTGCCTGGATAAGTCTTGGGTAGTCCTGTGATGAAATCCATGCAGACATCCTCCCATTTCCATTGTGAAACTGGAAACGGTTGGAGAAGTTCGGCTGGCTTCTAATGCTCCGCCTTCACCTTGTTGCATATGTCGCAACAGGCCACAAAATAGGCAATGTCTTTCTTCATTCCACCCCACCAGAATATTTGTTGAAGGTCTTCATACATTTTTGTACCTCCAGGGTGAATGGAATATGAAGATTCATGTGCTTCTGACATGATTTTCTGCTTTAACTCCGTTTGATTGGGTACACAAATCCTTCCACGGAAATGGAGGGTACCAAATTGATCCTTCAAGAAATCTGAAGTCTGTCATGCCACCATATTCTTGGCATGCTTCTACAGGACGGTGTCAGCTGACTGTGCCTTGTGGGTCTCTTCCTCAAGTGTGGGGGCTACTTCCAAAATAATAGCAAGGCCGGCATCAACTATGACCAAGTTGAGCTGAGCAATTTCCTCTTGAAGTTTAGGAGGCAAGGATTTCAATATGACATTTAGGCTGACAGGCTTTCGACTGAGTGCATCGGCAACCATGTTGGCCTTACCCGGGTGGTAATTTATTCCAAGGTCATAATCCTTGACTAACTCAAGCCATCTTCGTTGACGAAGATTTAAATCTGGCTAAGTAAATATATACTTGAGAATTTTGTGATCGGTAAAAAATTGGCACCTCTTCCCGATGAGATAGTGTCTACAAATTTTTAGAGCATGAACCACCGCGGCCAATTCCAGATCATGAGTAGGATAATTTCCCTCGTGGGGTCGTAACTGTCGTGGTGTGTAGGCTACTACCTTGTTGTCTTGCATAAGTACGCATCCAAGTCCTTGTCTGGAGGCATCACAGTACACATTGAAACTGCGGTAGATATCAGGAAGAGTCAGCATCGGTGCAGTCGTCAGCCGTACCTTTAGCTCATTGAAACTTTTCTCACAGCCCTCAATCCATTCAAACTTCTTATCCTTTTTGAGCAGCTCTGTCATGGGTTTAGCAATCTTGGAAAACCCTTCAATGAAACGACAGTAGTAACCGGCTAATCCAAGAAAACTCTGAATCTGTGATATGGTTGTGGGTGGCAACCAATCGAGCACATCATTTACTTTGCTCGGGTCCACGGCTATACCATCGGCGGATAGCACATGTCCAAGAAATCCAACCTTCTTGAGGCAAAATTTGCATTTACTGAATTTTGCGTATAGCTGATGGTCGAGGAGTCGTTGTAACACTGCTCGGAGGTGTTCTTTGTGATCTTCTTCACTTCTTGAGTAAATAAGTATGTCATCGATGAAGACTACCACGAGCTTATCAAGGAAGTCCATGAATACTGTGTTCATCGTATGCATGAAAAAGGCAGGGGCGTTAGTGAGACCAAAGGACATAACTGTAGATTCGTAAAGACCGTATCGGGTGGTAAATGCGGTCTTAGGAATATCTTGCTTTTTAATCTTGAGCTGATGATATCCTGTCCGTAAATCAACCTTGGAGAATACCTTGGCCCCACTAAGCTGATCAAATAAGTCATCAATCCTTGGCAACAGATATTTGTTTTTGATGGTGACATCATTCAGTTGACGGTAATCCACACACATGCAGAGGCTGCCATCCTTTTTGTCCACGAAGATAGCAGGTGATCCCCATGGTGAAGAGTTGGGATGGATATATTCTTTCTGGAGCATTTCATCAAGCTGTTTCTTTAGCTCCACTAATTCTGATGAGGGCATCCGGTAATACTTCTTGTATAACGGTGCGGTTCCGGGAACAAGATCTAATGCGAACTCAAGCTCTCAATCTGGTGGCATGCCTGGCAGCTCTTCTGGAAATACATCAGGAAATTCACTGACCACAGGAATCAATTCCAATTCAGCCACAGTGGTGAAGACCATTTATTTCTTGGGTATGCTTCTGTGAGCATAGAATTTGGTAGTCTGCCCCTTCTGACTGGTCAAAGTGACTTCTCGGGTCGCGCAATTTATGCATACTTGATATTGAGTCAGCTAATTCATACCCAAGATAACATCTAGCTTAGCAGACTCAATAAGTATCAAAGAAGTTGAAAAGCAGACTCCGTTGACATTGATTTCTAGATTACGGCAGACCAGATTGCTCTTGATTAAGGATCCTGGGGTTTGTACCAGCATATTGTTGCCCAAAAAGCGAACAATGAAATTTATTTTGGGAAACAAAACTCAGAGAGATAAAAGAGTGGGAAGCCCCAGAGTCAAATAAAATTACTGCAGGTATGTTATTAACAGGAAACATAACAATGACGACTTCGGGGTTTTCTTGGGCTTCATCTGCGGAGAGGTGATGAACGTGCCCAGTGATGTTTTGCTGGTTCGGGTATGATTCCATAAAGTTGACTTGTGGCCTCAATAGAGCATTTTCCTTGCTGTTCTTGGGACATTGTCTGGCATAATGTCCGGTTTGCCCACAACTGAAGCAAGAGTTGTTGCGCTGTCGCTCCTTGTGCACTGGATTGGTCACGACATTCTTGACTTGAGTGGTGGTCTTGTTAACATTTTGTTGCCAATTGGGCTTGTATTCCACCTGAGTCTGCTGCCAGGTAAGGGCCTTTTGCACGGGTTTCCCATCCTTCTTTGGCTCAAACTTGTGATTGTGGTCGTTGCTAGCAGGCCTATTATCTGATACAAGCATGTGCTCCCTTTCAGCAATGAAAGCCTTGTTCACCAGAGTTTGGAAATCAGGGAAATCAAACATACTGAGAGTACACCGGAGTTGTGGGTTTAATCCACCAAGAAATCTGTCAATCTTTCTTTCTTCAGTGGCCACGTCATGAAGGGAGTAACGTGACAAATGATTGAATTTTTGCAAATATTCACCCACAGACTGATTTCCTTGGAGGAGCGCGAGAAATTCTTGCTACTTAGTCTTCATAATTCCAGTAGGGATATGATATTTCTGAAACTGATCCATGAATTTTGACCAGGTGATTTCTTCATCAGCAGGCCACATGGCTTTTATATTTTCCCACCATATGGCAGCAGCGCCTTCAAGATAATGAGTTGCAAATGGAACTTTATCACCTTCTTCAGTACGGGCAATCTCAAGTTTCCTCTCAATGGTTCGCAGCCAATCATCTCCTTCCAAGGGGTCAATAACCTGACTGAAACTGGGAGGCTTGGTCCTTTGAAAATCTGACGGCTTTGAATGATGACCATTCTGATTCCCATTCTGCCCAACCATAGCTTGCACACTTCTTAAAATTTCAATCAGATCATTATTCCATCTTTCCTCAAACATACGTAGAATTTGCTTGGTGGAGGGCGGATTTGGCGGTAGAGGCGGTGGTGGAACGTACGGCTCGGGGGAGTGTCCTCCCTGTCGTGCGGAACGACGAACATGAGTACCCTCGCGAACGTTGCTACTGCTGCCTCCCCGCGACATCCTATTGTGGTTTTTCCCAAGACAACGCAACCTAGATGAGAAGCATTCCAAATAAATTGGGGAATCACTAGCAACAAGAGCCCGAGACAAACCGAAATGACGAAGAAAATATGGCGAATAAAATAGAGTCCCAACATAATTATACATAGACTCATACATGAAAGATACATAACATGCCAGGTTCAACTACTCTCATACATGAAACGAAACCTCATGACTCGTACGACTACACTCATACACTATCCCAACGACCGCGAATACTCAGAAGCTCTACTGCTCTGCTGGTGCTGCGGGGTCCTGTCCTGAAGCGGACTCGGATCCTATACTGACGAGGTTAACTGAGACCTCTGGGTTAAAGGTAACACGAAGACACTGCCTCGAGGGCTCTCCCTTAGGGCAGGGGTAGGGTGAAGCATCGGGGCTGCAGGAGTAGTGAGAAGTGAAACCCACTCAGCAGGGGTACTGAGAGGACTCACGGTCGCGGCGCCCGAGCTACTCGGAGGAGTAACCGGTGAAACAGGGGAACTAGATCTGGCTGGAATATAAGGAGTAAATCCCAGGGAGGATGGAGTAGTGGCAGATCTAGTAGAGACTAAAGCAGAGGCTAAAACAGTATGGGCACGAGTCAGCTCTCGAGCCATCTCGTGGATCATAAGATAGCTAGCGGTGATACAACGAGTAAGATGGCTAGCAACACTACCGGACTCCGGATCAATGATAGGGAAGCGGACACGACCATTGTCGTGCAGAGAAGGATAGTAGTAGAAACCTTGGTGGTTCTGCATTCGGACCTCGTTGTAACGAAGCTCGACAAGGACCTTGAATATAGCAAACTGGACATCCTGGGAAGCGGTAGAAGCGTAACCGCTCCGAGAGGTACGAGTGTAAGTGCTGGAGTCGGAGCTGGTGCGCATAGGGACCACTGCGTGATACTCATACACTGAGTCAGCTAGACGCTCCCGGTACACACAATAAATTGGATCATCACCAAGGGGGTACAGCCGACGCCACACGTTACGAAGGAGATGCGGCGACCTGAACGACATCAGCTACAACTGGCACATATACGGCACCAGAGCCATCTACACTCACAACCATTAATAGGTTAGCATAAAAATAAAACAAGTGCATGCATGCAACAACCAACTACCAATGCTACCGGCACTCAACTTAAACTCGTATCTACCATCCAGTTAACACGTCGTAGTCTAGCGTGGCCTATAGTCAGCGCGGCTCTGATACAAAGTGTTGTGGCACCCCGGCTAAGAGCAACCGGTTTACCATGCATTGCCAGCCCAGAGACCATGTCGTCTGGCAACACACAACATCTTGGTATAGAAAACAACCGCTTTATTGATGCTAGCGGATCAAAGTTTATATTACAACAGGTAGCGAGGCCAAGCGGCACACATGGTGCGGCTGAACAATATGTACACTATTTAGTGAACATAAAGGCCTCGATCATAACAACTACGCGGCAGCGGAACAACGTCGTAGCGGAACTCCGTAGCACAGGGACACCGATGTGGACACGATCTAGACTCGGACAGCACTCCTTTCCAACAAGGCTTTCCTGAAATCTGGCATGACACGCCAGGTCAGTACATTGATTGTACTTGCAAGCTCACAACAGACATAAACATAATTGCAAACAATATCATGATAATTAACCAATTATTAATAATGCAACAATATAACCAACATGCTGTGATCATGCTCTTGTGAGAAAAATCCCTACCAACGGTGATCACTTCTTGGATCACAACCGTACCAACCTCAAAATCTTAACTATGAATATCTCGTAATCTTTCCGGCGATCACAACCACGACCCATATTTGGTCTAAAACGATGATCCTTCCGGCGATCACAACCACGACCAACACTTGGTCTTGTCCAACCCGATGGCCTTCCCACCATCATCAACAGTGCAGAGTTCATAACTTAGTGTGCAAGATTTATTAAATGTTGACCCATGGTGTGACCTACTTTCGAGCATGTCCGTAAACATGGATTCGGCTATCGATAGATTAATACACTCTGCAGAGGTAGCGCACTATACCCACACCATGGAACCCATGGCCTCGTATTCCCATTCGGGTGGACCAACGACATTCTAATGAAACCCCTCCATTGCCATGACACTCTCCCGGCCACTCCGACTCACTCCCCTCTGGGCTAGTCCTGGGTGGCCCCGTGTCTACCAAAGACACATGACCACCGTCGTGGCCAACACATAAACTATCCCACACGGGGACACGGTACCAAAAATCTCAACAATGGGCACACAAGGTTATGTCTGCTTACCGGGCTAGGGTACTGCACGCCCATAACCTTCCCTCGTTGGAGGCACCGGCCAAAGGCATGACAACAGACCGAATAAAGGCCTTTTCATAAAGGAAAATGTGGTTGCACTGGAAAAACTCGATTCAGTGGCACCATGACCCGGTCAACGATATATTCAAGTTGAGTTATTACCAGGTTCAACTTAAAGTGAAAATAACCAGTGTCATAATATGCCATGAAATGCACCACTAACATATGCATCACATATCAACGGAAATGACTGAGTCAACTATCCCCACACCAAGCATAACCTCAACAACTCAAGACACTTCTCTGGTTAGCATTAAACCTTACTTTAAACAGAACATTTTCTAGAAAATTTATCATTTTTCTCATGCAAGAAAATAACTCCATATAATTACTTATATCCATAACTATATTACTCTTTCATAACAAAATTTAATTCTAGTTTCTTTACCAACCTAGTTAGCTATAAATTTTTGTAAATCCAGCATATTAACTTAAACAAGCAACTAACAGAATATAAATAACATAATAGTGATCTAAATGCATGGATTAAATCATTCATTCAAGTAGGAAAATCACAAATATTGTAATGGCACCATGAAAATGTTGATGTGGCTTGCCTTAGTGCAGATGAGGTTCACAAGCCTCCTGGTGATCCTCAAGACAAGCCTCACCCTCTGAAAATAATTATAAACACAAAAAGAAAACATCCAGAACACTTTTGAAATTCACCAAAAAATCTAGACAGCAGGGAAAAATCCCATTTTTGGTGAGCTGCTAGATTTCTTTACAAAGAACATAATGCAAAAAGAATCAATTCATTTGGACTTATGGTTAAAGAGTTTTGGCTGTTTGAAGCTCTCTAGAAAAATATGAAATTTGAATTTAATTAGAAGCAGACTGGGGGTGACGTTGAAGGCGTAAAGCCTCGGGGTGCCACCACTCGTAGCGCTTCGCGCGCGTACTGAGTGGCTGACTAGCGGGCCCCGCTAGTCAGGTGAGGGGGAGAGGGGGGAAGAAACAGGGGACGGCACGGCTTCATTGGAGCAAACGCCGGCGACGAGGGCTTCTTGGCCAAAACGAGAGGGGGGATCGAGAGAGGAGATGGAGGCGCACCTGCCCGTACCCGTCGAGTAGCTAGGGGTAGTCGGACGGTGTCAGAATGAACCTCTTTAGTGGAGGCAGAGAGCGGAGGTCGCTGGAGACGAAGACGACGGCGAACAGAGGCGGCTCCAGGGGCTCCCACCAGGCGGAACAGCACCACCGGAGAGCGGGGGAGGCCCTGGAAGGGTTGCCCAGTCCTAGGAGGGGGCGGAGCTATGGAAACGACCCGAGGGGATCGCCGGCGAGCTCGAGCTCGAGGACAGCGGCCCGCGGCCTTCCCGCCGGGCTACGGCTATCTATGAGGTTGTGGAGTGTGTGGGAGTCGTGGATGGTGCTCGAGGAGGCTGGGGAGGGCTCTATTTATAGCCGAGCATCGAGGGGAGTTCGGGCTCCGCCGGTGGACACCTGGACACGGCACCCGGCGACGAACGGCGTCGGTGAGAGGGGGACAAGGAGACGTAGCTCACGCGGGGACTGTGGGCGAACGGGGACGAGCACAGGGGCACTGGGGTGACGACGAGCACAATGCGCACCATACTGTTACGTTGGCCGGACCGTGCCCGTGCTCGCTGCGGCGATCTCCGGCGCCGGTCAGCGCCAGGAGGGAGTTAAGAGGGCTTGGACGAATATTGTGGCGAGGTTTGGCAAGGTTAGGCAGTCGGGGAAGTGAGCACGCGAGCAACAGAGGCTCAGGCACGACCCAGAGCGCGTCGGCACGCAGGTTGGCATCGTGTACACGTGTGGTCACCGCGTGAACTCTGCCCTCAGGCCGACCTACGTCCAAATTTCATGTCTGGCTTGTTGTTCGTGGTAGTTTTGAAGATTACCACGCTTTGGTTTGAATCCAGAGGCAGTAGGATAGATTTCAACCGCCTAGTAAGTTTCTGATCAGTAACTTTGAGAGCTTACTGTGGTCAAACGGCTAGGAGTTGGGAGCTGGGCTTTGGAGGTTAGCAATCATCTACTAAGGTGATGATGCACAAGAAAAATCAGCCACAATGGAGCAAGTAAAATGGTAGTTGCTGTAGAAACCACCATTTCTGTCAGAACAAAAAATATTTTCTCTAGCAAAAATATTCCAAAAAGTTATGCAATATTTTTGCTCAGGAAGGTGCCCTAGGGTTCAAAGAATATTTGTGAATTTTCTAGATTTTTGTGGACAAGAAAAATTGGGGTTGCTTTGGAGCACATTGAGCTGACTAGGGTTTAAGAGAGGAAAATGAATATTTTTCATTTAAGAAAAATATTCCAATAATTATTTTGAGATGAACCAGAGTGGGAATGATGGTTAGAGAGGGAAATGGGACACTTGGGTGAAAGCCAAGGGGTACCCAAGTGTTTAATTCCATATGAAAAGATTCTAAACACCAAATTTCAAATTCAAACCAACTAAAAAGTCAGGCAAAGAAAAGAGGGCAAAAACCAGGTTGTTGCAGATACCGACGATCGAATCTCGGACAAGTAACATACTGATGACAAAGGGAACAACGTATGTTGTTATGCGGTTTGACCGATAAAGATCTTCGTAGAATATGTAGGAACCAATATGAGCATCCAGGTTCTGCTATTGGTTATTGACCGGAGACGAGTCTCGGTCATGTCTACATAGTTCTCGAACCCGTAGGGTCCGCAAGCTTAAAGTTCGGTGACGATCGGTAATATGAGTTTATGTGTTTTGATGTACCGAAGGTAGTTCAGAGTCCCAGATATGATCACGGACATGACGAGGAGTGTCGAAATGGTCGAGACATAAAGATTGATATATTGGAAGCCTACATTTGGACATTGGAATGGTTTCGGGTGAAATCGGGATTTTACTGGAGTGTCAGGGGGGGGGGGGGTTACCGGAACCCCCCGGGGTTAATGGGCGTTGTTGGGCCCTAGTGGAGAGATAGAGGGGCCGGCCTGGGCAGGTCGCGCCCCCTCCCCTTGAGTCCGAATAGGACAAGGAAGTGGGGAAGGCGGCGCCCCCCTTGCCTTTCCTCCTCTCCCACTCCTTCCTTCCCCCTCCTAGTGGGACTAGGAAAGGGGAGTCCTACTCCCACTAGGAGGAGGACTCCTCCTCCTGGCGCGCCCTGCTAGGGCCGGCCAGCCACCCCTCTTGCTCCTTTATATACGGGGGCAGGGGCACTCCAAGACACAAGTTGATCAGTTGATCTTTTAGCCGTGTGCGGTGCCCCCCTCCACCATAATCCACCTCGGTCATATCATAGCGGTGCTTAGGTGAAGCCCTGCGTCAGTTGCATCATCATCACCGTCATCACACCGTCGTGCTGACGAAACTCTCCCTTGAAGCTCTGCCGGATCGGAGTTTGTGGGACATCACCGAGCTGAACGTGTGCTGAACTAGGAGGTGTCGTGCATTCGGTACTTGGATCGGTCGGATCGTGAAGACGTACGACTACATCAACTGCGTCCTCATGATGCTTTCGCTTACGGTCTATGAGTGTACGTGGACGACACTCTCCCCTCTCGTTGCTATGCATCACCATGATCTTGCATGCACGTAGGATTTTTTTTGAAATTACTACGTTCCCCATAACTCTTCACCAATGGCTTTACGCCTGTAACACCCCGGATATGATTTTCCCAATATGTACTCCAACTCTTGCCATTTCCGGCCTTAAGTTATTTTATTTTCTCGGGTTCGGGTTTTTGTCTCCATGTGTTGTTATTGTTGTCATGCATCTCATATCATGTCATCATGTGCATTGCATTTGAATTCGTGTTCGTCTCATGCATTCGAGCATTTTCCCCGGTGTCCGTTTTGCATTCCGGCACTTCGTTCTCCTCCGGTGGTCATTTCTACCTTTTTTTCGTGTGTGGGGATTAAACACTTCCGGATTGGACCGAGACTTGCCAAGCGGCCTTGGTTTACTACCGGTAGACCGCCTGTCAAGTTTTGTACCATTTGGACTTCGTTTGATGCTCCAACGGTTAACCGAGGGACCGTAAAGGCCTCGTGTGTGTTGCAGCCCAACACCCCTCCATTTTGGCCCAAACCCACCAAAACCCTCTCCACCATCTAGAGCGTTCGATCACGATCGCGTGGCCGAAAACCGCACCTCATTTGGACACTCCTAGCTTCCTCTACCTCTATATATAGACCCCTCCTCCAAATTCCGGATCCCCTTCGTCCAAACCTAAAAACCGGCTCCCCTCGCCGCCGGACGTGTCCGAATCGGGCCGGACACGTCCGCCCGCCTCCGCTGACCAACCAGCCGCCGCCACGTGGCCGGGCGAGCCCCACATCATCGCCGCCGCCCGAGGCCCGCTCGGGGCCCCCGAGGCCCACGTCGCCCCGCCGCCTCCATCCCGCGTCGCCCCGCCTCTCCCTCGCGCCCGGCCGCCGGCGCCGCCACGCGCCATTGCCGGCAGCTCGCAGGCCTTTGCCGGAGCACCGCGACGCCGCCTCCTCGCCGGCTAGCGCGCCCCCGCCGGAGCCCCTCACCGCCGCCTCGCCCTAGCGCCGCCCCGGCCCGGATCCGGCGAGGTCCGGCCGGCCCCCGCTTCCCCTATGAACTCCGGCACCGGCCTCCCCATCGAACCTCGTAGAACGCGCCGCCGCTACAGTACCCCTCCAGATCCAGATCGGGATCGGGTTGACTTTTTTCCCGAAACCCTAATTTCTTTGCTATGTTCATCGCATCATAACTCCGCATCCGTAGCTCCGTTTTGGGCTTATAGCATATCAAAATGTTCGTCTCAGAGAGTACATCATTTCATCTCATTGCATCATTTTCATTTGAGTTCATCTTGATGCCCGAAATGCTGTTGGAAGAATGCTATTTGGGATAATTGTCAGATCTGCTGCTCCAATTAGACATTTGTCATTTTTGCCATGATTAATGTGTGCATGATATGCCCCTGAGCTCTGCATGTGTTTTGTTATATGTTTTGCCATCTTTCCAGAGGTGCAACCCATATATTTTTGTGATGTGTGTGGTGACTAGCACAAGCTTGCAAAGTGGTGCATTCGTTAATGCTGATTTCAGGGACTTAGCATTTCCACTAAGTCCTTGATCTGTTTATCTCAATATGCCATATGATCATGTTGTTTCCTATTGATTCATGCCTCTTTTGAGGATGATCAGTAAGGATGTTTTGTTAATCTTGTAGTGCTCTATCCATCCATGTCTTTGTTTGCAATTATGGAGCACCTAGCTTGAGTCAATCGAGCTCTACTTTTGCCATTTCGTGAATCTGGGCAGATTGTCTACTTGTTAGCGATTTTGCCGAGGATGTTGTGGTTGATCCGTGCATGCTATGCTATTGTTATGGCCATGTCTAGCTTGTATAATGTGTTTTCTTGATGGGTGCATGCTTAGATTGTCATGACTTGCTCTGTAGTGAGTGCATCGAGCTCGTAAACATGCCTACTTGATATCTGATTTGCATGCTCCAGTAATTTCACTAAGTCTGTGATCTGATTATGTTTTTGCCATGTTCACATGCTTGCAAATGTATTTTATGATCCCTTTTGGCTCAAGATCACTAAGGGACTTTTGTTAAGCTCTTTGAGTAGCTCCACGCCATGCTTTACTTTGCCATGTTCACGTCATGTAGCATATAGTTTTCATGCTCCAAAGTGTGCTACCTGATCTGAAATTCCAGACAAGTGTTAATTTCACCAAGTCTGAAATCTGTTTACCAAATGCATTTTTGCCATGCTTGTTTGAACCTGTTAATGGATGAATTGGCTGTAGCTCAGTGTTCATCTTTTGTTAAGAATCATGAATGGATCCCTTCCATGTATTTTGTTGCCATGTTTGGGTGCTGTAGCATGTTCAACTTGTTGCATTTATATGGCTACTTGCTATAAATCGCAGACCGGTGCCATATTTGAATTGCTTGCCATTTCCAAACCGTAACTCCGATTCCGGGGATCTTTGTATCATTTTCAAGCGATTTCATCTCACCTTTCCAGTGTAACACTTGGATTTCCAAGTTGAGGCCAGGTTCATGCATTCCTTGTCAAATCTTGCATATGCATCGCATATCGCATCCCGCATAGCATACCATGTTTGCATCATATTGTTTGAGCTTTGCACGTGGTTGATTGTGTCCTTGTTGCTTGTTTGTCTTGTTTGGGTAGAGCCGGGAGACGAGTTCGCTAACGAGGAGCCCGTTGAGTTTGCTTTCGAGGATCCAGTCAACTCTGACAACTTTGCAGGCAAGATGATCATACCCTCTGAATTACTACTATCTTTGCTTTGCTAGATGCTCGCTCTTTTGCTATGCCTATGCTACGATGCCTACCACTTGCTTATCATGCCTCCCAAATTGCCATGTCAAACCTCTAACCCACCATGTCCTAGCAAACCGTTGATTGGCTATGTTACCGCTTTGCTCAGCCCCTCTTATAGCGTTGCTAGTTGCAGGTGAAGATTGGAGACCGTTCCTTGTTGGAACATTATTTACTTGTTGGGATATCATTATATTGCCTTGTTATCTTAATGCATCTATATACTTGGTAAAGGGTGGAAGGCTCGGCCTCTCGCCTAGTGTTTTGTTCCACTCTTGCCGCCCTAGTTTCCGTCATATCGGTGTTATGTTCCCGGATTTTGCGTTCCTTACGCGGTTGGGTGATAATGGGAACCCCTTGATAGTTCGCCTTGATTAATGCTTTTCCAGCAATGCCCAACCTTGGTTTTACCATTTCCCACCTAGCCTCTTTTCCCTTGGGTTTCCGGAGCCCGAGGGTCATCTTATTTAACCCCCCTGGGCCAGTGCTCCTCTGAGTGTTGGTCCGACTGAGCTGCCTGCGGGGCCACCTCGGGGCAACTTGAGGGTTGGTTTTACTCGTAGCTAGTCTCATCTGAGTGTGCCCTAAGAATGAGATATGTGCAGCTCCTATCGGGATTTGTCGGCACATTCGGGCGGTGTTGCTGGATTTGTTTTAACTTGTCGAAGTGTCTTGTAGAACCGGGATACCGAGTCTGATCGAAATGTCTCGGGAGAAGGTCTATTCCTTCGTTGACCGTGAGAGCTTGTCATGGGCTAAGTTGGGACTCCCCTGCAGGGATTTGAACTTTCGAAAGCCATGCCCGCGGTTATGGGCAGATGGGAATTTGTTAATGTCCGGTTGTAGATAACTTGAACCTTAACTTAATTAAAATGAATCAACTGTGTGAGTTACCGTGATGGTCTCTTCTCGGCGAAGTCTGGGAAGTGAACACGGTGTTGGAGTAATGCTTGCCGCAGGTTTTTCGCTAGTTATTCGTTCGCGCCTTGCCTTCTCTTCTCGCTCTCTTTTGCGAACAGGTTAGCCACCATATATGCTAGTCGCTTGCTGCAGCTCCACATATTTACCTTGCCTTACCTATAAGCTTAAATAGTCTTGATCGCGAGGGTGCAAGATTGCTGAGTCCCTGTGGCTCACAGATTACTTCCAAACCAGATGCAGGACCTGATGACTCCGTTCCAGATGACGCGCTTGAGCTCAAGTGGGAGTTCGACGAGGACTCACACCGTTACTATGTGTCTTTCCCTGATGATCAGTAGTGGTGCCCAGTTGGGACGATCGGGAACGTGTCGCATGTTGGGTTATCTTTATTTTGGCGTGTTTGAATGTTGTAATGCTATTTATGTACTTTGATTGACGTGGCGAGTGTAAGCCAACTATGTATCTCCCCTTTTATTATCTATATTACATGGGATGTTGTGAAGATTGCCTAACTTGCGACATTGCTTTCAATGCGGTTATGCCTCTAAGTCGTGCCTCGACACGTAGGAGATATAGCCGCATCGAGGGCACTACAACGCCTTTCTTCATTGAAATGACGAAGAAATTGTTTCACCAGTTTAAACTTTGGATCAATATTGAGAGTGTGCTAAGTGAGTTCCCTCGGTACACCTAGCATGTCAGAAGGTTTCCATGCAAAGATGTTCCGGTTCTCACGGATTAACTCGATGAGCGCGCTTTCCTATTTCGGATCCAGATTAGCATTGATGCTGAACTGTTTGGATGAATCGCCAGGAACGAAATCGACCATCTTAGTATCATCTGCCGACTTAAACTTCAAGACCGGATCGTGCTCCGTAGTTGGCTTCTTCAGATATGTCATATCAGCCGGGTCAACATTATCTTTGTAAAACTTCAACTCCTCTGTTGGGCAGACAGACTCAGCGTAGGCTGCATCACCTTCCTCACACTCCAAAGCTATCTTCCGGCTTCCATGCACCATGATGGTCCCTTGTGACCCGGCATTTTGAGCTGCAGATAAACATAACAAGGCCTTGCCATAAACTTGACATAAGCCGGCCGTCCAAACAAAGCATGGTAAGGGCTCTTGATCTCTACCACTTCAAAGGTCAATGTCTCAGACCTGGAATCATAGCCATCTCCAAAAGCAACCTCCAAAGATATTTTACCAACCAGATATGCCGACTTACCTGGCACTACACCGTGAAAAACTTTATTCGACGGCTTAAGGTTTTTGACAGTCAGTCCCATGCGACGGAAAGTTTCATAATAAAGGATATTGATGTTGTTGCCTCCATCCATGAGTACTTTGGTGAATTTGTATCCTCCCACCTGAGGCGCCACCACCAAAGCCAAATGAACCGGATTATCAATCCGGGGTGGGTGATCCTCGGGACTCCACACAATGGGTTGCTCAGACCATAGCAGGTAATGAGGAACTGTCGGCTCAACAGCGTTTACTGCCCTCTTATGGAGCTTCCGATCCCGCTTGCATAAACTTGTGGTGAAAACATGGTACTGCCCACTGTTCAACTACTTTGGGTTACTCTGGTAACCGGACTGCTGTTTCTGATTCCCCTGATTGTTCTGTTGGCCGTAACTGCCCTGATTGCCTTGGTTTTGAAAGCCGGAATTAGAACCTCCACCACCATATATAACCCGGGCCATGAGAGCCGGAACCTGAGCCGCCACCTGGCCCATGATTGTTTTGAAAAAGATTGGAATTTCTGTACTCCTTCATAATGAAGCAATCCTTCCAGAGGTGAGTGGATGGCCTCTCTCGGGTACCATGCCTTGGGCAGGGCATGTTTAGCTGCCGATCAAGGTCAAAACCTGACCCTCCGATCCATGGAGGCGGCTTTCCCTTACGTTGTTTTCCATTATTCTGTGTATTGGTGTTAGTCACAAAATCCAAACTATTATCAGCTTTGTGCTTACCGTTGCCTCCCTGATTCGCCGAGTTATGCTGCTGCCCTGTGTTACCGCCGCTCTTCTTTCCCTTCCCCAGCTTCTCCTCAGACTCAGGGTCCTTGGTACCATCAGAGTCGGCATACTTACCGAGAGCCACCATCAGCTCCCCCATGTCATTGCAGTGACGCTTGAGCCGCCCTAACTTCTTCTTAAGGGACAGAAAATGACAATTCTTCTCTAACATCAAGACTGCTGAGCCAGCATTAATGTGATCCGATGAATGCAGGATAGTCAAGACACGGCGCACCCAATGGGTTGTTGACTCGCCTTCTTCTTGGATATAGGAATCTAAATCCACAATCGACATAGGCTGCTTGCATGTATCCTTAAAATTCTGGATGAACCGAGCTTTTAACTCGGCCCACGATCCAATGGAGTTAGCAGGTAGCCCTTTCAACCAATTGCGGGCTGTCCCCTCCAACATCATCGAGAAGTACTTAGCGCATGCAACATCATGAACATCCAACAGCTCCATTGCCATCTCATAACTCTCGACCCATGCTTCAGGGGGTAAGTCGGCTGTGTGATACGTCCATTTTGCATCATGCTTTTATATTGATATTTATTGCATTATGGGTTGTTATTACACATTATGTCACAATAATTATGCCTATTCTCTCTTATTTTACAAGGTTTACATGAAGAGGGAGAATGCCGACAGCTGGAATTCTGGGCCGGAAAAGGAGCAAATATTAGAGACCTATTCTGCAGAACTCCAGAAGTCCTTAAACTACACGGGAGCACGTTTCAGAATATATAAAAAATATTGGGCGAAAGAAGTACCAGAGGGGGGCCACCCAACGTCCACGAGAGTGGGGGCGCGCCCCCTGCCTCGTGGGCCCCCTGGTGGCCCTCTGATGCCCATCTTTGGCTATATGGAGTCTTTCGTTGAGGCAAAAAATCATAAGCAAGCTCACGGGACGAAACTCCGCCACCACGAGGCGGAACCTTGGCGGAACAAATCTAGGGCTCCGACGGAGCTGTTCTGCCGGGGAAACTTCCCTCCGGGAGGGGGAAATCATCACCATCGTCATCACCAACGATCCTCTCATCGGGAGGGGGTCAATCTCCATCAACATCTTCACCAGCACCATCTCATCTCAAACCCTATTTCATCTCTTGTATCCAATCTTTGTCCCAAAGCCTCAGATTGGTACCTGTTGGTTGCTAGTAGTGTTGATTACTCCTTGTAGTTGATGCTAGTTTGTTTACTTGGTGGAAGATCATATGTTCATATCCATTATGCATATTAATACCCCTCTGATTATGAACATGAACATGCTTTGTGAGTAGTTACGTTTATTCCTGAGGACATGTGAGAAGTCTTGCTATAAGTAGTCTTGTGAATTTGGTATTCGTTCGATATTTTGATGAGATGTATGTTGTCTTTCCTCTAGTGGTGTAATGTGAACGTCGACCACATGACACTTCACCATTGTTTGGGCCTAGAGGAAGGCATTAGGAAGTAATAAGTAGATGACGGGTTGCTAGATTGACAGAAGCTTAAACCCTAGTTTATGCGTTGCTTCGTAAGGGGCTGATTTGGATCCATATGTTTCATGCTATGGTTAGGTTTACCTTAATACTTCTATTGTATTTGCGGATGCTTGCAATAGGGGTTAATCATAAGTGGGATGCTTGTCCAAGGAAGGACAGTACCAAGCACCGGTCCACCCACATATCAAATTATCAAAGTACCGAACGCGAATCATATGAACGTGATGAAAACTAGCTTGACGATAATTCCCACGAGTCCTCGGGAGCGCTTTCCTTTATATAAGAGTTTGTCCAGGCTTTTCCTTTGCTACAAAAAGGATTGGGCCATCTTGATGCACCTTATTTACTTTTATTACTTGCTACTCGTTACAAATTACCTTATCACAAAACTATTTGTTACCGATAATTTCAGTGCTTGCAGATAATACCTTACTGAAAATTGCTTATCATTTCCTTCTGCTCCTCATTGGGTTCGACACTCTTACTTATCAAAAATGCTACAATAGATCCCCTACACTTGTGGGTCACCAAGACTCTTTTCTGGCGCCATTGCCGGGGAGTGAAGCGCCTCTGGTAGGTGGAATTCGGTAAGGAAAAATTTGTATAGTGTGCTAAAATTTACTATCACTTGTTACTATGGAACATAATCCTTTGAGGGGCTTGTTCGGGGTATCTTCACCCCGACCAGTAGAGCAAAGAGTTGCTCCTCAACCTACTGAAAATGTTTACTTTGAAATTCCTTTGGGTTTGATTGAGAAACTGCTAGCTAATCCTTTTATAGGAGATGGAACATTGCATCCCGATTTGCAACTAATCTATGTGGATGAAGTTTGTGGATTATTTAAGCTTGCAGGTATGCCCGAGGATGTTATCAAGAAGAAGGTCTTACCTTTATCTTTCAAGGGAGAGGCATTGACATGGTTTAGGCTATGTGATGATATGGGATCATGGAACTACAACCGATTGAAACCGGAATTTCATCAGAAGTTTTATCCTATGCATCTTCTTCATCGTGATCGTAATTATATATATAATTTTTGGCCTCGCGAAGGAGAAAGCATCGCTGAAGTTTGGGGGAGGCTTAAGTCAATGTTATATTCATGCCCCAATCATGAGCTCTCAGAATAAATGATTATTCAAAAATTTTATGCTCGGCTTTCTCTCATTAATCGCTCCATGCTCGATACTTCTGGTACTAGATCTTTTATGATGAAGACTATTGAATTCAAATGGGATTTATCGGAAAGAATTAAATGCAACTCTAAAGATTGGGACCTCGACGAAGGTAAGGAGTCAGGTAGAACACCCAAGTTTGATTGTGTTAAATCTTTTATGGATACCGATGCTTTCTGTGAATTTAGCACTAAATATGGACTTGACTCTGAGATAGTAGCTTCTTTATGTGAATCCTTTGCTACTCAGGTTGATCTCCCTAAGGAGAGGTGGTTCAAATATAATCCTCCCATTGAAGTAAAAGTGGTTGCACCTATTAAAGTTGAAGAAAAGACTATCACTTATAATGATCCTGTTGTTCCCACTACTTATATTGAGAAACCACCGTTTTGTATTAGAATAAAGGATTATGCTAAAGCTTCAACTGTGGTTCGTAAGAGCAATACTAGAACACCTACTCCCTCTGAGCAAATTAAAGTTGAACCTAGTGTTGTTATGGTTAAAGATCTCTCGGCTGATAATATTGATGGGCATGTTATTTACTTCTGTAATGAAGCTGCTAGAATTGCTAGACCTGATACTAAAAATAAACATAGACCTGTTGTAGGCATGCCTGTTATTTCTGTTAAAATAGGAGATCATTTCTATCATGGCTTATGTGATATGGGCGCTAGTGCAAGTGCAATACCTCATTCCTTATACAAAGAAATTATGCATGATATTGCACCTCCTGAGTTAGAAGAAATTGATGTTACAATTAAGCTTGCCAATAGAGACACTATTTCACCCATTGGGATTGTTAGAGACATTGAAGTCTTGTGTGGGAAAGTTAAATATCCTTCTGATTTTCTTGTTCTCGGTTCCCCACAAGATGACTTTTGTCCGATTATTTTTGGTAGACCCTTCTTGAATACTGATAATGCTAAGTTAGACTGCAATAAGGATATTGTTTCTGTTGGTTTAGGGGATATGTCTCATGAGTTTAATTTTGCTAAGTTTTGTAGACAACCCCATGATAAAGAATTGCCTAGTATATATGAAATTATTGGTCTTGCTTTTATTGCCGTGCCTCCTAATGATCCTTTAGAGCAATATTTGCTAGACCATGAAAATGATATGTTTATGAATGACAGAAGGGAATTAGCTGAAGTATTCTTTAAACAGGGACCTATTTTGAAACACAACTTGCCTGTTGAAATCCTAGGGGATCCTCCTCCACCCAAGGGTGATCCCGTGTTTGAGTTTAAACCTTTACCTGATACTCTTAAATATGCTTATCTTGATGAGAAAGAGATATATCCTGTTATTATTAGTGCTAACCTTTGAGAGCATGAAGAAGAGAAATTATTGAAAACTCTGAAGAAGCACCGTGCTGCTATTGGATATACTCTTGATGATCTTAGGGGCATTAGTCCCACTCTCCGCTAGCACAAAATAAAATTGGAGAAAGACGCGAAACCGGTTGTTGATCACCAACGACGGTTAAATCCTAAGATGAAAGAAGTGGTAAGAAAAGAAATACTGAAGCTTCTAGAGGTAGGTATAATTTATCCCGTTCCTGATAGTCAGTGGGTAAGTCCTGTCCATTATGTCCCTAAGAAGGGAGGTATTACTGTTGTTCCTAATGATAAAGATGAATTGATCCCACAAAGAATTGTTACAGGTTATAGAATGGTAATTGATTTCTGCAAACTAAATAAAGCTACTAAAAAGGATCATTACCCTTTACCTTTTATTGATCAAATGCTAGAAAGACTATCCAAACATACACATTTTGCTTTCTAGATGGTTATTCTGGTTTCTCTCAAATACCTGTGTCAAAATAGGATCAAGAAAAGACAACTTTTACTTGTCCTTTCGGTACCTTTGCTTATAGATGTATGCCTTTTGGTTTATGCAATGCACCTACTACTTTTCAAAGATGTATGACTGCTATATTCTCTGACTTTTGTGAAAATATTGTTGAGTTTTTCATGGATGATTTCTCCGTTTACGGAACCTCCTTTGATGATTGCTTAAGCAACCTTGATCGAGTTTTGTAGAGATGTGAAGAAACTAATCTTGTCTTGAATTGGGAGAAGTGCCACTTTATGGTTAATGAAGGTATTGTCTTGGGGCATAAAATTTCTGAAAGAGGTATTGAAGTTAATAAATCTAAAGTTGAAGCTATTGAAAAGATGCCGTGTCCTAAGGACATTAAAGGTATAAGAAGCTTCCTTGGTCATGCTGGTTTTTATAGGAGGTTCATTAAGGACTTCTCTAAAATTTCTCGGCCTCTGACTAATCTCTTACAAAAAGATGTTCCTTTTGTCTTTGATGATGACTCTGTAGAAGCATTTGAAATACTTAAGAAAGCTTTGGTTTCTGCACCTATTGTTCAACCTCCTGATTGGAGTTTACCATTTGAAATTATGTGTGATGCTAGTGATTATGGTGTAGGGGCTATTCTAGGAAAAAGAGTTGGTAAGAAACTAAATGTTATTCAATATGCTAGTAAAACTCTAGACAGTGCCCAGAAAAACTATGCTACTACTGAAAAAGAATTTTTAGCAGTTGTATTTGCCTATGATAAATTCAGACCTTATATTGTTGATTCCAAAGTAACTGTTCACAGTGATCATGCTGCTATTAAATATCTTATGGAAAAGAAAGATGCTAAACCTAGACTTATTAGATGGGTTCTCTTGCTACAAGAATTTGAATTGCATATTATTGATAGAAAGGGAGCTGGGAACCCCGTTGCAGATAACTTGTCTAGGTTAGAAAATGTTCTTGATGACCCACTACCTATTGATGATAGCTTTCCTGATGAACAATTAGCTGTGATAAATGCTACTCGTACAGCTCCATGGTATGCTGATTATGCTAATTATATTGTTGCTAAATTTATACCGCCTACTTTCACATACCAACAAAAGAAAAAGTTCTTCTGTGATTTAAGACATTACTATTGGGATGACCCACATCTTTATAACGAAGGAGTAGCTGGTGTTATTAGACGTTGTGTACCTGAGCATGAACAGGAACAGATCCTACGCAAGTGTCACTCTGAGGCTTATGGAGGACACCATGCTGGAGACAGAACTGCACATAAGGTATTTCAACCCGGTTTTTATTGGCCTACTCTCTTGAAAGATGCACGTAAGTTTGTGTTGTCTTGTGATGAATGTCAAAGAATTGGTAATATTAGTAGACGTCAAGAAATGCCTATGAATTATTCACCTTGTTATTGAACCGTTTGATGTCTGGGGCTTTGATTATATGGGACCGTTTCCTTCCTCTAATGGGTACACACATATTTTAGTTGCTGTCGATTACGTTACTAAGTGGGTAGAAGCTATCCCAACTAGTAGTGCTGATCATAACACCTCTATTAAGATGCTTAAAGAAGTTATTTTTCTGAGGTCTGGAGTCCCTAGATACTCAATGACTGATGGTGGTTCACATTTTATTCATGGTGATTTTCGTAAAATTCTTGCTAAGTATGTTGCTAATCATAGAATTGCATCTCCTTATCATCCACAATCCAGTGGTCAAGTAGAATTGAGTAACAGGGAGCTTAAATTAATTTTGCAAAAGACTGTTAATAGATCTAGAAAGAATTGGTCCAAGAAGCTTGATGATGCATTATGGGCTTATAGAACTGCGTATAAAAATCCTATGGGTATGTCTCCGTATAAGATGGTTTAAGGTAAAGCTTGTCACTTACCTCTTGAACTAGAACATAAGGCATATTGGGCCATTAGAGCTCAATTATGATTTCAAACTTGCCAGTGAGAAGAGGCCTTTTGACATTAGCTCACTTGATGAATGCAGAACCCATGCCTATGAGAATGCCAAACTGTTTAAAGAAAAAGTTAAAAGATGGCATGACAAAAGGATACAAAAACGTGAGTTTAATGTAGGTGACTATGTATTGTTATACAACTCCCGTTTAAGATTTTCTGCAGGCAAACTTCTCTCTAAATGGGAAGGTCCTTACGTTATCGAGGAGGTCTACCGTTCCGGTGCCATAAAAATCAACAACTTCAAAGGCACAAATCCGAGGGTGGTGAACGGTCAAAGAATTAAACATTATATCTCAGGTAATCCCATAAATGTTGAAACTAATGTTATTGAAACCGTAACCCTGGAGGAATACATAAGGGACACTTTCCGGGACATTTTAAACTCCAAAAGGGAATAGGTATGTGGTACGGTAAGTAAACCGACTCCAAAATGGTTCTAATAGCAATTGTTCTCCGTTTTGGAATATTTAAGAAAATGGGAAAATAAGAAGCAGTCCGAGAAGGACACGAGGCGTCCACGAGGGTGGAGGGCGCGCCCTACCCCCCTGGGCACGCCCCCTGCCTCGTGGGCACCTCGTGTGCTCTCCAGACTCTGTTTTCTTGCACGATACTTCTTTTGGTCGGTAAAAATTCATTATATAATCTCCCGAAGGTTTTGAGCTCCGTATCATGTAAATATCTCCCGTTTTTGTTTCGAGCAGTTTTCTGCCAGGGTTGTCAAGGCCGGGCATCATGTCGTATCCCTCCTCCTCCAACAATGAGGGCAACGATTCTTGGCTAATGAAGATAGAGCTGAAGAGAGAAGAGCCCGGAGAAATCAACAAGGATGATGAGATCAAGAAGGCTATGGGGGACCAAGCTCCGGCTGTAGCAGAAGAAGACATCCTTCAACCTAACCACAATCTCTTTACCCCAACGGAGATTGAGGCTTTCAAGATGATTGAGTTAGCTCGTATTCAAAACAAGTGTCTCACAAGTGAAATTTTTTTGTTGAAGGAGCATATCATCGCACTCAAGGGCATCATCCGCAAATTGGAGGATCTCCTACGCTGGATGTGCAACTATCCATAATCGCCAACACCTTCTTCACCAACAAAGAAGAACCGAGTATTGGGTATGGGCACTCCTTGTGGCAACTGCCAAGCTTGGGGGAGTGCCCCAGTATCGTATCACCATCACTTTTATCTTTACAGTTTCTCTTAGTTCGATCGTTTTGGAAATATCTTGATCTAGTAGAATAAAGTTTTAGTATGATCTAGTTCTTTAGTTTTGCTTTATGATCCTTCTAGGTAATCGAGTCTGTGAGCTATATATAATAAAGATTATTGTTGAGTCAAGGGCTTGATTATCTTACTATGATCTTGAGGGAATAAAATAAAAGAGAAGAAATAAAAAGACATAATGAGATCATATGGATCTTATGGAGAGTAATGACTTCACATAAAAAGAGTATGATGAATAAAAATTGTTGAGAGTTGACAAGCATAGTTTTGGTCATCGTTGCAATTAATAGGAAGTAATAAAGAAAGAGAGGTTTTCACATATAAATATACTATCTTGGACATCTTTTATGATTGTGAGCACTCAATAAAATATGACATGCTAAAGAGTTGAGGTTGGACAAGGAAGACAACGTAATGGGTTATGTTTCCTTACATCTGAAATAAATTATATTGTCATGGATCATCCAACATGTTGAGTTGCCTTTCCCTCTCATGCTAGCCAAATTCTTTGCACCAAGTAGAGATACTACTTGTGCTTCCAAATATCTTCAAACCTAGTTTTGCCATGAGAGTCCACCATATCTACCTATGGATTGAGTAAGATCCTTCAAGTAAGTTGTCATCGTTGCAAGCAATAAAAATTGCTCTCTAAATATGTATGATTTATTAGTGTGGGGAAAATAAGCTTTATACGATCTTGTGATGTGGAAGAAATAAAAGCGACGGACTGCATAATAAAGGTCCATATCACAAGTGGCAATATAAAGTGACGTTCTTTCGCATTAAGATTTTGTGCATCCAACCATAAAAGCACATGACAACCTCTGCTTCCCTCTGGGAAGGGACTATCTTTTATTTTTGTCTTATACTTCACGCAAAGAGTCACGGTGATTTTCACCTTTCCTTTTTACATTTTATCCTTTGGCAAGCACAATGTGTTGGAAAGATCCTGATATATATAGCTAATTGGATGTGAGTTTTCATGAACTATTATTGTTGACATTACCCTTGAGGTAAAAGGTTGGGAGGCAAAACTATAAGCCACTATCTTTCTCTGTGTCCGATTAAAACTTAATAACCATAAATATCACATGAGTGTTAGCAATTGTAAAAGACTAAATGATGGTTGAGTATGTGGACTTGCTGAAAAGCTCTTATTAACTCTTTCTGATGTGATGATAAATTGTTATTGCCTCAATGACTGAGATTAGAGTTTGTTGGTTCTCAATCAAGTTTATGATTCATACTTGAAATTGTGATTGAATTGTTACTTTAGCATAAGAGATCATATGACAATATATATATATATTGTTGTTCTAAGAATGATCATGATGCCCTCATGTCCGTATTTTATTTTTATCGACACCTCTATATCTAAACTTGTGGACATATTTTTTTGATTTCGGCTTTTGCTTGAGGACAAGCAAGGTCTAGGCTTGGGGGAGTTGATACATCCATTTTGCATCATTCTTTTATATTGATATTTATTGCATTATGGGCTGTTATTACACATTATGTCACAATACTTATGCCTATTCTCTCTTATTTTACAAGGTTTACATGAAGAGGGAGAATGCCGGCAACTGGAATTCTGGGCTGGAAGAGGAGCAAATATTAGAGACCTATTCTGCACAACTCCAAAAGTCCTAAAACTTCACGGGAGCACGTTTCAGAATATACAAAAAATATTGGGCGAAAGAAGTACAAGAGGGGGGCCACCAACCGTCCATGAGGGTGGGAGGTGCGCCCTACCCCCTGGGCGCGCCCCCTACCTCGTGGGCCCCCTGGTGGCCCTCTGATGCCCATCTTTGGCTATATGGAGTCTTTCGTTGAGGAAAAAAATCATAAGCAACCTCACGGGACGAAACTCCGCCGCCACTAGGTGGAACCAATCTAGGGATCCCGCGGAGTTGTTCTACCAGGGAAGCTTCCCTTTGGGAGGGGGAAATCATCACCATCGTCATCACCAACGATCCTCTCATCGTGAGGGGGTCAATATCCATCAACATCTTGACCAGCACCATCTCATATCAAACCCTAGTTCATCTCTTGTATCCAATCTTTGTCCCAAAGCCTCAGATTGGTACCTGTGGGTTGCTAGTAGTGTTGATTACTCCTTGTAGTTGATGCTAGTTGGTTTACTTGGTGGAAGATCATAATTTCAGATCCATTATGCATATTAATACCCCTCTGATTATGACCATGAATATGCTTTATGAGTAGTTACGTCTGTTCCTGATGACATGTGAGAAGTCTTGCTATAAGTAGTCATGTGAATTTCGTATTCGTTCGATATTTTGATGAGATGTATGTTGTCTTTCCTCTGGTGGTGTCATGTGAACGTCTACTACATGACACTTCACCATTGTTTGGGCCTATAGGGAGGCATTGTGAAGTAATAAGTAGATGATGGGTTGCTAGAGTAACAGAAGCCTAAACCCTAGTTTATGCGTTGCTTCATAAGGGGCTGATTTGGATCCATATGTTTCATGCTATGGTTAGGTTTACCTTAATACTTCTGTTGTAGTTGCGGATGCTTGCAATAGGGGTTAATCATAAGTGGGATTGTTTTCCAAGGAAGGACATTACCCGAGCACCAGTCCACCCACATATCAAATTATCAAAGTACCGAATGCGAATCATATGAACGTGATGAAAACTAGCTTGACGATAATTCCCATGTGTCCTCGGGAGCGCTTTACTTTATATAAGAGTTTGTCCAGGCTTGTCCTTTGCTACAAAAAGGATTGGGCCATCTTGCTGCACCTTACTTACTTTTATCACTTGCTACTCGTTACAAATTACCTTATCACAAAACTATCTGTTACCGCTAATTTCAGTGCTTGCATAGAATACCTTGCTGAAAACTGCTTATCATTTCCTTCTGCTCCTCGTTGGGTTTGACACTCTTACTTATCGAAAAGGCTACGATAGATCCTCTACACTTATGGGTCATCACTGTGTAATTGGGCACCTTACGTGACGAGGACCTTTGAAATCCTTGGGCAAGTGTATGTTGCATAAAGCCGGCACCAAACATGGCACTCCCAAGGTTCTGGAGGTTACCCCCGTCTCCGCCGAAGTTGTCGGATAAACCGAGGAACGTTGATGAGCCCCTTGCTGAGCCGCCAGCTCAGCTTCCCGGCGTGCTCTGCCCTGATCTACCAAATCCTGAGCATTGGCACCACCGCACACCAGGTCGTGTACACGGGGCAGGTTACGATGTCTCTCACTGCTTGAAATGGCCGGTGAATCAATGTGTCTACTATAACTCCGGCTTGGGCGAGGGGTTGAATGAATCCTCTCACGACTATAGGAATAAGCCTCATGCTGTATCAATGCTGTCTGAAGAAGCTCCCTAGCCATCCGCATTTCAACCGCAGTTGGAGACTCGCCTTCCACCGGGAGAGCCGCCAATCGCGAGGCCGCAGCGATCATGTTATCCAAAGGGTTAGAGTAATGACCCGGTGGTGTTGGAACATAGTGCGGTAGAAAATTGTTCAGAAGAGGCAGATCCGTCACGCCTGGCTGAGTCAGCGCTCCAGGCCCAGGCGTGGTTACCTGTAACATCCTCGATGCGGCTATATCTCCCACATGTCGAAGCACGACTTAGAGGCATAACCGCATTGAAAGCAATGTCGCAAGTGAGGTAATCTTCACACAACCCATGTAATACATAAGGGAAAGAGATACATAGTTGGCTTACAATCGCCACTTCACAAAATACATGAATAAAGCATTACATTCATCCAAATACACTCAAGGTCCGACTACGGAACCCAAATTAAAGATCAAGCCCCAAATGCGACAAAGTCCCCGATCGACCCCAACTGGGCTCCACTACTGATCAACTGAAACAAAACAACACAAAGGACAAGATCTTCATCGAGATCCTCCTTGAGCTTGGTTGAGTCAGCTACACGGTATCATCGGCACCTGCAAACTGGTTTTGGAAGTATCTGCGAGTCACGGGGACTCAGAATCTCACACCCTCGCGATCAAGACTATTTAAGCTTATAGGAAGGGTAAAAGGTACGAGGTGGAGCTGCAGCAAGCAACTAGCGTATATGGTGGCTAACATACGCAAATGAGAGCGAGAAGAGAGGGCAAAGCACGTTCGAGAAATCTATGATCAAGAAGTGATCCTAGAACAACCAATGTCAAGCATAACTCCAACACCGTGTTCACTTCCCGGACACCGCCGGTAAGAGACCATCATGGTTACACACGCGGTTGATGTATTTTAATTAAGATCAACTTCAGGTTTTCTACAACTGGACATTAACAAATTCCCATCTGCCCATAACCGCGGGCACGGCTTTTGAAAGTTCAAAACCCTGCAGGGGTGTCCCAACTTAGCCCATCACAAGCTCTCACGGTCAACGAAGGATATTCCTTCTCCCAAGACGATCCGATCAGACTCGGCATCCCAGTTATAAGACATCCTCGACAATGGTAAAACAAGTCCAGCAAAGCCGCCCGAATGTGCCGACAAATCCCGATAGGAGCTGCACATATCTCGTTCTCAGGGCACACTCAAATGAGACTAGCTACGAGTAAAACCAACCCTCAAGTTTCCCCGAGGTGGCCCCGTAGGCAGCTCAGTTCGGACCAACACTAAGAGGAGCACTGGCCCGGGGGGTTAAATAAGGATGACCCTTGGGCTGGCCGACCCAAGGGAAAAAGAGGCTCGTGGCAAATGGTAAAACCAAGGTTGGGCCTTACTGGAGGAGTTTTATTCAAGGTGAACTGTTAAGGGGTTCCCATTATAACCCAACCGTGTAAGGAACGCAAAATCCAGGAACATAACACCGATATGACGGAAACTAGGGCGGCACGAGTGGAACAAAACACCAGGAATAAGGCTGAGCCTTCCACCCTTTACCAAGTATATAGATGCATTAATGAAATAAGAGATATTGTGATATCCCAACAAAATATCCATGTTCCAACAAGGAACAAACTCCAATCTTCACCTGCAACTAACAACGCTATAAAAGGGGCTGAGCAAAGCGGTAACATAGCCAAACAACGGTTTGCTAGGACAAGGTGGGTTAGAGGTTTGACATGGCAATATGGGAGGCATGATAAGCAAGTGGTAGGTATCGTAGCATAGGCATAGCAAAAGAGCGAGCATCTAGCAAGCAAAGATAGAAGTGATTTCGAGGGTATGGTCATCTTGCCTGTAATCCCGCAAGGAAGAAGAACGAGTCCATGAAGAAGACAAACGGACGTAGACGAACGGGTCCTCACAAACGCGACGTTATCGGAACCAACCCGAAGAAGCAACACCGGAAATAAGCAAACAACATAGTAAACGACCACGACATAGCATGGCACGATGCGCAAACAAGTATGATGCATGTCCGGTTTAATGAGGCATGGCATGGCAAAGTGCACAAACAACCCTACAAATTAAGTGGAGCTCAATATGCAACTCCGTTGCATATTGACGAAACACCACATTCAAGTTATTTAGTTCGATCTCGTTTATGTACCCAACAATATTAAATGTTGTTAAAACATGGCAAGAGGGTGAAGCAAAGTAAAACTACCTATCTAGTCAAGTTTAAATGAGGCCGGAACAACAAAACAACAAGTCCGGAAACTCCTCATGTGCATATTTTAGGTTTGGTACTGTTCTGCCCTAAACACAATCTTAGGGTTGTTAAACATGCAAAGTGAGTACACCATGTTAAACTAGGCATTTTTCTACCCCATTTACATATAAAGTTTATTTAAAATGGAGCTACGGTTATTTAGTTATGTATTAAACCGTTTTAGCATGTTATTTATGCAAATTTGAACAAACAGCATATTAAACATTTTAAACATGGATGAAAAAGACATATTATGAAACTACACAAAATTCTAAGCAACTTTCATATTAAGTTTGGTTTTAATCCGATGCATGGTTCAACAGTTATTAAATGCATGATACTTGGGGGGTTTTCTGCAAAACTGCCAGCCTCTGGATAATTAGCAAATTCGCAGGTCAGGGAAAAAAATGCTATCGAGCCAAAACTGCAGGCTGGCCCAACAGTGGAAATAAAACAAAAGGAGGGGCGCTAGGGGTGGCCTCACCCATGGGCCAAGCCCAGATCGGGGGAGAGGCCAAGGTAGGCCGGCTCTAGAGGGGAAGCAGGCTGGGCCTACCGTGGGCTGAGTCCTCGCGTGGTCAACAAGGCGGGCGAGTGCTCGTCTCTGCTCGAACGGAAACAAAGGAGCGGCGCTGGAACAGAAGTGCGGTGGCAAGGAAGAAACGACGGAGGGGCGCGGCGAGGTTCCCTTGGCGCGAATCCATGACGGCGCTGGACGCCGGTGACGGGGCGCAGGGGTCTAGGACCCGTGAGGAGGAGAGGGGCGACCATAGCATTCCTGGGACTTAGCCGGTTCGATGAAAATGAGCAGTAGCGGACAGGCGCGGCTCCTGCACACAGGGACTTGGCGTGAGGTCTTGGGGCTCAAGCGACCCGAGGAGGTCCGGCAACGACGAGGATGGCCAGGACCCAACGAATCTGGGCGATGGAGGACGACGAGGAGGAGTCAGGGAGCTTGGGGCCGGACGGCGCTGCTCCAGTTCTCCCTGAAGAAAGAGAGAGAGACCACGGGGTGAGGAAGAGAGAGGAAGCAGGGGAAGAAGGAAAAGAGAAGGAGAGGCAGGGTGTGGTGCGGGGACGGCCTGGTTCTGGTGCTCGTCTCCGGTGGTTTGAGGCAGAGAGCTCGGGCGAGCAACAGGAGGGGAAAAAATGGGTGGATTTTGGATCGGGAGGGGATCCCAAGGTGGGGATTAGAGTGTGGCGGCGGCGGCGGGGACAAGTGCCTAGAAGTTAGGGTTTGATCTGATTTGGGCAGGGGTTCGTCTATATATAGGTACAAAAGGATCTAGGGTTAGATTGATATTTATATCAGATCAATTTTAGGTTAGGGGCTAACTCGTCCCTCCGATCGCAATCGGACGGTCGCGAATAAAATAGCTAGGGAGACCAAAAAGAAAAACGGAGATGTTTTATAGATGTTTGGGGATGTTCCGGACCCAACGGTGATGACTATCCGGGTCGGGTTCGGGACAGTTTCGGACACGCACGCGAGGGGTCGGTTGGAACTTGTGGGCTGTGCAGAAGGACTCAAGATGAGAGAAGAGAAGAGAGAGAGGCCCAACGACTGTTTCCGGAGACCGAAAACGTCCGACGTGTGCCCGGCTATAATGCCGCTATAGTTTAACGGTTGGGCTATCAAACAAACTCCGAATGCGATGAAACTTGACAGGCGGTCTATCTACACTATAATAAGACCACACGCCAACTCTCATCCCATTCCAAGAACATTTTCCCGGCCACTTATAAAATACTATTTCGGACATGCCACGGGCGCGTGCAAGTGTGTCTCGGCTCAGAACGGACAACGGACGGAACGAGGAGACCGGGACGGATGCAAGTTTTGAAAACATGATGATGCAATGCACATGATGACATGACAAGATGCGACGCGCAAGCAAAAGACATGGCAACAACAGCGAATAACCGCAAGACACCTGGCGCAACGGACTCGGGGCGTTACAACACTCCACCACTACGAGAGGATCTCGTCCCGAGATCTAGAATGGCATCGTGGAGAAACGAAGGAGGAAGAGAAGAGGTAAAACTAAGTTGCTTCTTTGAAAAACGAGTGAAACCAAGGAACCTTGAGAGGTTGAACAAATTGAAAGAAAGAAAAACGAGAAAGATGTTCAAAGTTGAAAACACCCCGTTAGAAAAGAGGAACAAGGAACATTATGGAAACCTTGTTGGTTGAAAGACACAAGAGAAAGGGTTGCAAAGGACAAGAAGTACATGCAAGCACTCCGGTTAAAACAAGATGTACAAGGAATGATAAAGTACACTGCCTCCAGAACTATTGAAAGGATGGCACAAGGGGTAAGAAAGATTTCAAACAGCACTCCGGCTGAGAAGTGAGGCAAAACATGACAGAATGGGAAGAACTTGAAAAGAGGGCACGACACTCCGGTTAAATGGATAAGCACGAAAAGAACATGTTCTTTGACAAAACGAGATGATGGGTGATAATAGCAACAATACAATGCCTCCGGAATGAATGTAAGAATGGAATCAAAAGAACGGAGGAGAAGACCACATCTTCTACCTCAAATGAGTTTGGAAAAGCATCTTTAGGAGAAGGTTCGAACAGAGTTGTTGGAAAACCAACAACGAAAAGAGTAAGCTTACAGT
The DNA here is from genome assembly GCF_003073215.2 of Triticum urartu. Lineage (NCBI taxonomy): Eukaryota > Viridiplantae > Streptophyta > Magnoliopsida > Poales > Poaceae > Triticum > Triticum urartu. Next base: position 427,147,401 of record NC_053025.1, read on the forward strand.
GGGCTTATGGGAAACATCTCAAAACTATGAGGTGAAATTCTGCCACTATGGAAACAAAAGTTTGGATTGATATAATCAAGGAGACGAGAGACTATTTCCCCGGGAGGATAAATGAAGAACTTAGGTCATTCATGAGCACCATAAATAGCAAAATCCTTAGGGAAAATCTTTGGTGAAATATAACCCAAGATAACTCCAATGAAGAGATTGATGGATTTAAAATACCTCATTCTTAACAACATGTGAATCATGAAACATGAACTCAAATTATCAAGAATGACATAATACCACCTCCAATGATGGAAGAAAGAATTGCACTCCGGATTGCAAGATGAAGAAAGCTTGATCTCCTCTGAAAAGAATCTTGATGAACACTTCGAGAAGGAATTAAATCCTTTATGAACAATCATGCAGAACCTTCATGAAGAACTCTGGTAAACAAAAGAATGATCAAATGAAAGGAAAGAGAAGTTGAAAACACAAGGTGAATCCTTGTAACGATTTAGATGAATCTCTGTGGTGATATAATTGAAAGAGGTTGGAACTCGGGGAAAAGAGAAGATGAACAATTGACAACGAGAATTAGTCATTGTGAACGAACTCCGGAGGAACGAATCCATCATTTGGATGAAGCAAGAATAAGAATTATGTTATGCGTATCCTTCACCAATTTAAGCTGATGACAAGCAACGGATTTGGCATACTACTTATTCTCGTAGAAAGGATTAAGATAGATATATCGTCAACTTGGAAGGGTCTTCAACGAACCACCGGTAGGATTGAAACAACGAATGAATCTGTATGATAACGAAGGAAGAGAACTCTTGGACGAACCACCATAAGAATTGAACAACGAATGAAGTAAAAGGATGAATCACCGGTAAGAATTGTGAAATGAACAAAGATACTTGAGACAATCTAGATACATGAGAACGAAGGGATCACGAACTGATTAGAGATCACTTGAACGATGCACCGGTAAGATTGGAGAATGATAGCTGCAAGCTGAGAATGAATAATCCTGAAATGATGGGCTTTGGAGTAAAGAAATGGAAACATCTCATGAAATGCTCCGGATAGGTGAAAAGAATTCTCGCAACCAAAACAATTATGAGAGGATGGCATCAAGCTAGAACTTAGAATCTTCACGAGAACGGATATGATTGAAGAGAAATTATTCCTTGGTCTTCAAATGTTGAGAATGATGACGAGAACCACCACTGAAAATTTTTGAGGCTCTCCGGAAAGAAAATTGGAAAAGGTTGAGCCAACGATGAAAAGAATTTGAAAGATCTTGGAGAAAGGCATTTGACTGATGATAATTCATTCTTACATCAAACTTTGAGATGAATTTGAAAAACTCCGGGAAAATTAGAAGAGTCAGGTAAGATCCTGGGAAAAGACATGTGGGTTAAGGCCCATTCAAAAGAAACACCGTCGAAATGATTTAAAAGAGAGGTTGCAGCGGTTGAATTAAATGACTTGAATGAGATAACATCCTCAAAATAGTTTGAACGGAATAAGAGTGGAAACACGAATGTTCTGAGATATCTTGAGCACCCCGGAACAATTGAATAGTGAGAAGTGAATTATTATGAGGTGCACCGGTATGAGAAGGTATTTGAAACGAGGAAGAAGGGATATGAGATCAACACCGAAAGCTTGATTTGGATCCACCGGAGAAGAAAAGAATGGAGAATGATGAACTTGAAGCTCCGTTAGGATCTTCCTGAGAATCACTGGGTGAGGACATTGACGGAAAAAAATGGAGAGACTTCATAATCATAAGATAGATACTTGATAAACAAATCTTAGTCCTTGAAGAAAAAGGGTGGGTGGGCGGGAAAAACAAAGGCAACTTGGAGACAGATGAAACAAACACCATTGAGAAGAACTGATAATTGATCTTGCGAATGTTGAAGTGATAGGATCCACTTGACGAGAGACACGCCGGTTGAAAAGGGATTGACATGACAATCTCGATTATCATGAAGGATTGGTATTTACATCGGAGTATGAGAACACCATTTGGGGAAGGTATGGAATCAACATTTGACTTCGAAGCAACTCGAATACCACAACTCAAAACAAAACAAAAGGATTGGCTTGCGGAATAAGCCGGAACAAACATATGATAGAGATTTTGTCCGAAGTTTTCGTGGTGAGGCCTACACGGGCTCGATCGTACAGCACCATAATGTACAAGGCAGTGCACATGACATATGAAGCGTCCCCGAGTCAGCATAGCCAAGGACTCTTTAAGACACAACGAGACCACTATAAAACCAACCGTGGATAGGCGGACCACTAGACATCGAACCCCAATTTCATATCATACATCTGTCGGAAAGATATCCTAAGAGCTACTTGAATTCCCACTCATAAACTCCCGAAATTTTCCGGTTATGCAATCAGGTATTGGGGATACAGGGGAAGCATAATATCTCACCCAAAACTAGCAATCCTACATCCAGCTGTATCCATCCTTCAACACATAACTAAGAAACCTTCGGAAATCGTTTACCTCAACCTTCGAAAAGCATCCGCTATACGAGTTATGGCAATACTCCCGAACTCCCACCCCAGTACTGGGTGGCGTCGAGGTTATCTCACCAACAACTGCATAAAAGAGATTTTCAATGTCGGTGAACTCAGGTATTCCAGAACTTCAACGATAAAATTGTGACGACAACACCTCGGAGCTCAACTCCCCGGGACACTTCCACAACCCCTAAATGACAGGAGGCACCAAGAACAATGTTCTCGTCACAAAACCATCGGAACGATTCCAAGATACCCGCGTGATCCTAAATTTTTTTAGTGAAATTTGAGAAGAGAAGAGTCAAAACTCTACGTCAGGATGCCTCACCAGAGCGACGAAGGGACTAAGGAGTAAAAAGAATTCCTACTCTCCAATATATATAATCATAAATGACTCAAAACGTTTTTCTAGACTCAACAACACCAGCGATTCGATCAAGCAGGGGGCTCCTAAGTCGGGGAAGTCTCTGATTACCAACTTGTAACGCCCTCGATGCGGATATATCTCCCACGTGCCGAAGCACAACTTAGAGGCATAACCGCATTGAAAGCAATGTCGCAAGTGAGGTAATCTTCACACAACCCATGTAATACATAAGGGAAAGAGATACATAGTTCGCTTACAATCGCCACTTCACAAAATACATGAATAAAGCATTACATTCATCCAAATACACTCAAGGTCCGACTACGGAACCCAAAATAAAGATCAACCCCCAAATGCGATAAAGTCCCCGATCGACCCCAACTGGGCTCCACTACTGATAAACTGAAACGAAACAACACAAAGGACAAGATCTTCATCGAGCTCCTCCTTGAGCTTGGTTGAGTCACCTGCATGGTATCATCGGCACCTGCAAACTGGTTTTGGAAGTATCTGTGTGTCACAGGGACTCAACAATCTCACACCCTCGCGATCAAGACTATTTAAGCTTATAGGAAGGGTAAAAGGTATGGGGTGGAGCTGCAGCAAGCCACTAGCATATATGGTGGCTAACATACGCAAATGAGAGCGAGAAGAGAGGGCAAAGCACGTTCGAGAAATCTATGATCAAGAAGTGATCCTAGAACAACCTACGTCACGCATAACTCCAACACCGTGTTCACTTCCCGGACACTGCCGGTAAGAGACCATCACGGTTACACACGCGGTTGATGTATTTTAATTAAGATCAACTTCAGGTTTTCTACAACCGGACATTAATAAATTCCCATCTGCCCATAATCGCGGGCACGGCTTTCAAAAGTTCAAAACCCTGCAGGGGTGTCCCAACTTAGCCCATCACAAGCTCTCACGGTCAACGAAGGATATTCCTTCTCCCAAGACAATTCGATCGGACTCGGCATCCCGGTTACAAGACATCCTCGACAATGGTAAAACAAGTCCAGCAAAGCCACCCGAATGTGCCGACAAATCCCGATAGGAGCTGCACATATCTCGTTCTCAGGGCACACTCAGATGAGACTAGCTACGAATAAAACCAACCCTCAAGTTTCCCCGAGGTGGCCCCGCAGGCAGCTCAGTTCGGACCAACACTAAGAGGAGCACTGGCCCGGGGGGTTAAATAAGGATGACCCTCGGGCTGGCCGACCCAAGGGAAAAAGAGGCTGGTGGCAAATGGTAAAACCAAGGTTGGGCCTTGCTGGAGGAGTTTTATTCAAGGTGAACTGTCAAGGGGTTCCCATTATAACCCAACCGTGTAAGGAACGCAAAATCCAGGAACATAACACCGATATGACGGAAACTAGGGCGGCACGAGTGGAACAAAACACCAGGAATAAGGCTGAGCCTTCCACCCTTTACCAAGTATATAGATGCATTAATGAAATAAGAGATATTGTGAAATCCCAACAAAATATCCATGTTCCAACAAGGAACAAACTCCAATCTTCACCTGCAACTAACAACGCTATAAAAGGGGCTGAGCAAAGCGGTAACATAGCCAAACAACGGTTTGCTAGGACAAGGTGGGTTAGAGGTTTGACATGGCAATATGGGAGGCATGATAAGCAAGTGGTAGGTATCGTAGCATAGGCATAGCAAAAGAGCGAGCATCTAGCAAGCAAAGATAGAAGTGATTTCGAGGGTATGGTCATCTTGCCTGTAATCCCGCAAGGAAGAAGAACGAGTCCATGAAGAAGACAAACGGACGTAGACGAACGGGTCCTCACAAACGCGACGTTATCGGAACCAACCCGAAGAAGCAACACCGGAAATAAGCAAACAACATAGTAAACGACCACGACATAGCATGGCACGATGCGCAAACAAGTATGATGCATGTCCGTTTTAATGAGGTATGGCATGGCAAAGTGCACAAACAACCCTACAAATTAAGTGGAGCTCAATATGCAACTCCGTTGCATATTGACGAAACACCACATTCAAGTTATTTAGTTCGATCTCGTTTATGTACCCAACAATATTAAATGTTGTTAAAACATGTCAAGAGGGTGAAGCAAAGTAAAACTACCTATCTAGTCAAGTTTAAATGAGTCCGGAACAACAAAACAACAAGTCCGGAAACTCCTCATGTGCATATTTTAGGTTTGGTACTGTTCTGCCCTAAACACAATTTTAGGGTTGTTAAACATGCAAAGTGAGTACACCATGTTAAACTAGGCATTTTTCTACCCCATTTACATATAAAGTTTATTTAAAATGGAGCTACGGTTATTTAGTTATGTATTAAACCGTTTTAGCATGTTATTTATGCAAATTTGAACAAACAGCATATTAAACATTTTAAACATGGATGAAAAAGACATATTATGAAACTACACAAAATTCTAAGCAACTTTCATATTAAGTTTGGTTTTAATCCGATGCACGGTTCAACAGTTATTAAATGCATGATACTTGGGGGGTTTTCTGCAAAACTGCCAGCCTCTGGATAATTAGCAAATTCGCAGGTCAGGGAAAAAATGCTATTGGGCCAAACTGCAGGCTGGCCCAACAGTGGAAATAAAACAAAAGGAGGGGCGCTGGGGGTGGCCTCACCCATGGGCCAAGCCCAGATCGGGGGAGAGGCCAAGGCAGGCCGGCTCTAGAGGGGAAGCAGGCTGGGCGTACCACGGGCTGAGTCCTCGCGTGGTCAATGAAGGCGGGCGAGCGCTCGTCTCTGCTCGAACGGAAACAGAGGAGCGGCGCTGGAACAGAAGTGCGGCGGCGAGGAAGAAACGACGGAGGGGCGCGGCGAGGTTCCCTTGGCGCGAATCCATGACGGCGCTGGACGCCGGTGACGGGGCGCAGGGGTCCAGGACCCGTGACGAGGAGAGGGGCGACCATGGCATTCCTGGGACTTGGCCGGTTCGATGAAGACGAGCAGCAGCGGACAGGCGCGGCTCCTGCACACAGGGACTTGGCGTGAGGTCTTGGGGCTCAAGCGACCCGAGGAGGTCCGGCAATGACGAGGATGGCCAGGACCCAATGAATCTGGGCGATGGAGGACGACGAGGAGGAGTCAGGGAGCTCGGGGCCGGACGGCGCTGCTCCAGTTCTCCCTGAAGAAAGAGAGAGAGACCACGGGGTGAGGAAGAGAGAGGAAGCAGGGGAAGAAGGAAAAGAGAAGGAGAGGCAGGGTGTGGTGCGGGGACGGCCTGGTTCTGGTGCTCGTCTCCGGTGGTTTGAGGCAGAGAGCTCGGGTGAGCAACAGGAGGGGGAAAAATGGGTGGATTTTGGATCGGGAGGGGATCCCAAGGTGGGGATTAGAGTGTGGCGGCGGCGGCGGGGACAAGTGCCTAGAAGTTAGGGTTTGATCTGATTTGGGCAGGGGTTCGTCTATATATAGGTACAAAAGGATCTAGGGTTAGATTGATATTTATATCAGATCAATTTTAGGTTAGGGGCTAACTCGTCCCTCCGATCGCAATCGGACGATCGCGAATAAAATAGCTAGGGAGACCAAAAAGAAAAACGGAGATGTTTTATAGATGTTTGGGGATGTTCCGGACCCAACGGTGATGACTATCCGGGTCGGGTTCGGGACAGTTTCGGACACGCACGCGAGGGGTCGGTTGGAACTTGTGGGCTGTGCAGAAGGACTCAAGATGAGAGAAGAGAAGAGAGAGAGGCCCAACGACTGTTTCCGGAGACCGAAAACGTCCGACGTGTGCCCGGCTATAATGCCGCTATAGTTTAACGGTTGGGCTATCAAACGAACTCCGAATGCGATGAAACTTGACAGGCGGTCTATCTACACTATAATAAGACCACACGCAATCTCTCATCCCATTCCGAGAACATTTTCCCAGCCACTTATAAAATACTATTTCGGACATGCCATGGGCGCGTGCAAGTGTGTCTCGGCTCAGAACGGACAACGGACGGAACGAGGAGACCGGGACGGATGCAAGTTTTGAAAACATGATGATGCAATGCACATGATGACATGAAAAGATGCGACACACAAGCAAAAGACATGGCAACAACAGCGAATAACCGCAAGACACCTGGCGCAACAGACTCGGGGCGTTACATTACCGCCCGGTTTACCTCTGGCGGGTCACTGGTCCCTGCACCAGGTGTGTTGAAGAGGTTTCTCGCCTCGTAGACCGGGGGCAGATGACTCCGGTGCCTTCTCCTCATGACGTTGTTTGAAGCGTTCTGATCCAGCGAGAGCCGGAAAGAATCAGCCTGGATCTGTTGCGCCTGAGCATCCAGAACAGCTCGTTCCGCCGTCATCCTCATGTCCTCAGTTGCCGAATCCTCCTTGGCTTGAACTATCTGATCCCGCAGTTTTGCAATTTCTGCGTTATGCTGATCCTGATCTGCCAGGTTGACTTCTGTTGTTACCAATGTTGTCAAGGTGTCCAGTAAGTCGGACAAGACCTAAGCTGGCGGGCGCGCGGGGCCTCCTGCCCCGGCCGACGTCACCGTTGCTCACCCGGAAATCATTGCTGCTGCCTTTGAAGAATTTTGCACTAGCTGTGTGCCGGCCAGGAAAATTGCGGCCCGGTTCGGCGACTCACAGGGGTCCAGAATATTGTCGCCATCTGAACAGCCCCAAGCCTGTCGTCCTGCAGTTAATACAACGAAGTGGTCTCACCCGTGGATGACTCACCATCAAAGTAGATCTCTGTCTCACCGCCAGACATAGATCCTTCTTCGAATTCAGCCCCATGGGTGAACCCAACGAAGGCGCGCTTCACAGCAGGTTGAACCCGGGCGGGTCGTGCTCGCTGAGCCGTCTTGACAATGTCAGTGTAGATGTCCGGCTCAGGGCCTGGTTCGCCGATCTTGCCGGTGAAGATGTGGATTCCGCCAAAGGGGACCCAGTACCCGTACTCGATTGACCCAGCCTCAGGGCCCCAGCCTGCAGCGTCGATGTAGAGTTTGCTGCGACGACTCTTGGTCATCCGGCCCACATCGTATCCTTTGATCCCTTCGAAGCTTCCCTGTAAGATCTCGAAACCACCGTGCACGGGCCCCACGGCGGGCGCCAACTGTCGTGGATTTGTCACGGCAGATGTCCTAGTGCGAGGACTTAGTCATGGAGCCATCACACTAGATTAACTTAAAGGGGTTAAACGGGACAAAGGACATAGGAATTTATACTGGTTCGGCCCCTTGCGGTGAAGGTAAAGGCCTACTCCAGTTGAGGTGGTATTGCTTAAGTCTCGATTACCAGGGAGCGAATACGCTTGACCTAGCTTTCGATCTCTTCTCTCTTCCCTAAGTCGCCGCCGGGTCGTCCCTTTATATACACAGGTTCACGCCCAGTGGTTTACAGAGTCCCGGCCGGCTCATAAATAATGTGTCCGGCTCGGTGACTAACTTCACATGCCTTATACTACAAGTTACATACATATGACGGTTTACAATTGTTTGGGCCTTAAGTCTCCCTCGGGCTCCGGGTTTTCTCATCTGCATAATAGACTACCGCCTTAAGCGTCTTCATGGGCCTTGTCTTGATAAACCGCCGGGGACTTAACCTGGCCCCTCCTGGGCGGGTTAATCCAATAGTCATATCCCCAACAATAACAATGGCACGGTCTGCCGCTGGGACGGGTAGCGCTTTATGTGGATGGTTTATCATGTGGCCAAGACGGTTCAGTGGCTTCGGGTGATCTTGCGAGATGATTAGGGAGGCATAAGCTTGCTGCATATCGCCATATTTTCCACTACAACGAGGCTCTTAAAGTGGAGTTGCATGTGATCACGGAGGCAGTCAGTCTCACTATTCAACCATCAAATTTCCCGGCAAAGCTTCAATCTGATTGCGTGGTGGCACTGGCAACACTCGCTGATAAGTCCCTAGATAGAGCAGCTTTATGGTCATCTCATTGTTGGCATAAAAGGGTGATGAAGAATAGAGTTTTTATTCCATTAAAGATCCCTCATGAACAAAATAGGGTTTCACATTGCTTAGCGAATTATGGTCATAGCGGGGACAACACTGCGTGATGGCTTAACCAGTTCCCCCTTTTATTACTGAACTCGCCGCTATGGATTGTTATCCCATGATTTTGGAAAAGATACCCTAAGTTTTCTCCGCACAAAAAGTGGTCCCATTTCTCAATTAGAAAAAAAAATATTTTAAACCTTGAACTTGTGGAACTTGTTGGATTCGAATCCCGCCTCTAATCCCAAAAATCAATACCTTATACTTACTCATCTCGATCAATTTCAGCTCATGTCTGGTGCAGAGAAACAATGCTCACGTCGACTACACGAGGGAATGTGTAATAACTAAAAATATGCACACTCTCCCTCTGTTGTTCCACTTCAACGAAAAAGAATCAAAATGTGCCCTATGACAGCTTGATGACCTTGGCGGTTGTCTCGGACGCACAAAGTCATAAGCCTCGGGGACCCTGGCCTTTTACCCTAGAGCACAGCGTCACATAGGGTATCTCCAGTGGTTATTTGCTGTGAAGCATGACCATGAAATACTGAGGGAGTGGGAGCCTAATGTAGACCTCATTGATGTGCAACACATTGTAGACAATGAGCATCAAGCAGTCGTCGATGGTGGTAACCAAAGTCAGAAGCGGGCATGGAGTCAATGAAGTGATGAGCCAGTGACTGACCGATCGAATCAATGAGTGAGGCTGAGCCATTGTCCCCTATCCTCGTGAGGGCAAGAATGGAGATGCGGCCATACTACTTTTGGGTGCACATCGTCATGGACATGGGCCACAAACCATAAGGGACATGAACTCTGAAAGTGGTTAATGGAAAACAAAGGTGGATGCAAGGGAATCGATGGCCATGGTGAGAGAGAGAGAGGGAGAGAGAGGGAGAGGGAGAGAGGAAGGGAGGGGGAGAGAGGGAGAGAGAGCGATAGAGAGAGGGGAGAGGGGTGGAAAGGGGATCTATTAGGGGTATATGTGTAAGAGGGAGATTTGGAAAGAGATGGATATGCGGTGTGACCCAGTATAGTCAGGGTAACAATTGATCCGGCCAAGATCGTCTGTTTCCCGATGCACCAAACATGTATTCAACCATGATTTAACGGATCAATGATACCTCTTTGGCATATCTATAATTTTTTTATTGTTTCATTCTATTATCTTATAAATATTGTATGCTTTATATACCATTTTATATCATTTTTGGGAACTAACCTACTAACTAACACTACTTCAGGATGCTGCTAACACGACACTATGATCAGAGACCCTTCGATGAAACTGTGTGCGATGCAATAATCACAAACGGTGGTGTAAAAACCCGTCAAAAAAGGTGCAAAATGTTTGCGATGACGGATGCATCAAACACGGTTCAGATTTTAGTTGCGTGTGCGATTCAGGGCATACGGTTCAGTTCAACTAACCGTTTTTGATGAGGAGGAACAAAATAAATGGGCAGCCAGATGAAGGTGTGTGCGATGTAGAACATACGGTTCACTCGGATGAACTATTTGTGATTAGGCAACACAAAAGAAACGGTCAGCCAGATCAAGGTGTGTGCGATGTACATCATACAGTTCACTTGGATGAACTGTTTGTGATTAGGAAACACAAAAGAAACGGTCAGCAAGATCAAGGTGTGTGCGATATACGACATGCGGTTCACTCGGATGAACTGTTTGCGTTGAGACAAGAGAACAGAAATGGTTCAATATAACAAATACCATAAATATTGCAAGGTTCAAATTCAAATATTACAACACCCAAATTCAAACATTGCAAGCTGCGTCATTTCTAAAAAGGGATCAGCCGCTGACAAGTCATGTATGGGTTTGACACAATGAATTCCAATTGCTTTGCCATATGCTCTCCCAATACGAAGTTTGGCATTTTTGGAGGCTCTTCCATTCCACAGTACCTGCCAGCTATGATAATCATACCATTGATCTTTCCTAATTAAATGCGTGTTCAACCTCAGTACCCTCAGCAACTTTGCTCTAGCAAGAAAGAACCTGGCGAGTGTAATCTCTGGTAAGGTCCCTCGGTAGGAGTTCGAAGTAATATTTGAGAGATGCAGATCCAGACATTCGTTGTGATTGTCGTTATAAACATTATCCACCTCTGGTCCTATTATTATCTACAAAAGAAGAGAACGTGTTAGTGCCTACATGCAGTATTGAACACTGCCACACACCTATTTGGTTTGCAGGATTTGTAAAATGCACCAACGTGTCATCTTCGATCCAGCATGGTTAACATGGGCATTTGATTACAATCTAGAAACATGTAGCCTTCTTCACAAGAGGTTGGATCAGATGAAAAATTCCCTAAGAAACCTAGTACAGATGAATCCAAAGGAGAAATGCTTATGGATGATTGTAACCATATGAATGAAACAACCAATATGGGGTGGGTGTATGTTCTAAAATCCTCCAAAATTCCTTTAGAAATCGTAGTACATTGTCATTGTAAACTTGGGAAAAGGTGCAAAAAATTGAACTCCCTTATGGTTAACATTTAACAGGAAAGGAACATCACCTCGATATACAGCTTCTTCAGGCACGGAAAGCCTCTCAGGCAACTGACAACTTGGTATAGGTTGGGGCCGACAAATTCTAGTGCCAAGACCTTCACTGTGCCCAGAGTCTGGGTGAAGCTTCGCAGGATGACAGACGAACATACATATTCAAAACTAGAAATAACATTGATATCAAGAAGGAGAGGTATATAAGGCGACTGTTGTACCTGCAAGTTGTAGTATTGGACAGACGAGTAGCCCACCACTTTCAATTTTGGCATAGAAATGACATTGATTCTTGTTGGACCTTGTTGATCAACTACAAGTAATCTCTCAAGTGAAGGTGTGTCCTGGATGACCATATTGTGGTCCACCTTTTGTGATCTCTCGTTGCAGCACCAGCAACACACATAAATAGTCCGGAGAGTCCTAGAGGTGATGTACAAGGTACTCGACCAATTCATCATCTGAAGATGAAGGAACTCGAGTGCAGTACAACTGCGGAGCAGGTGTTCCATGTCATCATTTGGGATGCGGATGGCGACGAGATCGAGGTGCTTCAGTTGTGGTAGAAAAAGAGCGGGCGCGTCATTAAGGAGGGGGAATGGCAGTTCATGAACATGGCGAGGCGTAGCGTGGGCGGGAAGTAGAGTGCGGACGTTGGCAACAAGCACATATGCCCATCATTATAACTTAGCTTCTCGAGCTGATCTATGGCGGGGGATCGGAACCACTCGTCAAGCTTGGCTCGGTCCTTGCCATTGGAACGGAACTTGCCCGTGATAAGGCCTTTGATTGGGCCATCGTGACTGCCGAGGATTTGGGAGAACACATCCAAGCTTTGGCAATAGCCATGGCAGAGCTTGTGGGCGTCGAGGATGTCGACAGGGGTGCGGAGCCATAGGGGGCGCCACCGCTGGGAAAGGGGGCTGTCCTCGCCCGATATTTGATTGAGAGGAGGGATATGCACTACAAAAAAAGACACATCCGTGATATTTTGAGCCGATTTTTTTTTCTGTCATGCTTATGAAACTTCTATGACGATAATTGTGACAAAACCCGGTATCATCATAGATGTGGTGGGCTCCTACTTCTATGACAAAAAATCATGACAGAAAATGGGCTTTTCGTCCTGGGCGGGCCGGACACGCAGCTGCATGACATTCTTTGGGCCATCAACCGTGGTAGAAGCGAGGGCGAGGAAAATATCGGGGGAGTTCCCGATTACGGTGCATGGTCGGGGGCCGAGCGATGCGCGTTTCTCTCGTACATACGCGCGTGTGTGTGATGCGTTGCGCTCTAACTAAACCCGAGCGATTGCACTGCAGGCTACACATTACTGAACCCGAGCGATCGATCGATCCCTTGCTGTTAACTGAACTCGAATGATCCCTTCGCTACTTCTGCTATCTGAAGCCGATCGATGCTGCCTCTTGATGAACAGTGAGCGTTGTTGGGGGGTTTGGATGAACAGTTCCCGGTGGGGGGTTGGATGAACAGGACCCCGTGGTGGTAGAGGCCGTTGCCGCTGGATGAACAGGACCCCGATCAATCGAGCCGGTGGATGAACAGGACCCCATGGAGGGCTGGATGAACAGGACCCCGTCGAGAGCTGGATGAACAGTAGCCGACGGAGGGCTGGTTGAACAGTAACCGGTGGAGGGGTGGTTGAACAAGACCCCGTGGAGAGGGTTGGTTGAACAGTAGCCGGTGGAGGAGCGCGCGGTGGAGGATGGATGAACAGGAGGCCGTGGATGAACAGTCATAGGTGGAGGCTGAAGGAGGTCGACGGTGGATGAACAGTAGCCCATGGAGGCTGCAGGAGGTTGATGGTGGAGATGAACAATATCCCGTGGAGTCCCATTTTGCGGTACACCACACCCCTCACGATGAACAGGACCCCCGTTTCAACCATAGTGCTCCAACACAAGTACGTTTCCTCCGTTTTGCGATACACCACACCCCTCCCGATCAACAGGACTCCGTTTCCACCGTAGGCGGTCCATTTCCTCCGTTTTGCGGTACGCCAGACCCCTCCCAATGAACATGATCCCGTTTCCACCGTGGCCGGTCGAACACAAGGTCGTTTCCTCCGTTATGCGGTACGCCAGGCCTCGTTTCCATCGGTTGTTTCGTCCAAGCCGATTGGCTCCCGATGAACAGCACGCGTTCCGTTGCCTCCCGATGAACACGACGCATTCCGCTGCCTCCCCATGAACACGACGACAACACAGTTTCTCCGTTCTGACCCAGCCACAGCCATGTACACGAGCCCTGGCCATACATATGCGCGAGTAGGCGTTCGAGACCCCGCCCGTATGTACGTACGTGGCCGTATTTAATTTCTTGCACCCTGGCCGCTGTACGTACGTGTACATGCTACGCGCGTGCCTCTACTACGACACGTGCACGCCTCTACTACCACACGTGCCCTTCCTTACACGGCCACGGTTCACCGCTGCAGCCTGCAGACAGACCGATCGGCCAGTATGTACGTACACGTTCGCGACCAGAATGACAACGCTACGTACGCTTCGACCGGGTGGGTCCCAACTGTCAGGCACTTCCTTGCATGCGAAGATGTAGCTAGTGGGTCCCAGTAGTCAGGGGCGAATCATTTTTTTGCCCCTAATATGGACGCACTTCCTTGCGTGCGAAGATGTAGCTGGCGGGTCCCAGCAGTCAGGGGGAGAAAACATTATTTTCATGGTAAAAAGGATGTAGTTGCTTGCATGCATCCATGGGCGTGGTGCGTCCCCACTGTCAGCCTCTATGTACAGTCATCTTCCGATGACTCTCGTTTGTTGACCACGTTGACCACACCATGCCAAGTGCACCAAGGCCAGTGGACGATGGCGAGGCCCCAGACTGGAATGACCCGGAGATGGGGAAGATGCGGCAGTGGAGTCGCGGATGGAGAGGAGTGGGAAACTTGACTTGTTCGGGTGCGCGGCAGCACTGCCACCCATGGGAGACAGCAGCAAGAACAGAGGTTGAAGAAGGAGCATGGCTGTTGGATTAACATCCAATGGTCCAGTTGCTAGAACCATTTGTTGATTAAGTTGACAAAGCCCTGCGTACATGTCCGCTTAGTAGGCCCACAAGTCAGCCACCAAATCTGACGGGTCCTAGCTATCAACGAGAGGAATAGTTTTTTCGCATAACAATGAGGCACTTCCTTCCGTGCGAAGATACAGCCGATGGGTCCCAACTGTCAGAGGGAGGAAACATTTTTTTTAGCTTAATAAGGAGGAAATTTCCTTGCGTGCAACCATGGACCTCGTGGGTCCTAGCCGTCAAGCTCTCCACGTACAGTCCTCTTCCGATGACTCTCGTTTGTTGACCATGCTGCGCCGAGCGCAGCGAGGCAGTGGATGACGGCGAGGCCCCGGACAGGAACAGCCCAGAGATGGGAAGACGTGGCGGTGGAGTCGCAGATTGAGAGGAGTACAAGGGTTATAAGTGGTTCTGGTGTGGTGTGGGGCTGCAGTCGGTGGAGATTAACAGGAGGTGTGGAGGTGTGGAGGGATAGCCTGGCCGACGGTGGGGTAGCGCTTTGCAACGATGCGTGCTAAGCAGAGCCGCTAGCCGCCGGAGGCCGGACTAGGCGGTCCCGTCGACGCTGCAGGAAGAAGACAAGAGATTGAAGGTGCATGCCAGCCGTTGGATATAAATCCAATGGATGTGGATGTTATAATCATTTGTTGACCAAGTTGACAATGTCCTGCGTAGGCTTCGACCTATTGGCCCACATGTCAGCCTGCAAAAAAGTGGCATATATTTAACCCATATTTTCTTGTCTTTTCTTTTTGAACCCATGTTTTCTAGAATGTACAGTCTATTTGCTGGACTGGGTGAACAAATAATTTCGCGTCAATGCAGCCCATTTAATATTTTCTAAGAAATCCCAGCCCATTTACACTTTCTTGAAATACACAAATTAGCTGGGCTCATTCTATATACAGTATAATGTTAGGTTAGAAGGAGCAATTAAGATCAAAAAATAAAGCATTGCGACATATTTTCTATATATAAAATGAAAAAATTAGCGAGTTATTGCTCAAAATAAAAATGAACGCGTTATTATTACATTGGTCCTTAAAATCTTCGCAAACTTTTGTACGCAATCATCAGGATTTTCCTATCTGTGAGTCAAAAACAACCAGGATTTTCCTTACCAACTTCTGTTAAACATTTACTTTTATAAGTTAATAGCACGTGAGATGTTTTTATAATGTATATATAAGTCTGTATAAAATATATGATAATCTCTCCCTAATAATAAAGCACAAATTATCTTTGTTGGATTTATCGTCATAATACGCTTCTTCTCATGATTTTACGCTTTCAATTTAAATTTGAAACATATTTAAGGTGGTACTAAAAAGGCTATTGCTTCTTACCTTCTTAATTTCTGTTCACATTGACCGTGAAGTTTTGTATGTTGTCGTCCGTGTCGTACGTGGTGTGGAACTTCGTAAGTCTCATGGGTCAGAATTTAAGTTTCTGTTATGGGTCGCTACCAAAATAGTTGCTCCATGTGATAAAATTTTGTACTCCTTTTTTAATCAAAGTCCCACCTTGCTCTTTTAAATCATATCTTAGCAACTTAAATACGTTCTCAAATTGCATGAATCAAACAAGCCAAAGCAGGAAAAAATACGAGACCTGCAGCATATATGCATCATCAATCGAAAAACATCTCTGAGAAGGAAGGCTCACACATACATACATACATACATGCAGTCATGCAGAGACAGAGTGGCCGTCGGTGCTGAAGCTTGAGCGACAGAAAAAGGGGAGCGACGGCGACTTGGCAGATGAACGGGAGGGTGCGGGGGGGGGGGGGGGGGGGGGGGGGGGGGGGGGGGGGGGGGGGGGGGGGGGGGGGGGGGGTGCCGAAAAGGAAGATCCTGACTGTGGTCGAGCTTGGTGGCAGGCGGCGGCTCCAGAGCAACGACGAAAATACTGAGGCTGGAGTCTGGTTTCTTATAGACCTGCTAACTCGGCGGCATGTTGACCTATGAAATGTCTGAGTCCATCACGAGGACGTCCACATATATGTGCATGTGTG
This sequence comes from Triticum urartu, assembly GCF_003073215.2. NCBI lineage: Eukaryota > Viridiplantae > Streptophyta > Magnoliopsida > Poales > Poaceae > Triticum > Triticum urartu. Next base: position 427,163,888 of record NC_053025.1, read on the forward strand.
TTCTCTGAACTATCTTTTGTTTTTTAAGGTTCAATTTGACTCGCCTAAAAAAGGTTTAATTTTACTATATATATGTTAGGGAAAAATTTATAATGGAAAAACTAAAAAGATAACAAAACATCATATATAGATGGATAAGGGCATCTCCAAAACGGACCCGTGTTCCTCCCGTATAAGCCCGGACCATGGTGTCCGGACTAGTTTTGCCATCCAATGGGAACCGTCCATGGAGCGTTCCGAATGTACGGATTCTGATATTTCTAAAACAAAAATAGGGGAGCTTTGTAAACCCGCTGACCAACGACAAATCACCACGTATCCACGTCCCCATGACCGCGCGCCCGAGCTCGCGAGTCGTGCCGGTCATCGCCCGTGGCCGTCGCGTCGCGCATGGCCGTGTGCCCGAGCTCGCGAGCCGTCCCGGTAGTCGCCCGTGGCCGAGTGCCCGTGCTCGCGCGCCCGTGAGGCTGCGCCTGTCGTCGCGGCTGGCTCGTGGTCGTGCCTGATGCCCCTGTTCATGGCCGCACGTGTGTGGCCGCTTCCCGAGCTCCCCTACCTCCGTTGTCGCCACGCCCAACGCCCCTGTTGTCATGGTTATGCGCCCAAGCTCGCCTGCCTCCATCGTGGCCGCGCCCACCACCCCTGTCGTCGTGGTCGCGCGCCCGAGCTCGCTTGCCTCCGTGGCCGCGCGCGCGTGAATGGGCCCGAGCTTGCCGGCCTCCATCGCACGCCGCACAACAGGTGTTTGATTAAATGTATGAGAAACAAAGCCTGGCGTTTGCGACTAGCGTTGGATTGCATGCTTCCGTATCTATGTCCGGATCTCTTTCTGGATAGGAAAACGGACATTTGTCGCACATATATACAGGTTAGCGTTGGAGATGCCTTAAGAATTAGACAATGTTGGACTAACATATATACACAGATTAGGAGACACACGGTGAAAACATATATGCTTGCACGTCCATTAAAGTTAATAAAAAATAAATTCTCTCTAGGCGCTATTAATTCTGGTTCATATAAATACATAATAAAACAATCAGTGTCAAAAACACAGACAATCAAGAAAGCGAAGGCGCTTCTGAGGTCGTCGTTTACCTGATAATCTAAATAATTAAGAGAAAAGAAAAATCATTAATTGTGTAGTTTTTGCTGATATACATTTTGAACTTGGCATGCGTTTCTATGTCACCGTTGGGTGGCACCTTTCGGATTCTGGCGTGCGGCATTGATGAACGTTTATAGACACATAAAATCTCTCTCCCATTGCAATGCACGGGCATATGTGCTAGTAGTAATTATATAAATATATAATGTGGTTAGAAGGGAAAACATAAATTGGACACAACATTAGTATTCTTATATATAGATAAATAGAACAGAGATCTGCGTTTTATTAAGAAAATACATTGGGCTTCCGATATTTAAGAAAAAGTAAAACCTAAGCTGGGAGGCCCATAGGCTGGTATGGACCTCAAAAAATAAGTTGAAACCACTGTCTCCGTATGTTGTGGGCTACGCATACCTAGGCCTAGCTGATACTTGTTCGCCCTCTGGAAAAAAATGATACCAGCTAGATCCCCAAGCGAACTGGATTAAAGAGGGGGCCGGCGGCGCGACTGAAGAAGCACATCAGACGCAATTTTTCTTCTTCAGTGGATGGCTCTCGATGGCGTTTTTTTACTTGCCTCTGCACCATACAAGTTGTATTTTTAGCCTCTCAGTCCGTGGTGGACCAGCAGCCCATTTGATGGGCGGCCAACCTACAGAAACCAGCACTCGATTTTTCATCAAGCCCCCAAAACAACGCAGTACTATGCTTGTTTTGAGGCCGAAAACATTACGGCAGGGGTTGAGCGGGGGGGGGGGGAAGACAGAGCAAAAATATTAAAAAGAGCTGATGCGCCATTGCTACCCTAACAAAACAGGTGCAATTCTTCTCGGGAAGAAGGTGTGCCATTGGCACCCACACGTCACAAATCCCACAGTATACATACTAACAAGTTCACACACAAGTACAACAGAACAGATAAACATTTCTATCAAACTCAGGTTCACAGGACATGTTCATATTCATAGCCAACATTCATAATCAACAACTCAAAAGATTCATATATACACAAGTTCAGCATGTCTATATCCAAATGATTAATAGATCACACGAAAATATTCATACATAATCCACAAAAAAAATTCAGATATACACATGTTCAGTATGTTTATGCAACCAAATGATTGAGATCACAGCCAATATCATCCATGGACGAACTTTAATTACCTAGGGTACAGACTGGTAAATGGTGTTCAGTCGGAGATACTTCTTGCTAAAACTAATGCTTGTACGAGTAAACTTTCGAGTACATAAGATGCAGCACAGACAATCTGAACTTTGCTTGTAGGTTTATCCTCAAATAGTGGCTTCGTGCTGAGGGAGGTTTGAGCAACTTGGCCACTACTTTCATCCAACTAGTTTACCGGCTCATCTTGGTCCTGTAGCTCACCAAAATTCTACATTGCAGATAAGAAAGGAGGCGGTTGAGAAAAAGAACCACCCAAATTTTTTGTGCAGTTCAACTGAAATGGAGCATCCCTAGCGTGCAGGTACTTCTTGCTAAAATTAATGCTTGTACGAGTAAACTTTCGAGTACATAAGAGGCAACATAGACAATCTGAACTTTGCTTGTAGGTTTATCCTCAAATAGTGGCCTCGTGCCGAAGGAGGTTTGAGCAACTTGGCCACTACTTTCATCCAACTAGTTTACTAGCTCATCTTGGTCCTGTAGCTCGCCAAAATTCTACATTGCAGACAAGAAAGGAGGCGGTTGAGAAAATGAACCAACCAAATTTTTTGTGCAGTTCAACTGAAATGGAGCATCCCTGGCGTGCAGACTGATTAAGTGCCAGATGAATATACGCCTCAACCAACTTGTCTGGAATCTTTAGACTCCATGCCATACAGTTCGCTACCATATGTGCCAATAACCAAAAGGCACAAGTTGGGACCAAAGACCGAACTGTGTTTTTCTAGGCTATGCACCAAGCAATATTTTTGGCATTCACTCTCCTAATACTTGGAGTTTGACAAATGGTTGACGCCGGTTGATACTCGAATGAATATAGTCACTTCTTCTTGTCAACATCGATGCTTGTCTGAGTAAACTTTGGAGTACATAGCAGCAGCATAAGTACCTGTGCATCTGATCTTTTTGTGCAGTTCTACTGAAATCACCCAATGTAATGATTTGCCTGCGAGTTCAGGCTCCAAGTTACTCCTTTATGAAATCGGCAAACAGTAGCACAATACCAAATTACCAATACATATGGCAGGCCCAATAATCAGGATAAAGACCAGTACCAACATGTGTGAGGTAGCATATCAATTACTATTTCCTTTGACTGGAAGCCGAGATAAGCCAAGCGACTGACAGCAAAGGAAGGAAGCAAGCCCAGATTAGCAACTGACAGGAAAGGAAGGAAATTGTCGAGGCAATGAAGCACCCAAAGTTTTTGTGCAATTCCACCAAAAGCAATCATCCCTGTTGGCACATATATTAAGAGAGTGAGATTACTGTAATAGTGGCACTAGTTGATGAAACATACACTAACAAATAGAAGCACCCTCATTATCTTAATGGGTAAAGTTAGCAACATAGTAGTCTTGCTTAAAGAGAGGTATTAGTTTATTTACTCAATGCCAATTAGCTCAACACTCAAAGCATTGCCATGTATCATAGGTTGCAAAACTTTAACGTGCAAAGATAAAGGAGTTTCTCATGACAGTAGCATGATACAAATAGAGATGACAACAAACTAATATGGATGAAGGCCTTAGGCTGGTACCAACCCGAGCAAAAAAGATTATTCATGTAGTCCCAGAAGAGATGATAAAGCACTCACTAGAATCATTCAATAGTATATATTTTTGTGCACTTCAAATGTATGGTTGAAATCACTCTTGTTTACAGTGCTGAGATTATATCGAAAGATTATCAAGAACTTCCAGTAGAGTTAAAGCACTGGCTGGGATACAGTTCATTGTATTGTCTTGTGTAGTTCCACTAAAATGTATGATTGGCACAACATGATCCCTGTTTGCACAAGTAGGAACAAGGTGAAACCTTCATTAGCTTAGTGATAAAGGATAGAAAGACATTAGCATATTACTCTAATAGTAGCATCAAATTCATCATGGACAATACGCAAAAGTGGAAGGGCTCCCTGGAGGATCGTCTCACATGTAAGGTAGACGTTGCCGGAGCCCTTGAATGGCCTTGACCGAGGCCTCGGCTTCAGCAATATCACCTTGGCACTGCTTACTCTTCTTCTTCTTCATGCTCTGTTTCTCTTTCTCCTCACCGGTTGGTGAAACCAAGTACATGATTGTCCTTCTATTTCAGAATTGGTTTTGTCAGTGAGGGAGTACAAGTGTACTATAGTAAACAATAGCATTATTTTCTCATGGAAGTCGCAAAATAGAGATGAACACATGCATTAAATATCATTCTTACCTAAAGGTCAGTTATGGTGCCAATATGGATGATGAGGATTGGAACACAGATCTCCCTTTGTGCAGTTCCACCGAAATGAACCAACTGTTCCATTCTGACATTCCAGTTAAACAGCACAAAAGTCACTTCTTTGAAGAAATTTTTTGTGCACTGCCCCAAAAGGTCACAACAGCAACCAGGTGAAATGGATATCCCTGTTTGCACAAATAGCTACAGAGGAAACAGACAAAGTCTCAAACAATTACAGGCAAAAACATTTGGCTAAACTTGTCATGGCTTATAACAGTGGCATGGCTTCATTTTACCAGGGCATTAGATTAAGAACAACTAAATATTTGGTATAAGGGCATGGGACAATGGGTGCAGCAGCAGTCCAGCACCATGGACCTAAACCAGGGCATAAAGTGGTGATTCAGAGTTTGTTGCCCCGAGAAACAAACATCCAAGAAACATACCTGGGTTGGTCCCATTTTTGTTCACTCTAGCCACCTACTCCTATGTTTTTTTGGAAATGGAGGCGTGCCCCGGCCTGCGCGTATGTATGAGCACTTGTGTCTGTACTGATGTTCAAAAAAATGATGCATGCAGCCATCTTATGTGTGGATAGCAAATCTAGTCCTGGTCATACACCACTGTGTACATCGCTTCCCCTATATTTCCCTTTTCGACCAAGAAACCGGTTGGAGGACCAATCTGTGCTACTTTCACCCCTATCCTTCCTGTTTGTACCGAGTCCGATGTACATACTAAATTCCCCCACCCCCAATTTATTTCTTGTTTGAACCAAGTACAAGATTCGACTCAATGAAGTAGCTTTACCTCTAACAATAGAAGAAAAAAATGTGTCATTGGACCATCCAATCGAGAGGGGCTGAGAGGTAGAAAATGATGCACATGCAGCAATGTAGCGAGCTGGGGAAGTAGAGCTAGGGAGGTTTCGAAGGAAGATATACCTGAAGGTCGCCAGGATTTTGATAGGTGGGCAGCGGGAGGCCGGATCCGCCCACACTAGGGCAACGACGAAGGGTTTGGAGGACCTCCCGCATCGGCGCTCGGCCAGAGATAACGGTGGGCCGGCAGTGGGTCTCCTCCCTCGCTATCGACGACGGCCTAAACGCTGCCCCTCCTCCCCTTCACCGACGGAGGGGGATACGTCCAGATCTGTAACCAGTGGTGAGGATAGAAAGACAATGTTTTTTGAAGGGAGAAAGACAGTGTTACCACCGCTATCTTGTTTAGATCTGGAGATGATGAGAGCGTGTGAATCGAGCAACCCTAGCAAGCAAGCACGGAGGCTCTGGCCTATATATACGTAGTGGGGTAGTTTTCCTTTTTTACTCCATCAAAACAATCGTTTAAAATTGTGTACGTGCCAGGTCGCCATTTTTTTAAGTTGTTGATTTTTTTTTGAGATAGCTACCTGCTTATTCCAAGTTGTGTTAGGGTGTGCCAAGTCGCACTTTGTATCGTTCAAGTCTGGTACAAGACCCTCCATTAAATGAACAACCACCCCCTCGTAAAATTTGTAAACAAGCCCACGGCTAAAATTATGACCCATTGTTCAAGTTCTTGCTGACCACAAAGGGTCCTTCCCAAGGTGGGGATAGCTTGTGTGCATCAGACTGATCCTGATGAGCCGGAGCACCAGGTCACCTTCTTGAAAGGTTCTGGAGCTAACCCGGCGGCTGTGATGGGAATAAATTTCAAACACCAGGGTACCATTGATTGCCGACAAAACATTGAGATGCCTGGTTTTAAAATTCTAGTAAATCCAAAACTCGTCTGAAATCATGAAACTTGGCATGCTATCATGGAATGGCACCCGATATGATGTGGTACTTTTCGTGTCCATTTTGAGAGAAGGCGCACTCGAATAATGACAGCCAACAAAGGCATTTTGAAAAAAATAGCTGCCACTTTAATATCTCAAACGTTTGTATAATTCAAACCATGTGCGTTCTGTTAACCATTCATGTGATGTCACGTGTCTTGGTTTTAATGGTTGTAGGAGGTGTCGTGCGGACAGCTTCTTAACCTTGACTGAACGGGAGGCATGCAAGCGCAGTTCGGTGCGCAGGCTGACCGAGAGGCGTGCAAGATGTCCTCCAATGCGCAGGCTCACCGGAAAGCGTGCGAGCTATACGCTGCGTGGGCTCATTGAGAAGCGAGCCCTTTGACTTCCATGGCCGCCCGCCTTCCTCTCCATTAATGGCGCACGAGCCGCTTTTTAATACGAGTGGCCTTACTGTTCACCTCCCATAACACTCCCCCCTCCCCCCGCGCAGACCTCCACCGCCATGGCGCAGAATGATCATCTGCCACTAGTCTTAAAGTTTTGTGAAGTCGACTCCTAGCCAGAGGAGATAGAAAATATGGAGGAATGGGGCCTCATGGACATGGCCCAGAATGAGCTGGTCACGGCGGTTGCTGCCCCCGCTCCTGTCCCAACTCCCATCCACGCGCCCGTGCCAGCGACCATCCTCGTAGCATTGACGGGCTGGTCGCCGAGCACTATCGCAGAGCTGGAAGCCGCGGGCGTCAGCAAGGTCTCCGCGGACCCGCGCAAGCTCGTGTACATGCCAGCGCCAGTGCCCGTGCGCGCGCCTCCACCCACCGTGGCGCCGGCCCCCGTGCGTTTGGCTGCAACTGCCGCGCCCCTCCACCCCACCGCGGCACCGGTCCCCATGTGTTTGGATGCACCCGCCGCGCCCGTGCGCCCCCACCCCCTCAGCTGCATGGGATGCTGCCGTCGACCGCTACCTCTCAGCGGTGCCAGTTGCCGTCCTCCCGCACCCCGCCCGTCGATCGCAATACGACATGATGTTTGATTTACAAGTGAAGAACATGTTGTGCTGCCTTGAAGACTTCAACAACAGCGTCCCGGAGGACGACAACGACAACGACGGCGCGGCACGCCGCCTTCGCCGCCACCGGAAATAGTTTTCTTGGGGTTTAATACTGTATCTCGATTTCTCAATCATATGAATATAAATTCGCAGTGTGACTGAATGAAAGATATGGTTTGAATGAACTTGCATTTTTCTCTCTTAATGTACAGACTTATCAAATGATTTTATTTTTAAAAACATCAACTGTTTTTAAATATAAAACACTCATCGCAAACGTTTTAGTTAGAACACCCGTATGCAAACCGACAGCTTCCCCAAGAAGCTAAGGGAAAATGTGTCGAGCAGGATTTTTGCATCCCTTCAACGCAAACGGTTGTTTTGCATGACCCGTGTGCAACCACGTACAAACAATTGGGTAAGATTTGCATATCTGTCATTTTGGGTATGTTGCCATTTCTCAAACTGGAAAGATTGGCATTTGGTTATCTAGTAACATTGCCATTAGTCAACCTTGTAACACTGCGATTTGTCAAAATATGCAGCTACAAATCACTAGCACTATATAATTTTTGCAACTAAAATCACTAGCACTGTTCATATGGACACCACTAGCAGGCATGAGTTCATGGACGCATATGCAAATGTACCATTGATTACATACAACAAGTCATCAACCCACAACGACAACGAGGATACATGTTGGATTATAGATCAACAAAACATTCTAGTAAAGTTTTTCTCACACAACAAATAACAAAGCAATGAAATGAATTTCAGCTCAACCACTCGTCGGCGTCTGAAATGCTTGCTTTGAACCAGAATTGATTCTCTGGGAAGGGCCAGCTACTGTCAATCTCGAGACCAACGTGGGACTGATCATCCAGGCTGAAGCGGCCTATTTCAATACCCATATTGGGACGGTAGGGAAGCATAGTAATGTCTGAGGTATAGATACAGTTGCTTCTCATAAATGGTAGTAACGTTGTCTCAACAGCAGCTGGATCGCCTTCCACCATCATTGGATAGTTTTGTCCAAGGAAGAGTGAGTTTCCTCCAAGACTTTCAATACTGAACCAGGGAGAAGGTGTTGGTGCTAGTACACTAGTATCCATCCTGAATACCCTGCAATGGATGTTGGAATAGGTCCGGAGAATGCGACCATACGAGACAACACCTGCTTCCTTAGTAACATCAGCAGTGTCCCGTATAAGGACAAGAAGAGGTGATCCATCGGAATAAGTTGCCAGGCGCCACTAAGTATATGGGTCCTGCTCGTCCTCATGCTCGTGAAGAAAATTTTCAAGTATAGGTGGTGAAATGTTCACATGACCTTGGAAACACAAGAAGGTTAATTAGTAAAGGGAAACTAGCTAACCCGCATGCATGTGGATGAAACAATTATAATTACGGTGGAAGACAAACGTACCGAAATCATGAGGATTCCATGCGAAAACAGTGCCACGAGTGGTGGCAGCAAACACAAGACCCTCGTATTGAATTGCATCGCAGTACTCATCCGTGTATAGAAACTGATTTTTGAGCAATATCCATCGAGTCGAACCATGAAGGACGGCAACAAGCTTGTCGAAGATAGCGACAACATAAGCATTCATATAACCCCAAGAGCGGTTGGGAACTCGACAAATTGCTATCTTCCATAGACGACAATCAGCATGATCGTATTTGAACTCACGTAGAATACCGGTGTACTCAACCTCTGGGCAGTCGTCTGAGATTTTTTGAAGTGGAACCCGGTGACGAGTGTACACATTCACAAGTTCCCACTCGCAGTTGTACCCAATATAAACAACCCAATCTCCATTTGCGGCTGCCCAAGCCTTGCCCTCAAGCGATGGCATTTTAACATCATACGTATCATTATCAAGCAGCATCAACTTACACAAGGCGAGGCTTCCCTCGTCCCCGTGCCAGTCAGCAGGGTCACGGCAAAGAAGATAGGGGAGATCAAACCGCTCCTGAACCCTTGGGTTCCTTGTAATGATGTTATTAGTTGAGTCGAGAATGGTCTTGAACGAACCTGCCATGCTAGCCCAGGTGATGACGTCACACCGATCAATGAGTTCCTCCACCGCGTCATCATTCAGATCGGAGCAAGAATAACAGGGTCGTTTCTGGCTTGTTCCCTCCATGAAGAAGACGATTAGCCAATGGCAGAAGTAAGGGTGAAGGCAAATGGAGGAGGGAGGAAGAGCTAGCGTGCGACATCAATTCTAAATCGAGAGGGAAAGGCGAAGAGTCGGTGGACGGTTGCCACGGTACACGAAGAGGAACCTGTGGAGCGAACGGTTGCCACAGAGGTCACACACTGATGATGTGAACTAGATTATTGACTCTAGTACAAGTGGGAGACTGAAGAAAATATGCTCTAGAGGCAATAATAATGATAAATGTTTATTATTCATGCTCGAAATGTATTAACCAGAAACTTAGTACATGTGTGAATACATAGACAAGCAAAGTGTCCCTAGCATGCCTCTACTTGACTAGCTCGTTAATCAAAGATGGTTAAGTTTCCTAGCCATGGACATGTGTTGTCACTTGATGAACGGGAACACATCATTATATAATTATGTGATGGACTAGACCCATCCATTAGCTTAGCACTATGATCGTTTAGTTTATTGCTATTTCTTTCTTCATGACTTATACATGTTCCTATGACTATGAGATTATGCAACTCCCGAATACCGGAGGAACACTTAGTGTGCTATCAAACGTCACAATGTAACTGGGTGATTATAAAGATGCTCTACAGGTGTTTTTGATGGTGTTTGTTGAGTTGGCATAGATCGAGATTAGGATTTGTCACTCTGGTTGTCGGAGAGGTATCTCTGGGCTCTCTCGGTAATGCACATCACTATGAGCCTTGCAAGCAATGTGAGTAATGAGTTAGTTGCAGGATGATGCATTACGGAACGAGTAAAGAGACTTGCCGGTAACGAGATTGAGGGAGTCCTGGATTAAGGGGTCTCCGGACAGCCGGACTATATCCTTTGGCCGGACTGTTGGACTATGAAGATACAAGATTGAAGACTTCATCCCGTATCCGGATGGGACTCTCCTTGGCGTGGAAGGCAAGCTAGGCAATACGGATATGTATATCTCCTCCTTTGTAACTGAACTTGTGTAAGCCTAGCCTCCTCTGGTGTCTATATAAACCGGAGGGTTTTAGTCCGTAGGAGAACATACAATCATACCATAGGCTAGCTTCTAGGGTTTAGCCTCTTTGATCTCGTGGTAGATCAACTCTTGTACTACTCATATCATCAAGAACAATCAAGCAGGATGTAGGGTATTACCTCCATGAAGAGGGCCCGAACCTGGGTAAACATCGTGTCCCCTGCCTCCTGTTACCATCCGCCTTAGACGCACAGTTCGGGACCCCCTACCCGAGATCCGCCGGTTTTGACACCAACATTGGTGCTTTCATTGAGAGTTCCATTGTGCCGTCACCATAAGGCTCGATGGCTCCTTCGATCATCGCTAGCGATGCGGTCTAGGGTGTGGTTTTTCTCCCCGGATAGATCTTCGTATCCGGCGGCTTCGCACTGCGGGCCAATTCGCTTGGCCATCTGGAGCAGATCGAGAGCTACGCCCCTGTCCATCAGGTCAGATTCGGAAACTTGAACTACACGGCCGACATCCGCGAAGACTTGATCTTCGACGGATTCGAGCCCATGTCGGACGCGTCGCACAGTCGCGACGAGCATGACGTAACTCTGTTGTCGGACAATGTTCGGGAGATCGCATTCGCAACCACTCCGGCCTTTAATCCGGAGCAAGTCGCGCCATCCGAGAGCGGAGGGATGGACCCCGCCATGGAGGCTGCACTATCAGTGGCGATAGAGCCGGATACTGACTTTACCCCTTACAAGAGCCGTGTCGCCGAACCACTGGATTCATCTCCGGCCACGGACTCCGAGCCGCTCACATCTGTGCCCGTCGAGTCCGACTGGGCGCCGATCATGGAGTTCACCTCCGCGGATATCTTTCAGCACTCACCTTTCGGAGATGTGCTAAATTCATTAAGGTCTCTCTCCCTGTCAGGAGAACCTTGGTCGAAATATGTCTGGCTAGAATGGGATGCGGACGACGAAGAAATTCGCTGCCCACCCACTACCCACTTAGTAGCCACTATCGACGACTTAACCGACATGCTCGACCTCGACTCCGAAGACTTCGACGGTATGGACGACGAAGCCGGAGATGAACAGGAACCACCGCCCTCAGGGCGCTGGACCGCTGAGGAGTCCTGGATTAGGGGGTCTCCGGACAGCCGGACTATCTCCATGGGCCGGACTGTTAGACTATGAAGATACAAGATTGAAGACTTCGTCTCGTGTCCGGGTGGGACTCTACTTGGCGTGGAAGGCAAGCTAGGCAATACGGATATGGATATCTCCTCCTTTGTAACCGACCTTGTGTAACCCTAACCCTCTCCGGTGTCTATATAAACCTAAGGGTTTTAGTCCGTAGGACAACAATCACAACATACAATCATACCATAGGCTAGCTTCTAGGGTTTAGCCTCTCTGATCTCGTGGTAGATCTACTCTTGTACTACCCATATCATCAATATTAATCAAGCAGGACGTAGGGTTTTACCTCCATCAAGAGGGCCCGAACCTGGGTAAAACATCGTGTCCCCTGCCTCCTGTTACCATCCGGCCTAAACGCACAGTTCGGGACCCCCTACCCGAGATCCGCCGGTTTTGACACCGACATTGGTGCTTTCATTGAGAGTTCCTCTGTGTCGTCGCCGTTAAGCTTGATGGCTCCTACTATCACCAATAGCGATACGGTCTAGGGTGAGACTTTTCTCCCCGGACAGATCTTTGTATTCGGCGGCTTTGCACTGCGGGCTAATTCACTTGGCCATCTGGAGCAGATTGAAAGCTATGCCCCTGGCCATCGGGTCAGATTTGGAAGTTTGAACTACACGGCCGACATCCGCGAAGACTTGATCTTCGACGGATTCGAGCCACAGCCGGGCGCGCCGCACTGTCGTGATGGGTATGACCTAGCTCTGCCGCCGAACAGTAACCCAGAAGCCGCGCCCGCATCAGCTCCGACCCTTAGTTCGGATCCAACTGCGCCAATCGAGGACAGGTGGTTAGACACCGCCTCAGGGGCTGCAGTCTCAACGGCGATCGAGCCGAACACCAGCCTAAACCTCTGCGCAGCCCGTCACTCCAAGGTGCAGGACTCTTTTCCGGACTCCGAACCATCCGCGCCCCTGCCAATCAAATCCGATTGGGCGCCAATCATGGAATTCACCGCCGCAGATATCTTTCAGCACTCGCCCCTTGGCGACATTCTGAATTCACTAAAGTCTCTCTCTTTGTCAGGAGAGCCCTAGCCGGATTATGGCCAACAGGATTGGGATGCGGACGACGAAGAAATTCGACGCCCACCCACCACCCACTTAATAGCCACTGTCGATGACTCACCCGACATGCTTGACTTCGACTCCGAGGACATCGACGGTATGGACGACGATGCGGGAGGCGAAGAGGAACCACCGCCCACAGGGCGCTGGACGTCCACCTCATCATATGACGTATACATGGTGGACACACCAAAAGAAGACGATGACGAGGAACGGAAGGACGCACCGAAGGCTTGTTCCCTCGAGAAGCAGTCAAAGCAGCGGCGCAAGCGCCACCCCAAATCCCGCCTCGGTAGAAATAACAATCATACAGACCCAGCGTTGGAGCAGGGCGAACCACTGCCGGACTATGGCAATACGGAGAATCAAACCAAACAAACTAAATCTGTCAAAGATAATAGTCCGGACGACATAACGCCGGACAGGCACCCGGAGCAGCATAATGCCCGTTAAAGGCTTGTTTCCACCGCGAGGAGTCTGAAAAAGCAGAAGCAAAGGCTCAAGGCTGCGCAGGACACACTCCAAATCAGATGGAGTAAAGTACTCAACACGGCAGCAAAGTACGGTGACAATCACCCCACCAAGAGCTACCCAAAGCGGAAGTTGCTACCTTAATTCAATGAGGAGGCCCCAGACCGCCCACAACCAAAAATCAAAATAGCCACCTGGCCGGATAGACGACCTCACGGCCAACATCGAGCGGCAAACAACGCCGCTCACAAGCCAATACGTGATACACGCGAGGGCTCGCACCAAAAGGACGGCGCAACCAGATCCATCTATGGACCACGCAAACGCGCCCCAGCATACGATGTAACACAACAAACATCTGAGCAACGCGATACACCCAGATACAGGGGTGCCGCACACCCCCTATGTTTCACCGACGAGGTACTGGACCATGAATTTCCAGAGGGATTCAAACCCGTAAATATAGAGGCATACGATGGAACAACAGACCCTGGGGTCTGGATTGAGGACTATATCCTCCATATCCATATGGCTCGAGGAGATGATCTCCACGCCATCAAGTACTTACCCCTCAAGCTCAAAGGGCCAGCTCGTCTGTGGCTTAAAAGCCTCCCCGAAAACTCCATTGGAAGCTGGGAAGAGCTCGAGGACGCTTTTCGGACAAATTTTCAAGGGACTTATGTCCGACCTCCGGACGCGGACGATTTGAGTCATATAACTCAACAGCCCGCACTAGTAGAAAACAGGGCTTTGGTCACGGGGCAGTTTTCACATTAGTCCCGGTTCGGTCAAGAACCGGGACTAACGTAAGCATTTATCCCGGTTCGTGCGGCTAAGGCATTAGTCCCGGTTCACCTGGGCCCTTTAGTCCCGGTTCGTGCCACGAACCGGGACTAAAGGGTGCCATGCCCATTAGTCCCGGTTGGTGGCACCAACCGGGACTAAAGGTTAGACCTTTAGTACCGGTTGGTGCCACCAACCGGTACTAATGGGTTTTGAGGCATTAGTACCAGTTCATGGCACGAACCGGTACAAAAGGTCCCATTTCCAAACTCTCCCCCCTCGTGGACCGCCTTTTCAGTTTTAGAAAAAACAAAAGAAAATTATGGAAATGTCAAAAAAAATAAAAAAAAATAAGTTTCCCATGTGATATGTGGTCTACTTGTTGGGAAAATTTACAAATATGAATTTCGACTTTATTTGCAAAATCTCTCTGGAATTTGTAAAATGGGCATAACTTTTGCATACGAACTCGGATTAAAAAGTTTTTTATATGAAAAATCATCTACTCGAAAAGTTACATCCGAGTTTAAACGGGGGAACCCCGTTAAACATTTTCAAAATCCTCAAAAACCTAACAGAAAAAAGTTACGGGGCTTTTAAGATCTAGAGTGGAAAAAATCGAAAAAATTACTAGTCAAATCTGGTCAAACAGTGGTCAAACTGTCGTCAAACAATGGTCAAACTAATTATTCTAGAATATTAGTGTTACTAAATAATTATTTCAGTTATTTTGAATTTTGGTCAAATCTGGTCAAACTGTGGTCAAACAATGGTCAAACTAATTATTCAAGAAATATTAGTGTTACTAAATAATTATTGTTTTTTAAAACAATAGTTTCAAACTCAAACAGTGAAATGTGTCACTTCATGCTCAAGCAAAATTCATGAAGGTTAATAGGATTGACATCTTACTATTGTCAGGAAAACAACAAGTGCAGACTTGGAAACAAGAGAGAATAGAACCCGGAAGTTAAGCGTGCTCAGGCTGGGGGAGTGGGAGGATGGGTGACCGTTCGGGAAGTTAGATGATTTGGAATGATGAGGGGTGATTATAGGATAAATTGAGCAGTGATGAGGGGTGGTGATTACACACTAGAGGTTAAAATAATTCAGAAATTTGAAAATAAAAAAAATAAAAAAAATCATAAAATTTCCTTTAGTCCCGGTTGGTGTTACCAACCGAGACTAAAGGTGGAGCTCCACGTGGCCGCGCCCTTTAGTCCCGGTTCGTGTAAGAACCGGGACTAAAGAGGAGAGGCATTAGTACCGACCCTTTAGTCCCGGTTCGAAAATCGGGACTAAAGGGGCCTTACCAACCGGGACAAAAGCCCCTTTTTCTACTAGTGTCGGAGAGTCAGCTCGAAAACTTTGGAACATGTTTCTTACTAAAAAGAACCAAATTGTCGACTGTCCGGACGCCGGAGCCTTGGCAGCTTTTAAGCATAGCTTCCATGATGAATGGCTTGCCAGACACCTTGGCCAAGAAAAGCCGAGAACAATGGCAGCATTAACAAGCCTCATGAACCGCTTTTGCGCGGGCGAGGACAGCTGGCTAACCAGATGCAGCACCAGCGACCCCGGTACATCTGAAGTTAGAGATGGAAACGGGAAATCACGGCGCAACAGCAATAACAAACGCTGGAATAAAGACGACAGCACGAAGAGCACGGCAGTAAACGCCGGATTCAAAAGCTCTCGGCCGAGTCAGCAAAAGATGCCCTCTAAAGGCGCCAGAGACGAACTGTCCAGCCTAAACAAAATTCTGGACCAAATATGTCAGATCCATAGCACACCTGGTAAACCCGCTAATCATACCCACAGAGAATGTTGGGTCTTCAAGCATTCCGGCAAACTCAACGACACTGGGGAACACAAGGGGGAGGATACACCAAGCGAAGACGAGGATTAGCCTCTCAAGCAAGACACTGGGGAACAAAAGAAATTTCCACCAGAAGTTAAAACAGTAAACGTGTTACACGTGATCAAAGGAAGAAACAAAACGACACTCCTACAAAAATATATCCAAGGGCCTATCACCGCGGAGTCCTGCCACTGGTCGTTTCAACTGATCGCTTTCGACCATCGTGATTACTCAGCAAGTATCCGGCGTGCAGGATGGGCTGCCCTGGTATTAGGCCAAATAATTGACGGATACCACTTCACACGAGTCCTGATGGACGGTGGCAACAGTCTAAACCTGATATACCAGGACACAATCCGCGAAATGGGGATAGACCCAACAAAAATTCGCCATAGCAATACTACCTTTAAAGGAGTAACGCCAGGCCCAGGGGCTCATTGTACAGGCTCCCTGCTACTAAAGGTTATATTCGGCTTCCCCGATAACTTCCGTAGCGAACATTTAACCTTCCACATCGCTCCGTTCCAAAGTGGCTATCAAGCACTACTCGGACGCGAAGCTTTCACTCGCTTTAATGCAATACCGCATTACGCTTCCCTCACGCTCAAGATGCCCGGTCCATGTGGCATCATTACAGTGAATGTAAATATTGAGCGATCTTTGCGCGCCGAAGAGAGTGCGGCGGCCTTGGCAGCCGCACACTAAAAACGGCCTAACCAACTAAAGCATTTAACAGGTCGTCAAGACCTCGGACACGGTTAGACGAGTCCGGCACAGCTATATGAATTCATACCGGATCAATGGTCGTACCCCTATTACAAATACAAGGGGCTCAACGCACGCAGACAAGTGGCAATTTTTACTCATCTTGAATTATACATGGTTTCTTTAAAAACTATCTTTTTGCACGACAACTTTTTCACATAAGTTCCTCTCTTTTACAGATGATCATCGTGCTACACCCGTCCAGGATACGGCACAATGGAGACACAGGAGCAGACGTGCAGTAGGGACCCGCTCCAAGGATTCTTTTTATATTAAGACCCTACGTAAACCTTTTTTAATGTCTCTTGTTGATACACATCCACTGAATTCTCAGCACAATTAAGAAGGATGCTGACGTCTTGGCATGTGGCCATGTCAGAATAATGCACGTACCTAGACACAAGGGGCTTCTTACAAAGGGCACTATTTAGGCCTGGTTTATACCATAAAGACCGAATACCTTAGGGAGTGTTCGGCGTCGCGAGTTTGGCCTTATATGCATCAGCTCCGAATCATTGTCTTTGGTCAAATGTTGGGTTTGCCTGGCTCCTGCGTTTTGGTCCCTTACGTTCCGCTTTACCGGCTAAGGCAGCACCAGGAGAACTACTGCGATTGTGCCCTGGTTCATCCGGACGAGCACCTCAGTAGAGAAAGCCGAAAACTGACTGTCATGATATAGCGTGAGACTGGTCAACCACTCGATGACCTATAGGGATGTTAGAATTCCTCCGCCTTAACGAAGGGCCGTTTCCTGGCTAGGCATGTACGCACCCCGAGATCGGGAGAGTGCGGAGCCACCAGGGGCTATCTAGTAGCCCCACTGTCAAACTCCTATGGCCAAGTGAAAGTGTTAAAGCATTATAGTCCGGTTGCCTCGTTCGCTGTGCTATCACCTCCTTAATAGGACCAAGACGTTGGGTTAAGTGTGAACACGTGTTTTTTGCTAGCACCTCCGCATTATATGCGTGGGGGCTGAAGCCGACGACTGCAATCTTTCAGGTTATACACATGTATACATAAACGGCCGCACAGGAGGCATCATATTACTTTCGGGCAAAAGTATAAACACAGCCTTATAAAATGTCATAAAAACATTGTGTTTACAATGGGAATACATGTCACTCAAACATAATATTCTTCGAGCACTGGGCCTCTATCAAACGAGCACCCTCGAGAACCTCCTCGAAATAGTGCTCGGCACCCACTCGGCCTATGGCCGAACCCTGCGCCGCAACAGTGGTAGCGTCCATCTCCGCCCAGTATGCTTTAACACGGGAAAGGGCCATCCGCGAGCCTTCTATGCACGCCGACCTCTTCATCGCATCAATGCGCTGCACCGCACCAAGGACCTGCTGCACTAAGCTAAAATAGCTATTCGGCTTTAGCCTTTCCGGCCATAGCTGATCCACGACAAACCTCATGGCGAGTCCGGACAACCTATTTAGTTCGGCCCATTCGGCTAGCTGATCAGTCAAAGGAAGCGGACGCTCTGGAACGTTGAATTGCGACCAGAACAGCTTGTCCACCCCACGATCTGCTTGACCTTGGAAGTATTTTGCCGCATCGGCAGCGCTCGCCGCCAAGTCCATATATGCATCTGCCGAACTCCACAGCCGATCCAGAGGGGCATACCGTGGATCTCCGAACTTCCGCCGTAGCATGAAGGGCTTCCCAACCGCAATATCCCCGGCTTCCCGCAGCTCCTCCTTCTTCGATCTCATAGCAGAGCGGGTGTCTTTGTCCGCCATCGCGGCCTTCTCAAGGTCTGTTGCCTTCGCTCAGTTTTCTTTTTCAAGAAGCCGGCAACGGTCGGCAGTGTCTTTTAATTCTATGGCCATCTTGGCCATCTTCTCTTTGCTCTCGCCATGTGCGGCCTTCTCGGCTTTCAACTCTTCGGCCGCCTTCAAAGCAGCCGCATTACTAATCCTCGCTTGTTCTTTGGCTCGGGCAAGTTCGTCCCGCAAGGTTTCCACGGTGGAAGCTCCATCTGCAGTCACAACATATTAAAGATACTGGCATCATGCTGCTTTTACTAGGTGGCATTCACCAGAAAATAACACTTACCCTATGCCTCGTCAAGCCGCTTGTTAACAAGCTCGATGTCGGCGTCCGCCGCATCCAGTTGCCGTTTTAATTCGGCAAACCCACTAGTCCGGCTAGCCACCGGAGCTTCCACCGCCTGCACATAAAGGCAGTCTGGTTATTGCCTGGGACTGTGATCCTCTATTCGCCTCCATTCTCGTCGACAACCAGAGTCTCAGGGGCTACTATCTGCACAGGGCACACCTAACATGTGTAGTACTATCACATATTATCTCACGTACCTCAAAGCCTGTCAGTAGACTCATAAAAGCTTCATGTAATCCTCTTTCGGGAGACGAGATTCTCTCCATCACCGTACTCATCAGCATACGGTGTTCTTCTGAGATGGCCGCTCGCCCCACCAACTCCCTCAGAACGTCCGACCGCACACCAGACGGTGCCGGACTCTTTTGTCTGCTCTCTTCGAGGGCCGGACACTGGGGACTTCGGGGGTCTATGGGATTATCTTCTGGCCTCACCGGATTCGGAGAGGCCCTCTGTGACGACACTTCGGGGTTACCCGCTTCTTGAGCGGAGGAGTCCGGGGGAGGCATTTCGCTCTCCATCATCTCTGGAAGAAGATCCACCAAAGACGAGCTCAACTGAGAGGGGCTAAGGCCCGAACTGCAAGATATATCCGGTGGTTATTTTCTCAGAAAAAAGATAGCATACCTTTACTATTAAAGTATTTTGGATCACTTACGACTCGTTGGAGGGCTGATCCCCCCGCGGACTTTGTGCGGCAAAAGCACCCCCCGAGGCAGGACCCTCTGTGGGAGGCTTCTTCTCCCGTTTGGAGGCTTCGGCTTCTGGATCCTCGGAAGCAGTCCTTTTCCTCCCCCGGTTGTCCTCCTTCGTGGAGACGCTCATTCCCTCGGTTGGAACGGGCAGCGACGGGGGCCCGCGTCCGCCCATATTATCCCCCCCGGTATCTTCCTTCGAGGGCTCCGGGCAAGGTGCGACCTCGAGCATCTTTTCCAATATTGGATTTTCCAAACCCTTAGGGAGGGGGGCCAAACACCGAATCATCTTCGCCTTTGTTAGCCAGTCCTGGTCAAAAGGTGAACTCTCAGAAAGAACTTCGTAACGAATAAAAGACAGTGTGTTCGGCCAGAGGATTTCTTACTTGTTCGGCGGCGCGGTTACTGCTCAGGCCCATGTCCTCAGTAATATCCGGACACTCTATTTGAGGTTCGAAGAATGACTTGTACATCTCCTCGTGCGTCAGGCCGAGGAAACTTTGAATGGCACGTGGTCCCTCTAGGTTGAACTCCCACAAATGAAGGGGCCGGCGTTTGCAAGGCTGGACTTGACGAACCAGCATAACTTGTATCACCGCAACCAAATTAAAATCTCCCTTGAAGAGATCTTGGATGCGGCTTTGCAGTATAGGCACGTCCTTGGCTGGACCCCAGCTTAGACCTCTGCTAATCCATGACATCAGTTGTGGTGGGGGGGGCGAGCGGAAAGCAGGGGCAGCCACCCACTTGGCACTTCTGGGAGCTGTGATGTAAAACCACTCCCGCTGCCATAATTCGGACACCTCTGGGAAGGAACCTTTCGGCCATGGAGCTCCTGCCATCTTGCCTGTTGATGCACCTCCGCACGCTGCATGTTGCCCCTCGATCATCTTCGGCTTCACTTCAAAGGTCTTGAGCCACAAGCCAAAGTGAGGGGTGATGCGGAGGAAGGCCTCGCACACGACAATAAATGTCGAGATGTGGAGAAAGGAGTCCGGAGCTAGATCATGGAAATCTAGCCCATAATAGAACATCAAACCCCTGACGAAGGGATCCAGAGTGAGGCCTAGATCTCGGAGGAAGTGGGAGACGAACACGACGTTCTCGTTGGGTTCGGGAGTAGGGACGATCTGCCCTCGAGCAGGCAGCCGATGCGAAACCTCGGCGGTCAGGTATCTGGCCTCCCTCAACTTCTTAATGTCTTCTTCCGTAACGGAGGAGGGCATCCATCGGCCTTGAAGGTTGGATCCAGACATGATTGAAGATCCGAAGCACCTAAACCTGGGCTTTGGGTGTTAGAACTCGAGGCGGGGGAAGGGTTCGATTGAGCACGAGAGGGAAAAAGCGAAAACCTTGTCCCTTTATAAAGAGGGTGAATATCAAGCATCCTCTCCGTAGCCGTTTAGGACTTGCCTATAATCTAGGAGTCCTAGACACGGTTGGGTTACCCACGACCGCATTAATGAGAATCCTGTAATTAGGGGAACACGATCTCCGGCTCAGCAAGACGTGTCAAGAAACCACCTCGCGTTATGTGTGGAGCTGGTTGAAGAAAAACGGTTCGAATAATCACCGGGCCATGACATAGCATCGTGCTGCCAAAACAAGCCAGCAAATTAGATCTACGAAAACGTTATTCTCTCTGCGGTGGAATGTGGAACTTATTTTGCAGGGTCGGACACTATCCTCGTATTCAAATTCTTCTGTGATGTATTCGGAGAAGGAACCCGCCTTGCAATGCCGAAGACAATACTGCACGCTGGACTCATCGTCATTGAAGCCTGGTTCAGGGGCTACTGAGGGAGTCCTGGATTAGGGGGTCTCCGGACAGCAGGACTATCTCCATGGGCCGGACTGTTAGACTATGAAGATACAAGATTGAAGACTTCGTCTCGTGTCCGGGTGGGACTCTACTTGGCGTGGAAGGCAAGCTAGGCAATACGGATATGGATATGTCCTCCTTTGTAACCGACCTTGTGTAACCCTAACCCTCTCCGGTGTCTATATAAACCGAAGGGTTTTAGTCCGTAGGACAACAATCACAACATACAATCATACCATAGGCTAGCTTCTAGGGTTTAGCCTCTCTGATCTCGTGGTAGATCTACGCTTGTACTACCCATATCATCAATATTAATCAAGCAGGACGTAGGGTTTTACCTCCATCAAGAGGGCCCGAACCTGGGTAAAACATCGTGTCCCCTGCCTCCTGTTACCATCCGGCCTAGACGCACAGTTCAGGACCCCCTACCCGAGATCCGCCGGTTTTGACACCGACAACCGCCACCTCATCATATGATATATACATGGTCGACACCCCCAAAGAAGGCAATGGCGACGAGACAGCGGAGGATGACCCCTCCAAGAAGCAACCCAAGTGCCGACGTCAGCGGCGCCGCTCTAAGTCCCGCCACAGCAAGAGCAGTGATACCGGCACAGGAGATAATAACACTCCGGATAGCGCCAAAGACAACAACAATCCCCTCCAGCACGGTGTAGAGCTAGAGGACGAACAAGCTAGACCTCCAGAGTAGACAGCAGATGGAGAACTGGAGGAGGACAATTACATGCCTCCCTCCGTAGACGAGGTGAGCCTCGGCGACGACGAGTTTATCGTGCCTGAGGACCTCGTCGAGTAAGAGCGCTTCAAGCGTCGGCTTATGGCCACGACAAATAGCCTTAGGAAAAAACAGCAACAGCTTCAAGCTGATCAAGACCTGCTAGCAGACAGGTGGACCGAAGTCCTTGCGGCCGAGGAGCATGAACTCGAGCGCCCATCCAAGAGTTACCCAAAATGCAGGTTGCTACCTCACCTCGAGGAGGAAGCATTGAAACCTCATTCACCAGCGTACGATGCGGCTGACCGGCCACTACGCAGCCGAGCCAGAGAGGCGTTTCAGCCTAAAGTTCAGCCTGCACCCCGTCGCCACTCAGTAAAAAATACTAAGGCCCGGGGCAACACAGAGGACCTGCGAGACATATTGGGCAGTAAGACAAAAATTGCAAGGTCAATATATGGGACACGGTCACGTGCGCCCACACGGGACGATGATCGTTGCGCCGGATACACCAAGAGTAAATCCGGACGGGCCGAATACAGCAGACAAGACTCATACGAACTACATCAGGATATAGCCCGGCACAGAGGTGTCGCACACCCCCCTATGCTTCACTGATGAAGTTATGAATCATGAATTCTCGGAGGGTTTCAAACCTGTAAATATCGAATCATACGATGGCACAACAGATCCCGCTGTATGGATTGAGGATTTCCTCCTTCACATCCACATGGCTCGCGGTGATGATCTACATGCCATCAAGTACCTCCCACTAAAACTCAAAGGACCAGCTCGGCATTGGCTGAATAGCTTGCCAGTAGATTCCGTCGGCAGTTGGGAGGATCTGGAAAACACATTTCTTGACAACTTCCAGGGCACTTATGTGCGGCCACCGGATGCTGATGACCTGAGCCACATAACTCAGCAGCCAGGGAAATCGGCCATACAATTCTGGACACGGTTCCTGACTAAGAAAAATCAAATTGTAGACTGTCCGGATGCAGAGGCCCTAGCGGCATTCAAGCATAACATCCACGACGAATGGCTCACCCGCCACCTCGGCCAGGAGAAGCCGAAATGTATGGCAGCCCTCACAACACTCATGACCCGCTTTTGCGCGGGCGAGGACAGCTGGCTGGCTCGCAGCAACAACACATCAAAGAATCCAGATACCTCGGATACCAAAGATGCTAACGGTTGGCAGCGTCATAATAGACCAAAGCGCCGCAATAACAGCGATAACACCGAAGATACGACAGTCAATGCCGGATTCAGAGGCTCTAGATCCGGTCAGTGGAAAAAGCCATTCAAAAGAAATACTCCGGCTCCGTCCAGTCTGGATCGCATACTGGAGCGGTCGTGTCAAATCCACGGCACCCCCGACAAGCTAGCCAATCACACCAATAGAGAATGTTGGGTGTTCAAGCAGGCCGGCAAGTTAAATGCCGAAAACAAGGACAAGGGGCTGCATAGCGATGACGAGGAGGAGCCCCGGCCGCCGAACACGGGAGGACAGAAGGGGTTTCCCCCACAAGTGAAGACGGTGAACATGATATACGCAACCCACATTCCCAAGAGGGAGCGGAAGCATGCACTAAGGGACGTCTATGCGATGGAGCCCGTCGCCCCAAAGTTCAACCCATGGTCTGCTTGCCCAATCACCTTCGATCGCAGGGATCACCCCACTAGCATCCATCATGGCGGATCTGCCGCACTGGTCCTAGACCCCATCATTGACGGATTTCACCTTACTCGAGTCCTTATGGACGACGGCAGTAGCCTGAACCTGCTTTATCAGGATACAGTGCGAAAAATGGGTATCGATCCCTCGAGGACAAACCCAGCAAAACCACCTTTAAAGGCATCATCCCAGGTGTTGAGGCCCATTGCACAGGCTCAATCACACTGGAAGTGGTCTTCGGATCACCGGATAACTTCCGAAGCGAAGAGTTAATCTTCGACATCGTCTCGTTTCGCAGTGGCTATCATGCACTGCTCGAACGGACAGCGTTTGCAAAATTCAATGCAGTGCCGCATTACGCATACCTCAAGCTCAAGATGCCAGGACCTCGCGGGGTCATAACAGTAAATGGAAACACAGAACGCTCGCTCCGTACGGAAGAGCACACTACGGCCCTTGCAGCAGAGGCACAAAGCAGCCTGTTCAGGCAGACCACTCATTCGGCGTCACGGCCCCTGGACACCTTCAAGCGAGTCCGGAACAAGCTGCAACAGGATCACCTGGCACGATCAGAGCTCGCCTAGCAATTCGGCCCCCGTCGCAGTCCCAGTGAAGCAACGAAATCTATGTCGCACGTACATAACTAGGCATTAAAAATACCATGGACATAGGCGGGGGTACGACCAGGACACGCCCCACATTTTGGCTCAACCACACTAGGGGTTGTATACCTTTGACATTCCTTTTCTCTTTCAGGGCCTAACTCTCTGGAAGCCCTTTCCAGCAGTACGATTGATGGACACATTCCGGAAGCAACAACCAAGGCGGAAAGAAGCTAAGATGAACATGGGAACCGCCAGGTGGTCTCTAGTAATAATTGATATACCCGCTTTTCACTATTTTATGCGCAGCTTGCCCTGGGATAGGACATTTCAAATTGTCCTACTTTATTCTTATTGCACTACTTGTACCAAGTACACTTCGACGTATCATTTAAATAACAATGCATACCACTAATCTGTCATTGCATTATTTAAGTTTTTCTCTTTCGCTTATATGTCCATTTATGACAATCCGCACCCACACGTGCAGGTAAGGTCAGTTCACCAGGGGTCCTTGTTTACCCCATAATATGGTGCAAGAAGTCCGAACACTTTCGACAGTACGGCACCCCAAACTTATAGCATTATATGCATCAGCTCCGAATCATGTCTTTGGTCAAATGTTGGGTTGCCCGGCTCCCACGCTTTGGTAACTTACGTTCCGCTATATCGTCTAAGGTAGCGGTGGGAGAACTACTGCGATTGTGTCCCGGTTCTTCCGGATGAGCACCTCAGTAGAGAAAGACAAAAACTGACTGTCATGATAAGGCGAGAGACTGGTCGCTGTTCGAGAGGTCTCAAGTCCTTAAAGACTTTTTCCGCTTCGGGCGAGGAGTCGGCCTTGTCCGGCTTAGGCGTGTATAGCGCCTCAAATTTGGCCCTCTGAATACCAGGGGCTTCGCCAAAAATTTAAAATCATAGACTTCTATGGCTAAGTGAGAGTGATAAAGCATTATAGTTCGATTGTCTGGTTCGTTGCGCTGAACACCTCCCTTGAAGGACCCAAAATTGGGGTAAAGAGTGTTCAGATTTATCCCGAACACCCCAGTACTAGTTACATGGGGGTAGAAGCCGATGACTGGCCAACTCTCAGATTTTATAAACGGCCGCACAAAAGGTAATATTTTAAATTAAGAAAGCGTCGCATGGCGCAAACAAACCTGTTTCATCTTACAGGATCACATGGGCATGTTCATTCAAAAATTACATCCTTGGCACACTCATCTGCCACTAAGCGGGAACCCTTCAGGACACTCTCATAATAAGTCTCGGGGCAGCGATTCTCCTTGCCTTCCAGCGGCCCCTCCTTCACCAGCTTCACGGCGTCCAGCTTCGCCCAGTGCACCTTCGCACGGGCAAAAGCCCTGCGTGCACCCTCGATGCAGACGGACCACTTGATGACTTCAAGTCATGGGCAGGCTTCCACTAGCCGCCTCACAAGGCCGAAGTAGCTACCGGACAGGGGCTTGCCAGGCCACATCCGGACTATAAGGCCCCTCAAGGCTTGTTCCGTTGCCTTGTGAAGCTCGACCAACTGCTTCAGCTGGTCGCTCAAGGGCACGGGGTGTTCGGTCCCAGTATACTGAGACCAGAACAACTTCTCCGTTAAGCTCCCCTCCTCGGCCCGGTAAAACTCTGCGACATCCAATACACTGCGGGGAAGATCTACAAACGCTCCTGGAGAGCTCCGAACTCGGGTAAGAAAAAGGAAAGTCTCCTTCACGTGCTTGCTTTGCATAATGAATGCCTTACCCGTCCTGGAGGGCCTTGTGGGCTTCGGCCTTGGCGCTCCGGACGCTTTCAAACGCCTGCGCGAGCTCAGACTCTCGCGTATTAGAATCAAGCTCCAAGGACTCGTGCTTTTTGGTGAGAGCCTCGAGCTCTTGCTGCACCTCGCCTACTCGGCTTCTTGTTTCTCCCGTTCAATGCATTCTTTGGCCGCTTTGTCATCGGCCTCGGACAACGCCTTCCTCAGGGTCTCCACGTTGGTCGTGGCCCTGAAAAATTCATGATGATCCTATTACTTTACACCCGAACTTCTTTTTAACTATATAGACAGGGGTATATCTTACCTTTGCTCTCTTCGAGCTGCCTCTTGGTAAGGCCAAGCTCGTCCTCGGACCGCTTCAGGTCCTGCTTCAGCGCAGAGACCTCCGTAGTATGTGCGGCAGCGGCCAGCAGTGAAGCATGCACATACACATAGACATACTATACTTAGACTCCTGAGTTATCATTTGATCCTCTATTCAGCTTTTCTTCGCGAACGCCGAACAGAGCATCAGGGGCTACTATCTATGCGGTACTATTTTCTTATATTTTAATTGCTTACCTCAAAGCCTGTTAGGAGGCTGGCGCAGGCTTCGGTCAGTCCGCTTTTGGCGGATTGAACCTTCTCGACCACCGCACTCATGATAGTGCAGTGCTCTTCTGCGATGGAAGCGCTGCGAAGCGCTTCCAGCGGGTTGTCCGGCACCTCTGGTTGGACAGAGGACACGAGCACCGATGGTTGGCCCCCCTTGACGGGGGACCGCCTGCCGGAATTCGGAACCATCGAAGGTTCCGGCGCAGTGTCCGGCTGGGGCCCGAACTCGAAGCCCTTAGGAGCCTCGCTCCCTTGGTACCCAGGGTTCGGGAAGTCACCGCGAGGTGCCCCCAAGACCACCTCCCCTTGGCTCGGTGCCTTTTGAGACAACAGCTCGGCGTTGTCCGTAGGGCGAGGGGTGGAAGCGGTCGGATGAGAACCGTTGTTCATATCCGACGAGTCCAAAGAGCCGCTCGACGAGGATACGTCGAGATGACCTCGGGACGGACTGCATAATCATGTTCGGCACGAGGAAAGGGAGTGCAATAAAACATACCATGGAGTACTATGGTGTCTGGACACTTACGACTTCGCCAGGGGCTTGTCCCTGGGTAGCCACTCGTCACCGCTGTCGGCGGCCGTCGTGGCACAGTCCGGAGGGAGGGTCCTTCCCTTCTTGGACCCTTCGGCCTCCCCGGATGGGTCGGCCTTCCTTTTCTTGTCTCCCCCGGCAGGGGGGAGAACTTTTCTCCTCCTCCTCCTCCTTGTTTGTGTGGGAGGAGTGCGCGTCGGAGTCATCGGACGATGAGTTCGATACAAACTTGCGCCGGAGACCCTTTCGGGTCCCCGTGGCCTTCTTCTTGGCCTTCTTTGTCGGCACCTCGTAAGGCGCCAGAGTCAGCATCTTCGTTAGAAGAGCGTCTGCAGGATCTTCGGGCAGGGGGGCTGGACAATCAAGCTGCTCCGCTGTCTCTATCCAGTCCTGTTAATGACATGGAAGCTTAGATCCAGCACATAACTAAACTGGGGCAAATAAACACCATGAGAGATATAAAAGCCTACCGGATTGGCGCGGCGCTTTGCGCTGAGTCCGCGGTCCTCGGTGAGGGAGGGAGGCATCTCGGCGCTCTTGAACAGCACCCTCCAGACGTCCTCATGCGTCGTGTCATAGAGCTCTCGCAGCGTCTGGTGCTTGGCCGAGTCGAACTCCCACAAATTGAATGCCCGTTTTTGGCACGGAAGGATCCGGCGGAAGAGCATAACCTAGACCACATTGACAAGCTTGATTTTTCTGCTCGTCATGTTCTAGATGCAGGTCTGGAGTCCGGTCAACTCTACCGAAGAGCCCCAGGACAGGCCCTTCTTTTTCCAGGAGGTGAGCCGCGTGGGGATTCCGGATCAAAATTTGGGGGCCGCCACCCAGTTGGAGTCGCGCGGCTCGGTGATGTAGAACCACCCTGATTGCCACCCCTTTATGGTATCCACGTAGGTGCCCTCAAGCAAGGTGACATTAGGCATCTTGCCTGCCATGGCGCCCCCGCACTCTGCTTGTTGGCCACCCACTACCTTCGGTTTAACATTGACGGTTTTCAGCCATAAGCCGAAGTGGGGCCTGATGCGGAGGAAGGCCTCGCACGCGACGATAAACGCCAAGATGTTGAGGATGAAGTTGGGGGCCAGATCATGAAAAATCCAGCCCATAGTAGAACGTGAGCCCGTGGACGAACGGGTGGAGAGGAAATCCCAGTCCGCGGACAAAATGGGTAAGAAAACCTACCCTCTCATGGGGTTCGGGCATTGGGACGATTTGCCCCGCATTGGGCAGCCGGTGCACGATATCCACAACCAAGTATCCGGCTTCCCTTAACTCTTTGATGTTTTCCTCCGTGATGGAGGAGACCATCCACTTGCCTCCTGCTACAGACATGCTTGGAGCGGTTTGAGAAGAAGAACGCGAGCTTGGGCTCTCGAGCTCGAGTGTGCGGGAATGGGTAAGCGAGGAGCAAGAAGGCGTGGATGAAAAAAGTAAATCGTTGTCCCTTTATAAGGGCGGAAGAGGCGATGTGTCTCCCCACTTGCCTGGGAAAACCACTTATTCCCCAGCCGCCGTAATTGATGGCGCGGTTGGGTTACCCACGTCCGAATTGATGAGAATCCCATGATAAGGGGAACACGATCTCTGCTTTGATAGGACGTATCAAGAAAACCGCCTCGCTATATGTGCGGAGCTGGTTGAGAAAAGCGGTTCGAATAATAACCGGGCCATGGCATGATGTCATGCTATCAAAACGTGTCAACAGATTAGATTTGTGGATATATTATTCTCTCTATGGTGGTATGTGGAACTTATTTTGCAGGGTCGGACACTATCCTTGTATTCAAACTCATCAATGGTGTATTCGGAGGAGGAACCCGCCTTGCAATGCCGAAGACAACACTACGCGCCGGACTCATTGTCATTGAATCCTGGTTCAGGGGCTACTGAGGGAGTCCTGGATTAGGGGATCTCCGGACAGCCGGACTATATCCTTTGGATGGACTGTTGGACTATGAAGATACAAGATTGAAGACTTCGTCCCGTGTCCGGATGGGACTCTCCTTGGCGTGGAAGGCAAGCTAGGCAATACGGATATGTATTTCTCCTCCTTTGTAACCGACCTTGTGTAACCCTAGCCCCCTCTGGTGTCTATATAAACCAGAGGGTTTTAGTCCATTGGAGAACATACAATCATACCATAGGCTAGCTTCTAGGGTTTAGCCTCTTTGATCTCGTGGTAGATCAACTCTTGTACTACTCATATCATTAAGAACAATCAAGCAGGACGTAGGGTATTACCTCCATCAAGAGGGCCTGAACCTGGGTAAACATCGTGTCCCCTGCCTCCTGTTACCATCCGCCTTAGACGCACAGTTTGGGACCCCCTACCCGAGATCCGCCGATTTTGACACCGACAGAGATTGAACTAGGTATGGTGATACCGACGATCGAATCTTGGGCAAGTGACATACCGATGACAAAGGGAACAACATATGTTGTTATGCGGTATGACCGATAAAGATCTTCATAGAATATGTAGGAGCCAATATGAGCATCTAGGTTCTGCTATTGGTTATTGATCGGAAATCTATCTCGGTCATGTCTACATAGTTCTCGAACCCGTAGGGTCCGCATGCTTAACGTTCGATGACGATCGGTATTATGAGTTTATGTGTTTTGATGTACCGAAGGTAGTTCAGAGTCCCGGATGTGATCACGGACATGACGAGGAGTCTCGAAATGGCCGAGACATAAAGATCGATATATTGGAAGGCTATGTTTGGACACGGGAATGGTTCCGTATGAGTTCGGGCATTTTCCAGAGTACCAGGAGGTTACCGGAATCCCCCGGGGAGTCAATGGGCCTTAATGGGCCCTAGTGGAGAAAGAGGGCAGCAGGCAAGTGGTGGGGCGCACCCCCTAGGCCTAAACCGAATTGGTTTAGGGTTTGGGGGGCGGCCCCCCTTTCCTTCTCCTCTCCTCCTCCTTCTCCTCTCCTCCTCCTTCCTCCTTCTCCTAGTAGGGATAGGAAAGGGGGGGCAAACCTACTTGGAGTAGGATTGCCCCCCCTTGGGTGCGCCTCCTCCTAGACCGGCCCTCTCCTCCTCCCCTCCTTTATATACGAGGGAAGGGGCACCCCATAGACACACAAGTTGATTGTTTAGCCGTGTGCGGTGCCTCCCTCCACAGATTTCCACCTCGGTCATATCGTTGTAGTTCTTAGGCAAAGCCCTGCGTCAGTAACTTCATCATCACCGTCATCACGCCGTCGTGCTGACAAAACTCTCCCTCGACCTCAGCTGGATCTAGTGTTCGTGGGACGTCACCGAGCTGAACATGTGCAGATCGCGGAGGTGTCGTACCTTCGGTGCTAGGATCGGTCGAATCATGAAGGCGTACGACTACATCAACCGCGTTGTCATAACGCTTCCGCTTACGGTCTATGAGGGTACGGAGACAACTCTATCCCCTCTCGTTGCTATGCATCACCTAGATGGATCTTGTGTGTGTATAGGATTTTTTTTGAAATTACTACGTTCCCCAACAATGAGTTGGTTTGACAGAAATTCACTAAGAGGTTTTGGAAGTCAGCCCTTGACGGATTGGTGGCTCTGAGTGCTCCTCACTCGAAGGGTCCGAAATGACTTGGTCAAATTTTGTGATGCGGCATGAATAGAATTTGAGAAGAGAAAAATCATAGATAGCTAGAGGGAGTACTCACGCATTCTTGTCCATCCATTTGGTCAATAAAAAACAAAGAATTAGAATTACAAATGGATGTCCTTGAATGGTTAAAATCATGCAACCAACATGCTCACACAATAAGATAGCAAATGCAACATGTGACAAAGCATGCACATACACTCTAGCATCTATCAAGCAATTGGCGATGACTAGGTCATCTACATATGAGTATATAGACTGAGGAGTCAAATGAGAACATTTGATCGTAGGTCATACTCATCGTTTAAGCACAAGTGGGGTTTCCAGTTTTACATAAAGCATTGTTGTGTTCACACCATTAGAGTTGCTTTTGCTCAATTTTTAGAGCAAAGCTCCCCCTAGATGTGATATCCCCCCTAAGAGGGATGAACTAACCTTGGGTTTTGTCGATGATGACTTCATGTAGATGTTGAAGATGTGGATTCTCAATGTTGATGTAGATCTTTTGGAGCAATCCATTGGAGTGTTGCACTTTCAATACCTACATGGGTTAGTCTCACAAGGAACATACAAGGATATCCATAGACATAGAGTGAATAATTCATGTGTGATGATGTCCATGAAAGCATTAGGTTACCTTGTCCCTTGTCTTACCAACAAGAGGGTTTGTGACTCCATGAACTAGTGCAAGATATGAAAGTTGATTGCACATGTCCTTGCCAAAATGAATATGAGTGAAGTACGTTGGCGGAGTCACCCTCAAGAACACCCTAGTTCTTATTCTTTTGGATCCGCATCAACTTGATGGGAATCCTTGGAGTTGTAGTCGTACTTGATGAAGTAGAACTTGGCGTAGTCTTTGGAACCCACTTGACCATGGCCTTAGGAGCTTCTTCAAATGAAAAAAAAATCTCTTCTTAAAGCTTGTTCTTGCCTTTTAGCTTGTGGTCTTATGGTGGAAGATCATCTTGAGCTTGTGTTCCCTTGAAAGAAGTCGGATCATACTTCTCTTGTTGAGGAACAAACTTCATCTTGGGGTATTGATCTTCTTCCCACTCAACTTCATTGGCATTGAACTTTCATTCAGAACAACACCTTGGTTCTTCCGGTGCCTTCCTTCCTTGCGTACAATTTCCTCAGATTGCTTACTTCCCGCAAGGCTCTTGTAAACACCTTTCTCTATAATTCCCTTCAAACAAGCTATTTTCTTGCTCAAGTGTAACTTGGCTAAGAGGATCATTAGTGGAATCAAGAGAACTACTAGAAGCAACAATATTGGATTTAGCATTGTTATTGTTACTACTAGACGAATAATCTTTCTTGTTCTTGTTGCTATATTTTACTTGTGGCATATAAGTAGACAAGAGGAGACGTTTGGCAAGATAAGAATAACTCTTCTTTAGAAGATCATCATTGATAGCTTTTAGGAACTCATGCTCTTGCTCTAAATTTAGCTTCTCAAAGCGTAGCTTCTCATGAGTTCTTTTGAGCTCTCTATGATCCTCTAGAGTTGTTTCATGAGCCAACTTAAGAGTGTTTAGTTCTTTACTTAGATGCTCAATCTCCTTCTTATCATTGTCATTTGTTTCATCTTGATTAGCATGATCATTAGCAAGTTCATCATAGTTTTCACCACTAGAATTGTCAACAAGTCATCATCACCTAGCAAATCATCTTCATCACTATTGAAATCAACATACTCGGGGTGCGATACCTTAGGGACTTTAGCCATGAAGCACCTTACAATTCCTTCATTTGGTGAGTCAAATATGTCGTAGGAGTTGGATGACACAAGTGCAAGTCCGGCAACACCTTCATCTTGAGTATATTCGGAGTCGGAGTGATAGCTTCTCTCGGAGTAGTTGTCGGAGTCGGAATCGGATACCCATTCACCAACGTGAGCTTGATGTCTTTGTCTTGTGTAGCTCTTTGATGACTTGTCCTTCCTTTCTAAATCCTTGCTTCTACGAGAGGGTCTTCGTTCATAATGATCATCTCTACTCCTTCTCTCTCTTGGAGGTGATTCATCTCTTCTACTCCTCCTTTTTGGCGAATCTTCTCTCTTCTTGTAGGGAGCCGTACACTCATTGGAGTAGTGTCTGGGTCTTTCACAATTGTAGCAATTACGATCACGACTAGAAGATCTTTTGTATAGGATCTTGACTTGGAGCTTCTCTCTTTGCTTCTATTCCTGTAGAACTTGTTGAAGTTCTTCACCATTAAGCTCAATTCTTCATTGGGGAAACTTGCTGAAAAAATAAAGAGCAAACTATGAGGCAGCTGCAGTTCAAATTTGACCCGCTTCCTACTGAATCAGCGGGAATTTGTCTTTTTCATCAGAGGTGGATCAATGCTTTTGACACCCAACCATTTGGTCAATTGTGAATCAAATATGGCCTAGTATTTTAGAAAAATGATTTGGTCCAATTTTGCAACAAATATATGGTAGGTCCTTCACAAAAAGAACTCAATTCGGGCACTCGGAAAATGGAAAATGAATTTTCCGTGCAAAGAAAATAAAAAGTCCCTTAGGCAACATTGTTTGGAATTCCAATATGCACCCTTGTGCACAATATGAGATCATTTGAACAAACTATGCCATGAATGTGGCCATAAGATTGATCTTTTGACTTGAAAGTCATGAATCTTCATGCATGATAGCTCATTTCTGAGAACACTTTTTTTAAAAATAATTGCTGTATTACAAGTTTGTTATTTTTCCTGGAAACTTGGTCACATATAATGACACAATGCGAAGGTTTCCCAATTTTTTGATTTTTTTTGGAATTTTTATTCCCGTTTCGAAATGCGATGAAAACGGCAGGTTTGACCGTTCCTAGCTAGTGGTTGAATCTTGGAAAACTTTTGATGTTTCTCTGATTAAATAGATACTTATATACCTAGAAATGATTTTTTGAAAAAATAAAGAGCGAACTATGAGGCATCTGCAGTTCAAATTTGACATGCTTTCTGCTGAATCGGCGGGAATTTGTCTTTTTCACCAAAGGTGGATCAAGACTTTTGACACCCAACTATTTGGTCAATTGTGCACTAAATATGACCTAGTATTTTAGAAAATTGATTTGGTCCAATTTTGCAACAAATATATGGTAGGTCCTTCACACAAAAAACTCAATTCGGACACTCGGAAAATGGAAAATGAATTTTCTGTGCATAAAAAATGAAAACTCCCTTAGGCTACATTGTTTGGAATTCCAAGATGCACTCTTGTGCACAATATGAGATCATTTGAACAAACTATGCCATGAATGTGGCCATAAGATTGATCATTTGGCTTGAAAACCCTGAATCTTCACGCATGATAGCTCATTTCTGAGAACACTTTTTTAAAATAATTGCCGTATTACAAGTTTATTATTTTTCCTGGAAACTTGGTCACATATAATGATACAATGCGAAGGTTTTCCAATTTTTTTTGACTTTTTTTGAATTTTTTATGCCTGTCTCAAAAAGCGGTCAAAACGGTGGGCTTGACTGTTCCTACCTAGTGGTTGAATCTTGAAAAACTTTTGATATTTCTCTCATTAAATAGATAATTATGTACCTAGAAATGATTTTTGGAAAAAATAAAGAGCGAACTATGAGGTAGCTGCAGTTCAAATTTGACTCGCTTCCTACTGAATCGGCGGGAATTGTCTTTTTCACCAGAGGTGGATTAAGGATTTTGACACCCAACCATTTGGTCAATTGTGAATTAAATATGGCTTACTATTTTAGAAAATTGATTTTGTTCAATTTTGCAACAAATATATGGTAGGTCCTTCACAAAAAAACTCATATTGGGCACTCGAAAAAAGGAAAATGTTTTTTTTGCAAAAAACTCATTTTCCGATGACATCTTTTAAAGATATTTATCTTATTCCATGTTGTTATTTTTTCTAAAAACTTGTTCACATTTTGGTGACACAATGAGAAGGTTTTCCACTTTTTTTAGAATTTCTCAGATCATAAAGTAGCTTAAATGATTTTAACACATTATTTTAAGTCAACTACGACAAATTTAGATGGTCATAACATTGTACTGCATTCTGATTGGTTCTAGGACATATCACGCGGATCATACATCCAACACCGTCGGATGCTCGGGGATCCAACGGCTGTCCTGGACCCATCTACACCAACCCCGAAACCCTAGCTATGTCCTCCGGGTCAATTTCCATCCACCCCCCGCCTCCTTTCTTTCCCTCGCTCCCCGATCCCCTCCCTTCCTCACCTGCGCAAACCCTAGCTCCTCCCGATCCCGTCCCCTTCCTCCCCGCCAGCTCCCTTCTCCATCGTCGCCCACCCCCACCGCCGCCTACCCCCACCGTCGACGACCCTCACTGCTGACCCACGCCCAGACCCTTGCTGGATGCAGCAAGGATTCACTAGCGAGCTCCTATGCTCCAACCCCACCGGCGAGCGGCGACCTCCTACTCTCCCCCAACCTCACCTCCGGCTGCCCCTAGATCGGCTAGAGCTGCTCTTCTTGTGACCAGATCCAGCAGTAATCCCTCCCTCCCACCTCGTGCCTGAAACCCCGGCGCGGCCAACCTCCGTCTCTGGCCACGATCTCGCCAACTCCACTCCGACCACAACGCGGCGGGCGGATCCAGCCCGTGCTGGCGCGATGGCGGTCGGCTCCACAATGGCGAGGACATGCAGCGGTCCCCGCCGGCCAAATTAGGTTCGTCTCCTACCACAGTTGAGTCATTCTACCATCGATTTGCTTTGCACGTTCGCGACCTCTGATCCCTTCCCATTGATTTTCTCGGGCGGCCGCCTCTCCCACCATCGACGGCGCGTGCTGTCGCATGATCTATAGCCCGAGGTGTCTCCTCATCATCTGCCCGTCGCTCAGTCTGCAGCAGAGGATCCCCATCGCCCGCCACCAGTCTTCAGCAGAGGATCCCCACTCTGTTGGGCACAACACGAACACCCAAAATAGGTAAACAATTCGTAGCATGTACAGCATCATCTTTGTGTTCGATATGTGCCTTACCAGGTCTTGTTTGAACGAGTCCTTCATTCATACGATCTGTTGGTTACACAATTGTGAGCTGGAGTGAAATTGTGCTACTTGTTGGCTTCTGTCTCCAGTTTTGATGGAATGCAGTAGTAGATTTGGTAGGTTAAGTGTCTGCCTCAGATTCCACTTATCCGTAAACGCTAAGAACGGAACAAATAGTTATTAATGTGACTTGCTAATTGCGCGGAACCTGTATACAGCCTTGATAATTCATGTGACTTGCCATCTCCTACGTTCTCTTAGAAATGTGATGCACTCATTTTGTTGACCTGCTTGAGGGGTTTCTTTTCATAGCCTGAGCCACTTGCCGACAAAGTTTTGTAGTGCAATTGCTTAGGACTTCATAGTCTAGGATTCTCTCAGTGAACATACTCTTGCAATTTTGTGCAATTGAAGTTTTGTAGTGCAGTGACTTAAGGTTGCATAGTTTGGAAAGGATATGCTGCATTTTCTAGGCCAGCTCTTGCACTTTTGTGCAAGTTCCATCTTGCTAACTGCTGTTACTTCCCTATGAAGCTCGTATATTCTACAATCAATCTCTTTCCAATTTGCAAATAGCATATGTTAACTCCGTCCGCTGTATTGCTTTTCAAGTCACTGATGTTCTTTCAGTGGCATTTAGTCTGCTGTTGTATGGTTCAGAAGCTCGGATGGGATTGTGCAGACAATCTCTCTCCAATTACTTTGCGCACGTAGTACGGATTAAGTTCAAGAACTGCTTCTGTAGCATCATTGCTTTTCCCCGCGAGAGTGGAGTCCGCCGTGTTGTCTTGACCTTGGTTTTTATACTGATTTTTAGTACATATTTTTTTGGCAATCTGCTCGTTCACAATTTTTTTCCTGATTATTCTTACAGTATGGAATTACGGATTTCATAATTACTATACTTACATAACCATTATTTATTCAGTATATTCTCTGAAACTGCAAGTTTTGAAGTGTATCATTTTTTTGTGCAGTTAGAGAGCTGAACGGGGCGAGGCTGGAGGCATCGGTGAGGGCGTACGGTGGCGCCGGCCAGAGCAAGGTGTCCAACAAATGGCCCAGCCCCTACATGCTCATCTGCGGGGTGCTTCTGGTGGTCTCACTCTTCGAGCACTTCTGGAGGCTGCTCAAGTGGTTCGCCATGGCGGGGGCGGCCCCCGGCCTGCCGCCGATCGTGCTCAGGAGCGTCGCCGCGCTCCGGCGGTGCACCATGGACGTCAACATACTCATGCTAATCGCAGGTACGGCCAATACTTGCCACCTTCTGAACTATTCTGATGTTGATGTTCATTGTGGGCTATACTGAAGTTTCCACACGCACGCACGCAGCATGTATTTCATGTGACTTAGGCTTTGCCTTTTTTCTGACTAGATTCATAGTGTGCAATCAATATATCAATATTATGCAGCCATGGTGTTTATCCTTAAATCCATGAATCTTTTGGGTCACCCCACTAGCCTGGCTACTTGCAGAGGAAGCCAAGAATAATAAATCTCATCCATTTTCTGAAAATAAATAAACAAAAAATGTCGTGCTAGGTTCAGAGCATAAGGTGCCCTGCTTGGCTCGTGCTGAATCTAGTTAGGCAGAGGAATCCTTGCTAATTCTGGCAAGTTTTTTGCTTTCACATCCGAGTTAAAGAAAACTGGCATTGATCTTACAAGTGGCTCAAAACAAAAGACTGTCTGATTCCATTTTTAGGTTGTCACTAACCTGGTAGTTTTATATGGTGATGCAGTTTGTAAGTTAAAATGATGCCCAGGGTTCAGGCCATGTGTGATTTCTCTTGACATAGGTGCTCCTCCCATGCTATGTCTCTATGTTCTTGGTAGGCTTTGCAAATAGGAACATGTTGTATCTCGTATATCTTTTTTGTGTGCGAAGGATGTATCTTGTATGTCTTAGGCCTAGGATCTGTTCACTACAAATTTATAAATGATCAACTAGCAGAATGAGGATAGACAAGCAGCCTCAAGTTGATGTTGCAACAACTTGAAACGATATGTCTAAATTATTGAGAATATATTCTTTGATTCAGTGTTGATGCACAAAAACCTTCTCTGCAATATATTAGCTGGTCATATTCTACTTTTGTAGCTATACCTTCTCTGTGAGCCCGTGACTGCTCAAACAGTATATTTGGCAATTCAATTTCACATTGCATGTGGATCATTAACTTATACAGTATAAGCTTAGTTATTTACATATGTAAAATATGTTGACAAAGTGTTAAGTTGGATTACCGCCTCATGTTGATGGCCTTGTTTCTAAACATTTAATAATGTTTCTTTTTGGTGATCTAATGTCGTTCAGGTTGCTGCTGCTATGATGGAAGATCAGAAGAGGCATGGAGATGCGCACCACAGCTTTAGTTGATGTTGCACCATGTTTTGGTGCTTGTGTATCTGTTTTTGCTTGTAAGCACACTTGTATGTGCTTGTGTATCTGTTTTTACTTGTTTTAGTTGATGTTGGACGTGCAGACTTGTATGTGCTGTTGTGTGTATTTGGATGAATGATTTCTGAATTTAATCATTTAATTGATAGAATTATTGAGTGTTTGTTGTTCAAATGTGTAAACTGAAAATCACTGAATAAAAGACCAAATATTCTATTGGACCAAATGTTCTATTGGAACATTGTGCATTTCTGGAAAACCTGAACAAAAAGGCCTAATGAAATGGTTTGCAAAAGGGCCATGGCATAGAAAATTAGAAGTCCGAATTGTAGGGCGTGGCCCATGAAGCCGACCAGAATTAACAAGGAAAAAAAATACTAAATGGGCTGAATTGTTGGGCTCGGCCCATATAGACACCTAATCGGACCGGGCTGAATCTTATTAACGACCTTTTCAATTGGTCGTAATTTTGCCACGTCGGATCCAACGTGGCCTGGGTAGAGAGCTAGCGACCAAAACAAAAGGTCATAGAATCGACGACCTTTTGTTTTGGTCGTGGAATTCCATGAACTTCTCATGGAGAAGGTCGTTAATTTCAGTTTACGACCGCCAGCTTTTGACCTTCTGTTTTTGGTCACAAAAAGGTCACAGATGAAAAACAGTGACCTTTCAGTGACCAATAGTCAAGGTCACAAGTTGACATATTTCCTGTAGTGTTGTCAAGTTGACTTTGAAGTACATCCAATTTGGATTCCTTGATGGACTCGGTGAAGGAAATATGCCCTAGAGGCAATAATAAAGTTATTATTTATTTCCTTATATCATGATAAATGTTTATTATTCATGCTAGAATTGTATTAACCGGAAACTTGATACATGTGTGAATACATAGACAAACAGCGTCACTAGTATGCCTCTACTTGACTAGCTCGTTGATCAAAGATGGTTATGTTTCCTAGCCATAGTCATGAGTTGTCATTTGACTAACGGGATCATATCATTAGGAGAATGATGTGATTCACTTGACCCATTCTGTTAGCTTAGCACTTGATCGTTTAGTATGTTGCTATTGCTTTCTTCATGACTTATACATGTTCCTATGACTATTAGATTATGCAACTCCCATTTACCAGAGGAACACTTTGTGTGCTACCAAACGTCACAACATAACTGGGTGATTATAAAGGTGCTCTACAAGTGTCTCCGAAGGTACTTGTTGAGTTGGCGTATTTCGAGATTAGGATTTGTCACTCCGATTGTCGGAGAGGTATCTCTGGGCCCACTCGGTAATGCACATCACTATAAGCCTTGCAAGCATTGTAACTAATGAGTTAGTTGCGGGATGATGTATTATAGAATGAGTAAAGAGACTTATCGGTAACGAGATTGAAGTAGGTATTGAGATACCAACGATCGAATCTCGGGCAAGTAACATACCGATGACAAAGGGAACAACGTGTGTTGTTATGCGGTTTGACCGATAAAGATCTTCGTAGAATATGTGGGAGCTAATATGAGCATCCAGGTTCCGCTATTGGTTATTGACCGGAGACGTGTCTCGGTCATGTCTACATAGTTCTCGAACCCGTAGGGTCCACACGCTTAAAGTTCGGTGACGGTCGGTATTATGAGTTTTTGTGTTTTGATGTACCGAAGGTAGTTCGGAGTCCCGGATATGATCACGGACATGACGAGAAGTCTCTAAATGGTCGAGACGTAAAGATCGATATATTGGACGACTATGTTCGGACACCGGAAAGGTTCCGAAAGGTTTCAGACATATACCGGAGTACCGGGAGGTTACCGGAACCCCCCCGGGGGGCTTAATGGGCCTACATGGGCCTTAGTGGAAATAGAGAGCAACAAGGGAAAGTGTGGGGCGCGCCCCCAAGGCCCAAACCGAATTGGTTTAGGGCAAGGGGGTCGGCTCCCTCTTTCCTTCTCCTCCTCTCCCTTTCCTTCCCCTCTCCTACTCCTAGGAAAGGGACGAGTCCTACTCCTAGTGGGAGTAGGACTCCCCCTCTTGGCGCGCCTCTCCCTGGCCAGCCGCCTCCTCCCCTTGCTCCTTTATATATGGGTGCAGGGGGCACCCCATAGACACAACAATTGATCATCGATCTCTTAGCCGTGTGCGGTGCCCCCCTCCACCATAATCCACCTCGATCATATCGTAGCGGTGCTTAGGCGAAGCCCTGCGTTGGTAGCATCATCATCACCGTCACCACGCCGTCGTGCTGACGAAACTCTCCTGTGAAGCTTTGTTGGATTGGAGCTCCCGGGACGTCATTGAGTTGAACATGTGCAGAACTCGGAGGTGCCGTGCGTTTGGTACTTGGATCGGTCGGATCGTGAAGACGTACGACTACATCAACCGCGTTGTGCTAAAACTTCCGCATTCGGTCTACGAGGGTACGTGGACACACTCTCCCCTCTCGTTGCTATGCATCACCATGATCCTGTGTGTGCGTAGGAATTTTTTTGAAATTACTACGTTCCCCAACAGTGGCATCCGAGCCAGGTTATTGCGTAGATGTTATATGCACGAGTAGAACACAAGTGAGTTGTGGGCGATACAAGTCATACTGCTTACCAGCATGTCATACTTTGGTTCGGCGATATTGTTGGATGAAGCAGCCCAAACCGACATTACGCGTACGCTTACGTGAGACTGGTTCTACCAACGTGCTTCGCACATAGGTGGCTGGCGGGTGTCAGTTTCTCCAACTTTAGTTGAACCAAGTATGGCTACGCCCGGCCCTTGCGAAGGTTAAAACAACACTAACTTGACGAACTATCGTTGTGGTTTTGATGCGTAGGTAAGAACGGTTCTTGCTCAGCCCGTAGCAGCCACGTAAAACTTGCAACAACAAAGTAGAGGACGTCTAACTTATTTTTGCGGGGCATGTTGTGATGTGATATGGTCAAGACATGATGCTATATTTATTGTATGAGATGATCATGTTTTGTAACGGAGTTATCGGCAACTTGCAGGAGCCATATGGTTGTCGCTTTATTGTATGCAATGCAATCGCCCTGTAATTGCTTTACTTTATCACTAAGCGGTAACGATAGTCGTAGAAGCAATAGTTGGCGAGACGACAACGATGCTACGCTAGAGATCAAGGTGTCGTACCGGTGAGGATGGTGATCATGACGGTGCTTTGGAGATGGAGATCAAAGGCACAAGATGATGATGGCCATATCATATCACTTATATTGATTGCATGTGATGTTTATCCTTTATGCATCTTATTCTGCTTTGTTTGACAGTAGCATTATAAGATGATCTCTCACTAAATTTCAAGGTAAAAGTGTTCTCCTTGAGTATGCACCATTGCCAAAGTTCATCGTGCCGAGACACCACGTGATGATCGGGTTCTAAGCTCAACGTTCATCTACAACGGGTGTAAGACAGTTTTACACACGCATAATACTCGGGTTAAACTTGACGAGCCTAGCATATGCATATATGGCCTCGGAACACTGAGACCGAAAGGTCAAGCGTGAATCATATAGTAGATATGATCAACATAGTGATGTTCACCATTGAAAACTACTCCATTTCACGTGATGATCGGTTATGGTTTAGTTGATATGAATCACGTGATCACTTAGATGATTAGAGGGATGTCTATCTAAGTGGGAGTTCTTAAGTAATATGATTAATTGAACTTAAATTTATCATGAACTTAGTACCTGATAGAATTTTGCTTGTCTATGTTATTGTAGATAGATGGCCCGTGTTGTTGTTCCATTGAATTTTAATGCGTTCCTTGAGAAAGCAAAGTTGAAATATGATGGTAGCAATTACACGGACTGGGTCCATAACTTGAGTATTATCCTCATTGCTGCACAGAAGAATTACGTCCTGGAAGCACCGTGTGTCGCCCTCGATTCAATCATACACTAATCATACACGCAAATGTGTACGATCAAGATCAAGGACTCACAGGAAGATATCACAACACAACTCTAGACACAAATTAAAATAATACAAACTTTATATTACAAGACAGGGGCCTCGAGGGCTCGAATACATAAGCTCGAATACACAAGAGTCAGCAGAAGCAACAATATCTGAGTACAGACATAAGTTAAACAAGTTTGCCTTAAGAAGGCTAGCACAAAAGCAACATCGATCGAAAAGGCAAGGCCTCCTGCCTGGGAGCCTCCTAACTACTCCAAGTCATCAGCGGTCGTCACATAGTAGTAGGCACCCTCAGGGAAGCAGTAATCATTAGTGGTGTCGTCTGGCTCCTGGGATCCGCCATCTGGTCGCAATAATCGGGTATGGGGAAAAGGAGGTAGCAAAGCAACTGTGAGTACTCATCCAAAGTACTCGCAAGACTTACATCAGAT
The DNA here is from genome assembly GCF_003073215.2 of Triticum urartu. Lineage (NCBI taxonomy): Eukaryota > Viridiplantae > Streptophyta > Magnoliopsida > Poales > Poaceae > Triticum > Triticum urartu. Next base: position 427,206,472 of record NC_053025.1, read on the forward strand.
CTAAACTAAGTATGCATCTGTATCAAACGAATGGGTTGTATCTGTCGACTAAACTGCAAAATGCCAGAAGAGAAGGGGAAAGCCTAGCCTATCGAAGACTAGCATCTTCAAGCATCTTCAAGCATCTTGCAGCATATAGAAGAGTACAGATCAATATAATGTAAAGTAGTAGTAGTAGTGTTATCAACCTCGGCCAAAGATCCTTTCTCGACTCCCTGCGAGAAAGAAATCCCAGAGCCATACTATCCATTTCTCTTTCACAATGCATTCATTTCTCATCACAAGTATCCAGTTCTAGTTGTATCGATCGGGATACAACTCCAAGTGTCCGTTACCGTAGGACAGGCTATCGATAGATGTTTTCTTCCCTGCAGGGGTGCACCAACTTACCCACCACGCTCGATTAACTCCGGCCGGACACACTTTCCTGGGTCATGCCCGGCCTTGGCCAAACAATACGCCGCAACCCGACCTAGGCTTAATAGAGAGGTCAGCACGCCGGACTAAGCCAATGCCCCAGGTGTCATGGGCCATCTCCCCGGGAACTCCTGCACGTTGCGTACGCGGCCGGTGAGCAGACTTACCTTTTACCTCCTTCAAAAAGGCAGGTGCTTACCAGTCCAACCCGGCGCGCGCCGCTCAATCGCTGACGTCTATTAAGCTTCGGCTGATGCATACGACGCAGAACACCCATACTATGCCCACGTGATGGTTAGTGCTATCAGGCCAGAGGCCCCTCGGATCAAATATCCAAATCATAGTGGATTAGGAACGCGCGGTAACAAGCAGAGTGTCGGTGTCAAAACCGGCGGATCTCGGGTAGGGGGTCCCGAACTGTGCGCCTAGGCGGATGGCAACAGGAGACGGGAGACACGATGTTTTTACCCAGGTTCGGGCCCTCTCGATGGAGGTAAAACCCTACTCCTGCTTGATTGATCTTGATGGTATGACTATTACAAGAGTTGATCTACCATGAGATCGAAGAGGCTAAACCCTAGAAGCTAGCCGATGGTATGATTGTTGTTCTTGGTCCTACGGACTAAACCCTCCGGTTTATATAGACACTAGAGGGGGCTAGGGTTACACAGAGTCGGTTACAAGGAAGGAGATCTACATATCCGTATTGCCAAGCTTGCCTTCCACGCCAAGGAGAGTCCCATCCGGACACGACACTAAGTCTTCAATCTTATATCAGTCCGGCCAAAGGATATAATCCGGCTGTCCGGATACCCCCTAATCCAGGACTCCCTCAGTAGCCCCCGAACCAGGCTTCAATGACGATGAGTCCGGCGCGCAGATTGTCTTCGGCATTGCAAGGCGGGTTCTTCTTCAAACTCTGAGTACCTGTTAAATAGTGTCCAGCTTCTCGTAAATGTTGCGCTTCTTGGCTTCTGCGTCCAATAATGGCCATCTTCCACATGTCAAGCGAATGTGAGGAGCCAGGGTGTTTTTACTTTTACCACCACATCTATGTGAATGAACTGTCTATTAAAGAGACGAGGATCATCAGATCCAAATCACACCATCCTCCCTCAGCGAGCATTCATCGGAGCGCGCCCGAAAAAATCCATCCAACATGGCCGGCCAGCGCAGCTCCTCCTCTCGCTCCCGCAGCCCCAAGCCCGGAGACTGGGAGAAGTGTTCCATCCCGCACAACCAATTAGTGAAGCTACAGACCCTGGGATTCCTCCCTCCAGCGTATATGGTCCCGGTTCGAGCCGGGCTCGCCACCTATAATGGCGGGGAGCAAGCGGAGAGCTTTCCCAACCCCTCTAAGAGAGAGCGGGTATGCCTTGTCCCTTATTTGTTAAGGGGACTCGGATTTCCAATCCATCCATTTCTCCGAGGGCTCCTGGAGTTCTACGACCTCTAGTTGCACAACCTCACCCCTGCCTCCATACTGCACATCACTGGTTACGTAGCCCTTTGCGAGCTGTTTCTGGGTTGCGAAGCTCATTTCGCGCTATGGAAGAAGTTGTTATGCCTTGTGCCCCGTAAATAGAGGGGATCAATATATCAAGTGGGCGGAGCCGAAGTATGGCGCATCGCCGAGACCGGATACCTATCCGATACCCCGAAGAAGACGTCCGAGGACTGGCCTTCAGAGTGGTTTTATATGGAGGACGTTCCTCTCCCGGATCCTATCCGGATTGGTCTTCCTGAGTTCGACAATGCCCCTTTGAAGAAACGCCTAAGCTGGCGCCCACAGAGCCCACAAGAGGAAGATGATAGAGACGTATTTTATCTGATGGGCCGGATAAAGTTGTTGGCCAAATCAGGACTGACCGTAACCAAGGTTATCGCAATATGCGTTATGCGGGGGGTGCAGCCACTTCAATATCGAGGCCACCCCATGTGGCACTTCAACGGGGAAGATGATGCCACTCGCTGCAGGTGCAAGGGACCAGACTCAGTTGCTGCTCTAGCAAAAATTCTATTCGATCTGTATAAGGGGGAAGAAGAGGAGTTCCTCCGCATCAAGCCACGGGATGGATTCTCCATGAACAATCCTCGAAGTTGGGTGAGCTTCCGCTCTTTTTACTTCCATCCTACCCTTGTTTTCGTGATAAATATTTACCTTGCCGTTTCATCGCAGGAACTGCGTAAGGCGTTAGAGGAGATCAATAGCCCACCTCCACAATCGGAGGATCTTGAACGGGTCCTCGACCCCGGCCTGAAAGAGGATCCGGACATATTCATGGATCTGATTGATAGGATTTTCTATCAGCTAAGCTGTGATGACGCCATGGTGGCCATTATAGCCGACTACCCTGGGCTACTCCCAGCCTCGCAGGTAAATGAGACCGGAGTCCCAACCTTTGTAACAGATTTCCTTTTATGCACTTCACCTACCATATACAAACGGTGTTTTATAGGGAAGGCCCTCGGGACGCCATGCCGAGCCCGCGGCGACTCGCCAACAAGGGGTTTCAAAGCCGTACAGGCTAAAAAGGAAGGCGGTCCGGACGGAGACGCCGGTGCAGAGGTATGATGCAACACCTCACTCCGTGGTTGTCGTCTTTAAAAACATAATAAAACCCGTGTTTCCTAGAAGGAAGAACGCTCGCCGGACAATATCCGGAGAGGTCGCCGATCACGCCTCTACCAGTCGGGCTCCAGGGCCAGACACAGAGGCGGAAGCTAACACGAGGTACATGGCGGATGCTCCTTCTACAGAGGATGCAGATAAGATATCCGCTACGAATTCCGAAGTGGAGAGCGCCATGAATCACAGGCGTCGCCGAGCCGTACTCCGCGACGCTTGTTTCTCCCGAGAGGCGTTTGATGCATTCAACTCGAGAGATGCGTACATCCATGCTGCTCAAAATGGTCTAGCCAGAGCCATGGACCAATATGTAAAGGATGTACGGGTAAGAAAATTTGATGAGTATATATATCAGTAGCCCCTGAGACTTGAAACAGTTGGCACAACTGATTTAAGGATCATTTATTGTGTAGGTTCTTACAGAGAAGAATGCTCGACTGTCACATGAGCTGGAGGAGTGCAAGACCCAACTTCAAGCCACCGTTGCCGCATTGAAGGAACCTGAAAAGTCCCCAGCTGGTAAAATTTGTTTCAAAGAATGATAGGTACCATATAGTGTGCGGCATGGCTGCAGATCTAACAATAGATATTGCAGATGACTCCAGAGAGAATCCGGAGGACCAGCATGTCGTACGACAGCTAAAGGCTGGCGAACGTGTGCTGACTAAGGTCATGCGGGAGAAAAACAATCTCCAAGACGCCAATACCAAGCTGAGCGTGGAACTGAAAGATGTTCGAGCCCAACTTGCGGACTCCGTGAAGGAGAATAAGCGGCTTCGACGCGGCATTTTCAGTAAGTGCTTGAACGAACCCTTAAAAGAGTGCGGTGGAGAAGCCGGCTAACAGAGTTATGTCTGCAGGTATGCTGACGGGTCGTCCCGCGGAGGAGATGCCCGGGTCTACGGGTGATCTTCTACCCGAGCTCTCACAACCGCACGAACAAGTTCGGCAGGTGATGCAAGGTATTGCCCAGGCCTTGTGGCCATCCGTCTCCCTGCCAGCAGGCATTGGAGAGCTTGCGGAGAGGCTCAAGGGAGCCCCGCAACGCTTCCAATTATGGAAGGTATCGGCCTACCGTCAAGGTGCCAGGGAAGCCTGGGCCACGGTGAAGACGCGGTATACCAAGGATGACCCAAACCACATGGCCGAGGTTGGACCTGTGGGGTCCGATGGGAAAGAGATCCCCGTTAGCTTAGTGTATGGGCAAGTAGAATTAGCCGCAAAGTATTCCCAACAGGATTGTAGGCTAGACAGCCTGTTGGATGGTATAGAAGAGGAATTTAGTCAGTCTACATGACTATGTAATTAAAGTGACATGTATAATGCCTTCTAGCCGGATTGTAAATCATTTGTCATGGCAGACCTTTTCGCTTCAACCTCGGGACCCGATAGTCCGGAGTGTATTCTAATACCCGCTTAGTTATATAAGAACCGGGGTATGCGTGGAAACCAGGCGTAGGGGTCATTAGTGCTTGAACAGACAAGTACCCAACTAGTTATGTAATATTACATGGGTAGTAAGAAACGTCTTCCAAGGAGAATAGTTCCATTAAGGGTTCCTTTCCCTGGGTACGCATGCCCTAAAGTGCATGTCCGGACTGCGAGAGGAGACGCAGGCGAAAACATCTGGGGGCACATATAGAAAATAAATAAAAATCATATTTTGTTCACCGACCGAATATTCCCTTAAGAACGCTAGCTTTCGGATTCACCCAATCTGAGGTACACATCCGACTGACCCAACAGTAACAATCGCAGAGGTGCTCCCCTTATGCCCTAGCCGAATTAACGGGAACGTAGGGCATAAATACAAGAGCCAGGCAACCCAGCTTGGCCAAAACTTAAGTCATATCGATGCATATAATGGCGAAGAAAAGGTACATGCGGAAAAATGACACATGTGCGGGGCATGAAGCCCAGATAAATAATTAAGCTTTTGTGTAAGAAGCTCCCAGGTATAATGAGCGCGGTTAGCGCGTCAATAGTGTGCAAGCAAGGCACAAGTTGGCCCTTGAAGGCCTTGAGAAAGAATAAAAGAAAGAAAGAGAAAAAAGACAGATAATGTATATGCAAAAAATGGACAGGGGAAGGAGACGAACATAGAGTCCGGCACTAGGCGTAGAATCTTCGGAGCCTGGCTGCGTTCCATGGGTTTGGCTCAAGTCGATTATTCGATGCATCCCGCACACGGTACGCTCCACCGGTCAGAACTTGGTCAATAATGAAGGGACCTTCCCATTTGGGCTCGAGCTTGGTCTTTTTCTTCTCCGACAGGCGTAGAACTAGCTCGCCAACGTTATAAGTTTTGGCCCGTACTTCTCTGCTTTGGTATCTGCGAGCCTGTTGCTGATAGAATGCGGAATGGGCTTTTGCCACGTCGCGCTCCTCCTCCAGGGTGTCCAGACTGTCCTGCCAATCGAGCTCGGCTTCTCTTTCTTCGTACATGCACACTTGAAGTGAGTCATGAATTATGTCACAGGGCAGAACCGCCTCTGCGCCGTACACCATAAAGAAGGGTGTGTATCCGGTAGTATGATTCGGCGTGGTCCGCAGCCCCCAGAGTACGGAGTCGAGCTCCTCTACCCAGTGCGTGTTAGACTCCTTTAAGGACCGCACTAATCTGGGTTTGATGCCGCTCATGATAAGATCATTTGCTCGCTCAACTTGGCCGTTAGTTTGTGGGTGATAGACAGAGGCATAATCGAGCTTAATGCCCATGTTGCTGCACCAGAGTTTTATCTCGTCGGCCGTGAAGTTCGTGCCATTGTCAGTGATGATGCTGTGCGGGACGCCATAACGGTGTACAACCCCGGATATGAAGTCTATCACTGGTCCGGATTCGGCCGTTTTAACAGGTTTGGCTTCTATCCATTTGGTGAATTTATCCACCATGACCAGTAAGTATTTTTTTTCTTACGGGTTCCCCCTTTAAGGGGTCCAACCATGTCAAGCCCCCAGACCGCGAAGGGCCAGGTAATGGGGATTGTTTGGAGGGCGGTGGGTGGCATGTGGCTTTGGTTTGCAAAAAGCTGGCAACCGACGCAACGTTGGACCAATTCCTGTGCATCTACCCGGGTCGTCGACCAATAAAAACCTGTACGAAAGGCCTTGCTTACAAGGGCCCGGGCTCTGGCGTGGTGGCCGCCGAGTCCGGCGTGAATTTCTGCCAAAAGCTTCCGCCCTTCCTCTTCGGAGATGCACCTTTGAAGGACTCCGGTAGTGCTTTTTTTATACAGCTCTCCCTCATGGATCCTGTAGGCTTTAGATCGCCGCACTATGCAGCGTGCCTCATTTTGGTCCTCGGGAAGTTCCTGCCTAGTTAGGTAGGCCAAGAATGGTTCTGTCCACGGGGCGATGATGGCCATTATTACGTGGGCTGAAGGTGTTATTTCGGTGGCAGAGCCTCCGATTATGTCAGAGTGTTCGGTATCGGGCATTTTGGCCGGGTCCGTACTATTGTTACCGGTGTCCCCTTCCCATACCACAGATGGCTTAAACAACCTCTCCAAAAAGATGTTGGGGGGACTGCATCGTGTTTTGCGCCGATGCGGGCGAGGATATCCGCCGCCTGATTGTTTTCCCGAGCCACATGGTGAAATTCGAGCCCCTCGAACCGAGCTGACATCTTTTGGACGGCGTTGCGATAGGCCACCATCTTCGGATCCTTGGCATCGAAGTCTCCAATTGTTTGGGATATTGCGAGGTTCGAATCCCCACGCACCTCCAGGCGTTGAATGCCCATGGGAACTTCCATCCGAAGACCATGTAACAGGGCTTCGTATTCGGCTGCGTTGTTGGAGTTTGTATACAGTATCTGTAGTACATATTGAACTGTATCTCCGGTTGGGGACGTCAGGACGACGCCAGCCCCCAGATCAGCCAGCATTTTGGAGCCGTCGAAGTGCATGATCCAATTGGAGTATGCGCCGTACTCTTTAGGGAGTTCGGCTTCCGTCCATTCGGCGACAAAGTCGGCCAATACTTGCGATTTAATGGCTCGCCGGGGTTTGTATGTTATGTCAAATGGGAGGAGCTCAATGGCCCATTTGGCAATCCGGCCCGTGGCGTCGCGGTTGTTTATAATGTCATTAAGTGGCACTTCCGAGGCTACTGTAATTGAACACTCTTGAAAGTAGTGTCGTAGCTTCTGGGATGCCATGAATACCGCATAGGCTATCTTTTGCTAATGTGGGTACCGTGATTTGCATGAAGTGAGGACAGTGGATACATAATATACCGGCTTTTGAAGGGGGAATTTATGTCCGTCCATTTCTTGTTCGACGATGAGCACTGCGCTTACAACCTGATGAGTTGCCGCAATGTACAACAGCATTGGTTCGCCGATGTTTGGCGCGGCCAGGATTGGGTTGGTTGCCAGTATGGATTTTATTTCTTCCAATCCGGTTGTGGCAGCGTCCGCCCACTCGAAGTGTTCGGTGCGCCGAAGGAGGCGATAAAGGGGTAATGCCTTTTCTCCTAAGCGGGAGATAAAGCGGCTTAGAGCCGCCACACATCCGGTTAATTTCTGGATTTGTTTGAGGTCCGTTGGGATAGCCAACTGTGACAGAGCTCGGATTTTGGCCGGATTTGCTTCAATTCCTCTACTGGAGACAATGAAACCCAGGAGCTTTCCGGCTGGTACACCAAAAACGCATTTTTCCGGATTGAGCTTGATGTCGTATGTTCGGAGGTGCTTTGTGGTACCTGGGATGAGAAGATCCTCACCACTTTTGGCCACCTGCCGGAGTACCCAACATGCTCTAAGGTTGTGTGTTGGTATGGTATCCGTTGTACTATAAATTTTGCAGGGTCCGTTGAGCCATCCCTCCAATACTGTTCCACGCCCTATAGAGGGTTTTTGCCTCTTTGTAATTAACTCGGGTGTCTTATGATAGTGCACCCTTTTACTTCGGACTGGGTGTATATTTGGAGCCGGATTATCCCAAAATTTTGTTTCGTTTTTCCAGGTGCTTTTCCATCGCATAGTACTTTCGTACTATGGACACCAAGTCAGCAAAGCGTGATATGTCACAACGGCTTATGGCGTTAAGGATTCCCTTGTCCGTGCAATTATTGCGGAAAAATGAGACTGCGTCTTCCTCGCGACAGTCCTTAACCTTGTTCATCACAAGGAGGAATCTGGCCCAATAATGATGTACTGTTTCCTGGGGCGCTTGCTTGATGTGGAAAAGATCGTTTATGTTTGGGTGGGTGGGTGGATTTGAGTCCGAACCCTTACCCAATCTGAGACCCAGGGGCCAAGGAGTTTCCAATCTTGAAAGTTCGGGTTCCGGGATGTTGCCCGATAAGTCTGGCCCGCCGCCTGACTCTAGGTTCGGGGCTTGGGTGATGTCCTCCCGTAAATGGGTATCCGGCTCGGAGAGCTTAGGAATCCGGACATAGTTAGTCCTCAAGATAGAGGAAGAATCACCGCATTGTTCCTCCACCACCGCAATATGATGGGTGACCGGTGGAGAGTTAATCTCCCTTTGATCTGGTTTAAGCCCAATCCGATCATAGTCCGTAGCGACTCCCAAGGCGGCGATGCGATCCAAGAGCTCGTTTAGGGATGAGAGCTCCATTGGATCCATCTGCTCGGCAAATTCCGAGCCGACATGGAGGTTGTTTCCGATGACCCGAGAAGTCATCGTCGGTGCAGCAGTCGAACGGGCGGTCATGATGAAACTACCTAGCCGAAGAGTTTGGCCGACAACCAGGGCTCCCCCGGCGGTAATGTTGTTTTTAACAACGAGACGAGGCATCCTTCCTTACGGTGATGTCACAGTGGAACTCTCAATGAAAGCACCAATGTCGGTGTCAAAACCGGCGGATCTCGGGTAGGGGGTCCCGAACTGTGCGCCTAGGCGGATGGTAACAGGAGACGGGAGACACGATGTTTTTACCCAGGTTCGGGCCCTCTCGATGGAAGTAAAACACTACTCCTGCTTGATTGATCTTGATGATATGAGTATTACAAGAGTTGATCTACCACGAGATCGAAGAGGCTAAACCCTAGAAGCTAGCCTATGGTATGATTGTTGTTCTTGGTCCTACGGACTAAACCCTCCGGTTTATATAGACATCGGAGGGGGCTAGGGTTACACAGATTCGGTTACAAGGAAGGAGATCTACATATCTGTATTGCCAAGCTTGCCCTCCACGCCAAGGAGAGTCCCATCCGGACACGCGACAAAGTCTTCAATCTTGTATCTTCATGGTCCAACAGTCTGGCCAAAGGATATAATCCGGTTGTCCGGATACCCCCTAATCCAGGACTCCCTCACAGAGACTCACGAAAGATGTGACCCTGTCGCCCCGTCTCGAGTTCTTGTGGCAAGGGCTAAGAATGCCCGGCCATGCCTCGTAAGTATCTCGCGTGCACCCTCCAGGTCAACCCGTCTCCTCATCACTCGCGGGAACCCCTCAAGGTCGACCCGCCTTTCCAAGTACCAGTTGTAAATTCCAAGTATCCGCGTGTCCAAACATCCAGGGGAAAACCCGAGGACTCACCCCCGGTGAATTTCACTCGATGTTATCATCAAGGTGAACGTAAGAGGATCCACCCTCGAGGTTCACACTTGAGGGGTTGCACAACAGAGCCGTAACGGAAGTGGTTAAGGAGGAAATCACCCTTGATGACCTCGACTGTATAGCTACACTACAGAGATCTCATCAGGAGTGATGTAAGAGGTTCCACCCTCGGCACTCGATGGTAACTCTGCAGAGTCGTACAACTAGGGGGGTGATGTGCGGTGTCGGGGCCTAGACATCGATCACGTTGATCGAGTCATCGATGATGAAGCAGGGGCAACAAGGACAAGGTGGGGGTCACTGATGGATCACTAACCAACCTATACTAAGAGGTTTAGGATAAGCAAGTAAGGTAACAATAAGCAGGTAACAAAATCAGGCTATGCGTCAGAGTAGGATTATACAGAAAGCAGTAGCCGTTCTAATGCAAGCATGAGAGGGAAAGAAATGGGCGATATCAGAATGCTCAAGGGGGGGTTTGCTTGCCTGGAAGCTCTGCTGTAAAGGAAGAAGTGTCGTCGACGTAGTCGATCACAGGGGCAACATCGGTCTCAGGGTCTACCGGAGAGAAGAGGGGGAAGAAACAGCAAATATAAAGAAAACATAGCATCACAAAGCATAACATGGCAAAAAGCGGTGCTAGGGGTGCTCCAACGCGGTGCTACACGATACCAGCGAAGGGGGATAGCATCCGGGAAAGTTTTCCCGGTTCTGGACCTGCGTCAGACAGATGATCGGAGGGGAAATGTTCCGTGTTTGCTATGCTAGGGACATGTGGCAGGCGAACGGACCGCGTATTCAGATTAGTCTCGTCGTTCTGAGCAACTTTCATGTAGAAAACATTTTCATCCAAGTTACGGTTTATTTTCTATGATTTTTCGAAGTTTTAAAACAATTTTGGAATTGACAGGATAAATTTAATTAGAAAGATAAACTGAATTTGCTAGGTGTACACAGGAAAGTGTACACAGCAGAGGGTTGTGAGGCTGACAGTGGGGCCAGGTCAACTGTTGACTCGGCAGTCAACAGTTGACTGGACAAATGAACAGTGCGGTGGGCCCCATGTGTCAATGTAACAAGTTTTAACAATTCAGTAAAATGGGGGGTAATTAGAGGAGTGGGGGCCACCTGTCATATTGTAATTAGAAAATATAGGAGGGGTTTTTTGTTAACAGGGGATTAGCCCCACTAACTAAAACATGGGGGGCGCACGTCAGTGGGGGTTAGGGGAAAATATCCCCCACCTAGTTAAGCCGGCCGGCCCAAGCGCTGGACACGCACGGGCACAGGGGCACCAGCGGCCAGGGCCGGTGGCAAGGCAGCGACGGGCGTGGCCGGTATCGGGCGACGGCGGCGCAGGTGAGTAGCAACGCAGCGGTAGGGCGCGGCCGGCAGCAAGCGGGCGTCGGCGGAAGAGGCCACGGCGAGCTACAGGCGATCTGCATGGGCGCGGAGCCGCTGCGGGCAGCGCGGGAGGGGCTCGGCGGCGGCGCGAGGTGGCCAGTGGCCAGGGGCGGAGTGGAGCGGCAGCGGGATCACGGGACGGGGCCGGGGTGGCCGGTGCGCGGCTGGGCGACAGCGGGGCTGCAGCAGCAAGCAGAGCAGGCGGGGCGCGAGCTGGGGGGCGCCAGCCACAGCGCAGCATGCGGGGCGCGAGCTGGGGGGGCGTCAGCCACAGCGCTGCAGGCGGAGACGGGGCATGTCGCGGCAGCTGTGGCGGCGGCAGCGGTAGGTGGAGCAGCTCAAGGCAGAGGTGAGCGGGGCGACGCGGCTGGGCGCGCGCGTGTTGGGCGCGGCCTTGGCGCGGGACACGCGGGGTAGGGGCGGCCAGAGGGGCTCATGGGCAGCCAAGGGCACGAGGACGCGCGGCGAGCATGTGCTCGGGCGCGACGGGGGCGGCTCCGGGCAGGGGAGATGGGACAGCGACCTACGGCGTCTACCACGAGTGGAAGAAAGGCAAACGAAGGAGGGGAGTGGGATCTCACCCACGAGCTGGGGAACAGGGGCGGCGAGGCTCGACGAGGCCGGTCGGGGAGGAGACGGAGATGCGACGGCGGGGAACGGGGAGGACGAGGATGGATCGGGCACCGCGGGGATCTCCAGCTCGAACTACTCCTCCAAGACGACGTAGTCGACGACGGCGCTTCCGCGGGACAACTCCTCATGGCACGCGGGCAATGGTCTCCATGGCAGCGGTGGTTTGGGTCCTTCCAGATCGAGGAGAGGGAGCAGGGAGAGGGGCGAATGGGGATCTAGGGTTCGTCGACAAGGCCAGGACGGTCTTATACACGCGGGGCAAACGGGGTAGAGGCGCGGGATGGCCGCCACGGCAACGTACCGAGGCCGTGTTGGGCATCAGAGGCAACCACGGTTCCCCCCTCCCTGTAGCGACGAAGAGGACAACGGGAGGGCAGCTGGGCCACATGGGCTTTGCTCCTGGTGGGCTACGCGCGGGTAAAACAGGGGGGTTTCCCTTTGTCTTTTTTTTACAGTTTTAGTTTTCTTTCATTTTTGAGTAGAAATCAGCTTTAAAAAATATGGGAACAACACCTAAATTAGTTTTACTAATTATACCACTGCCACATTTAGTTTGAGGTGCAAATAAAATAGTTTAGAAATGTTATAATTTAAAAAGCATTTAATAATTATTTTAGCCACTATTATAATCACAATAGAGCATTAAAATACTTTACAAAAGTGTTGGGTCACCACCATATTTATCTATGGAATATTTCCCACACTTTTAACATTTTATTTTGCGTGTTTGAGAAATTTGAAAACTAGGCTTTAATTTGAATTTGAGATCGAACTAAGATTTGGATCAAGCAAGGATTAGCAACAGAAATGTGATGACTTGGCATCATTCAAAGGGGATTACTGTAGCACGATTCTTGGGGTGTTACAAGTCTCCTCCACTACAAGAAATCTCGTCCCGAGATTTAAGTGCGGAAGTAAAGAGTAACTTCGGGAGAACTGACCCTTATAGGGTTAATTATCTGATGAACAATTCAGGGAATGAGGCAGAAGTATCTCTTGAGTTGAAACTTAATAAAACATCGAGAGCAAAGTATGAAGGTACAATAGGAACTATCAAGCGGATGGAAGAACGATTGATACATGAACCGAGTGTGAGAAAGGGGTTCAGAGCATCAGCAATAGATCATCTCTCGGATGGTGGCTCGTGACATGATACGAAGCCAAGCGTGAGAAATAACCTTAGAAACAGGGGGTACAGGAGAGTTAGGTTTCGATCATGTGGAACTGTGGGTTATGGGCCCACCATGTGGGTTAAAAGTAGGGAGGGTGCTGGCATCTTGCAGGGTTATGATAGCAAGGCATGTCAGAGGATAGTATGTCAGTTATGTCGGCAACAATGTTGGTACCAAGGATGAGGGATGAAGAGAACCATTTTCCTGCTCGTTGAACGAGGCGGACCAATAGGCAAAGTTCTCATCCATCGGTGGCTACCGGAATGTCAACAACAATAGTAACAGGGTCTTTACTGACAGAGTTGTACATTGAGGTGTTTACCTAAGCAGGAAATTATCTCTACCGAGATAAGTTAGTTTACCGGAAAGGTTAAACAAAAGAATGGAAAGGAAAAATATGGTTAGTATAATAATCAGAACAATGGAAAGGCAAATGTGTTTAAACACAATTATCAGGAGTATATCCTCCCCAAGGACAAGCAGAGCATGATATCCATGACAGGATAGAAGTATAAAACCATTTAGGTAAGGGGAAAGAAATTTCATGACATTACCCATACAACGGTGTTTGGATAATTGATAAAGAAAATTTAGTATCGTGCTTCAAATGTTCTTATTGGAGATCGGGTTACCATAGACATGCTTCGAGATAGCATTGACATGGTTTCAAGCAAAGGTCAGACTTTGGATACACCAAGGATCCATCGGAAACAACTTAGAAAATAAGTCATACAATTTTCGCAGGGAAAGATGAGGGTGTGGCCGACGGGCTCAGCCACAATCCATCAACATGCCAAAAAGGATGTATTTCCACAATTATATGACCAACTTTGTGTTGGGGAAGGCAAGAATGTTGTCAATGATAACATAAATCATCGAGGGGAAGGATTGTATTTCTCATCAGGAATTCGATTGATATCCTACAAAAGCTCAGAATGTTGATGATGACCACGACACATTTGTCGAGAGATTTCATGAAGATGTAATCGATCGGTGATGACATCCAGTCAAAGGAATGATGAAGCGAAAGGTTATTGGAACCATGGGTACGACACAAACTCGAAATTAAGCTTACTGTTCAAGGCGAAATGATAAGATGAGGAAGATCGACGTAAGCTTAGCTCATCGTTGGAAGTTGCTCCGGGCATAGGGACCAGGTAGCACAGTTAAAAGTTGACACGATAAAAATATAGCCGATCAGGCTAGGAATGATGTGATGGGGTATAAAGCTTCCCAGTATCAAGTACTAGGTGTAATGCCAGAAGGTAAATCGGAGTAGAGGTTGGAGGAATGATTTGCAGAGGATAAGTAATTTTAACTTACCCAGTAAATGGGATCAAGGAGGAAATATGGTCGGGACCATAGCTGCAAGGGATCCAATTTACGATACTGGAAGAATTATTCAAATGATTAAATATCCTTGCAAGAAGCTTTCATGATAAGTTCCACACCGTGTCTGTAGGCATGAACACAAGGGTTCAGGGTCGACTCCCACTTCTACAATGCATAACCTTTCATTTTACTTCTCGCTCTTGATGAAGCTGTAGTATTGACATTTTTTCTGACGAAAAGCCAGTAGAGTATAACCCGCATAACTTTCGAGTTCGCACACATTAGGTAAGGCATAGGTTCAACCCATCGGGGCATCTTAGAAACATATATCATAAATTTCAAGAATAAATAACACAAGCTCGGTAGTAGAGCATGCTTGAGAAAGCGGAGGATACAATTTACCAAAAGCATAATGTATCCGAGGAAAGGCTCACAAGCTTATTGAATATGAAGGACGTTGTCAGATAAAATCCAAAAAGGGGTCTGGTGGTCCACAAGGGATCTGATGTGAGCATCAATATTCAACCAGAGGAAGAAAGAATGCAAGGAGATCAGATTATAGAAACAACTGACTTACTCAAAGCTCAATTGCAAAGGAATTATGAATTCCAAGACAAGGGATCAGAAGCAATGCTCTGATTAGGGATGGATAGGTAGAATAGCCTTAGGGGTACAATCGATGGCGATTTGATTGATCGAGATTCAGCACATGTTAAAATGACGTCTGAGCCGGAGGGATAAATTCTAGGATCTGATTGAGGGTTGCGAGCATTCGCCACAAATTGTATCAACGGACTCAAAATGATAATGGCAAAGGATGACAATAAGATTACTAGACTTATGGTATTAACCATAATGCAAGCAAGCAAGAAATTCAAGAACAATAGGCTGTTGAGGATTTTTCAGAAGAACAAATGGTATTACGAAGACTTTTGTGAAATACATGATCAACTAAGGATGAGCGGATACTCGATAGGTGCACAAAATTATCCGTAGGGGTATTCAGGTGACAAGGAACTGCAAGGCAGTAAGCTCAAAGGATTCTCAGAACAACGGAGAGCAGTTCAGGGCATCTTGTAATAACAAGATCAATGGGATTGAATGTAAGAATGGCAGGTGTAAGCAGTTATCAATAAGGATATAACAGCGGTAGGGAATTTGCAAAGGCGGTGGGTACAAGGGTCTCGGGAGAAGATCGTAGAGTAACCTCGGAATCTTCTGGTGCAGCAGACGATCATCGGTAATAAGGTGCTCTCCGGGTGAAAGTGATCATGAGATCCTAATGTTAGATTTAGCAAACTTCATTTAACCCGAATAGAAGAGAGATCAGAGTGCCAGAGTATATATGAGGAATAAAAGATCCTAATACCACCCAATTGGCGACGTGGGCCCGTAAGCCACACAGCCATGTTAGTAAAAGTTTTTCAGTGACTAGACTCAACTTCCGCCAAGGAGTTGGAAAGGGGGCTACCTACAGGCAGTCGGCTCTGATACCAACTTGTGACGCCCTCGATTCAATCGTACACTAACCATACACGCAAATGTGTATGATCAAGATCAGGGACTCACGGGAAGATATCACAACACAACTCTAGACACAAATTAAAATAATACAAACTTTATATTACAAGCCAGGGGCCTCGAGGGCTCGAATACATAAGCTCGAATACACAAGAGTCAGCAGAAGCAACAATATCTGAATACAGACATAAGTTAAACAAGTTTGCCTTAAGAAGGCTAGCACAAAAGCAACATCGATCGAAAAGGCAAGGCCTCCTGCCTGGGAGCCTCCTAACTACTCCAAGTCATCAGCGGTTGTCACGTAGTAGTAGGCACACTCGGGAAGCAGTAATCATCAGTGGTGTCGTCTGGCTCCTGGGATCCGTCATCTGGTCGCAACAATCGGGTATGGGGAAAAGGAGGTAGCAAAGCAGCCGTGAGTACTCATCCAAAGTACTCGCAAGACTTACATCAGATCTAAACTAAGTATGGATCTGTATCAAACGAATGGGTTGTATCTGTGGACTAAACTGCAAAATGCCAGAAGAGAAGGGGAAATCCTAGCCTATCGAAGACTAGCATCTTCAAGCATCTTACAGTATATAGAAGAGTACATATCAACATAATGTAAAGTAGTAGTAGTGTTATCAACCTCGGCCAGAGATCCTTTCTCGACTCCCTGCGAGAAAGCAATCCTAGAGCCATACCATCCATTTCTCATTCACAATGCATTCATTTCTCATCACAAGTACCCAGTTCTAGTTGTATCGATCGAGATACAACTCCAAGTGTTCGTTAACGTAGGACAGGCTATCGATAGATGTTTTATTCCCTGCAAGGGTGCACCCACTTACCCACCACGCTCGATTAACTCCGGCCGGACACACTTTCCTGGGTCATGCCCGGCCTCGGCCAAACAATACGCCGCAACCCAACCTAGGCTTAATAGAGAGGTCAGCACGCCGGACTAAGCCTATGCCCCAGGGGTCATGGGCCATCTCCCCGGGAACTCCTGCACGTTGCGTACGCGGCCGGTGAGCAGACTTAGCTACCTCCTTCAAAAAGGCAGGTGCTTACCAGTCCAACCCAGCACGCGCCGCTCAATCGCTGACATCTATTAAGCTTCGGCTGATGCATACGACGCAGAACACCCATACTATGCCCACATGATGCTTAGTGCTATCAGGCCAGAGGCCCCTCAGATCAAATATCCAAATCGTATTGGATTAGGAACGCGCGGTAACAAGCAAAGACTCACGAAAGATGTGACCCCGTTGCCCCATCTCGAGTACTTGCGGCAAGGGCTAAGAATGCCTGGCCACGCCTCGTAAGTATCTCGCGGGCACCCTCCAGGTCAACCCGTCTCCTCATCACTCGCGGGTACCCCTCAAGGTCGACCGGCCTTTCCAAGTAACAGTTGTAAAGTCCAAGTATCCGTGTGTCCAAACATCAAGGGGAAAACCCGAGGAACCACCCCCGGTGAATTTCACTCGATGTTATCATCAAGGTGAACGTAAGAGGATCCACCCTCGAGGTTCACACTTGAGGGGTTGCACGACAGAGCCGTAACGGAAGTGGTTAAGGAGGAAATCACCCTCGATGACCTCGACTGTATAGCTACACTACAGAGATCTCATCAGGAGTGATGTAAGAGGTTCCACCCTCGGCACTCGATGGTAACTCTGCAGAGTCGTACAACTAGGGGGGTGATGTGCGGTGTCGGGGCATGGACGTCGATCACGTTGATCGAGTCATCGATGATGAAGTAGGGGCAACAAGTACAAGGTGCGGGTCACTGATGGATCACTAACCAACCTATACTAAGCAGTTTAGGATAAGCAGGTAACAAAATTAGGCTATGCATCAGAGTAGGATTATACAGAAAGCAGTAGCAGTTCTAATGTAAGCATGAGAGGGAAAGAAATGGGCGATATCGGAATGCTCAAGGGGGCGTTTGCTTGCCTGGAAGCTCTGCTGTAAAGGAAGAAGTGTCGTCGACGTAGTCAATCACAGGGGCAACATCGGTCTCAGGGTCTACCGGAGAGAAGAGGGGGAAGAAACAGTAAATATAAAGCAAACATAGCATCACAAAGCATAACATGGCAAAAAGTGGTGCTAGGGATGCTCGAACGCGGTGCTACACGATACCGGCGAAGGGGGATAGCATCCGGGAAAGTTTTCCCGGTTCCGGACCTACGTCAGACAGATGACCGGAGGGGAAATGTTCCATGTTCGCTATGCTAGGGACATGTGGCGGGCGAACGGACCACGCATTTGGATTCGTCTCGTCGTTCTGAGCAACTTTCATGTAGAAAACATTTTCATCCGAGTTACGGTTTATTTTTTATGATTTTTCAAAGTTTTAAAACAATTTTGGAATTAACATGATTAATTTAATTCGAAAGATAAACTGAATTTGCTAGGTGTACACAGGAAAGTGTACACAGCAGAGGGCTGTGAGGCTGACAGTGGGGCCAGGTCAACTGTTGACTCAGGAGTCAATAGTTGACTGGTCAAATGAATAGTGCGGTGGGCCCCGGGTGTCAATGTAACAAGTTTTAACAATTCAGTAAAAAGGGGGGTAATTAGAGGAGTGGGGGCCACCTGTCATATTGTAATTAGAAAATATAGGAGGGGTTTTTAGTTAACAGGGGATTAGCCCCACCAACTAAAACATGGGGGGCGCAGGTCAGTGGGGGTTAGGGGAAAATATCCCCCACCTAGTTAAGCCGGCCGGCCCAAGCGCTGGACACACACGGGCACAGGGGCACCGGCGACCAGGGCCGGAGGCAAGGCAGCGACGGGCGCGGCCGGTATCGGGCGACGGCAGCGCAGGTGAGTAGCAACGCAGCGGCAGGGCGCGGCCGGCAGCAGGCGGGCATCGGTGAAAGAGGCCACGGCGAGCGGCGGGCGGCCGGGACGCAGCCGGCGAGCGGTCTGCATGGGCGTGGAGCCGCTGCGGGCAATACGGGGGAGGCTCGGCGGCGGCGCGAGGTGGCCAGTGGCCAGGGGCGGAGTGGAGCGGCGGCGGGATCGCAGGACGGGGCCGAGGTGGCCTGTGCACGGCTGGGCGACAGCGGGGCTGCAGCAGCAAGCGGAACAGGCGGGGCGCGAGCTGGGGGCGCCAGCCACAGCGCTGCAGGCGGGGCGCGAGCTGGGGGGCGCCAGCCACAGCGCTGCAGGCGGAGACGGTGCATGTCGCGACAGTTGTGGCGGCGACATCAGTAGGCGCAACAGCTCAAGGCAGAGGCGAGCGGGGCGACACGGGTGGGCGCGCGCGTTGGGCGCGGCCTGGGCGCGGGACACGCGGGGTAGGGGCGGCCAGAGGGGCTTGTGGGCAGCTAAGGGCACGAGGACATGCGGCGAGCATGTGCTCGGGCGCGACAGGCGCGGCTCTGGGCAGGGGAGATGGGACGGCGACCTACGACGTCTACCACGAGTGGAAGAAAGGCGAACGAAGGAGGGGAGGGGGAGCTCACCCACGAGCTGGGGAACAGGGGCGGCGAGGCTCGACGAGGCCGGTCGAGGAGGAGACAGAGACGCGACGGCGGGGAATGGGGAAGACGAGGATGGATCGGGCACCGCGGGGATCTCCAGCTCGAACGACTCTTCCAAGACGACGTAGTCGACGACGGCGCTTCCGCGGGACAACTTCTCACGGCACGCGGGCAATGGTCTCCATGGCGGCGGCGGTTTGGGTCCTTCCAAATCGAAGAGAGGGAGAGGGGCGAATGGGGATCTAGGGTTCGTCGACAAGGCCAGGACGGTCTTATACGCGTGGGGCAAACGGGGGAGAGGCGCGGGATGGCCGCCACGGCGACGTACCGAGGCCGTGTCAGGCATCAGAGGCAACCACGGTTCCCCCCCTCCCTGTAGCGAGGAAGAGGACAACGGGAGGGCAGCTGGGCCACGTGGGCTTTGCTCCTGGTGGGCTACGCGCGGGGAAAACAGGGGGGGTTTTCCCTTTGTCTTTTTTTACAGTTTTAGTTTTCTTTCATTTTCGAATAGAAATCAGCTTTATAAAATATAGGAACAACGGCTAAATTAGTTTTACTAATTATACCTCTGCCACATTTAGTTTGAGGTGCAAATAAAATAGTTTGGAAATTTTATAATTTAAAAAGCATCTAATAATTATTTTAGCCACTGTTATAATCACAGTAGAGCATTAAAATACTTTACAAAACTGTTGGGTCACCACCATAATTATCTATGGAATATTTCCCACACTTTTAACATTTTATTTTGCGTGTGTTGAGAAATTTGAAAACTAGGCTTTAATTTGAATTTGAGATCGAACTAAGATTTGGATCAAGCAAGGATTAGCAACAGAAATGTGATGACTTGGCATCATTCGAAGGGGATTACTGTAGCACAATTCTCGAGGTGTTACACACCGCTGGGTGCCAGGCTTGCTACAGATGCTGCTGATGACGTTAAAAACATCTGGCAGAGTAAAGCTAATGACTACTCGATAGTTCAGTGTGCCATGCTTTACGGCTTAGAACGGGGACTTCAACGACGTTTTGAACGTCATGGAGCATATGAGATGTTCCAGGAGTTGAAGTTAATATTTCAAGCAAATGCCCGTATTGAGAGATATGAAGTCTCCAATAAGTTCTATAGCTGCAAGATGGAGGAGAATAGTTCTGTCAATGAACATATACTCAAAATGTCTGGGTATCATAATCACTTGACTCAACTGGGAGTTAATCTTCCTGTTGATAGTGTCATTGACAGAGTTCTTCAATCACTGCCACCAAGCTACAAGAGCTTCGTGATGAACTATAATATGCAAGGGATGAATAAGACAATTCCTGAGCTCTTCGCAATGCTAAAGGCAGCGGAGGTAGAAATCAAGAAGGAGCATCAAGTATTGATGGTTAACAAGACCACCTTCAAGAAAAAGGGTAAAGGGAAGAAGAAGGGGAACTTCAAGAAGAACAACAAACAAGTTGCTGCTCAGGAGAAGAAACCCAAGTCTGGACCTAAGCCTCAGACCGAGTGCTTCTATTGCAAATAGACTGGTCACTGTAAGCAGAACTGCCCCAAGTATTTGGCGGATAAGAAGGATGGCAAGGTGAACAAAGGTATATGTGATATACATGTTATTGATGTGTACCTTACCAGAGCTCGCAGTAGCACCTGGGTATTTGATACTGGTTCTGTTGCTAATATTTGCAACTCGAAACAGGGAATACAGAATAAGCGAAGACTGGCTAAGGACGAGGTGACGATGCGCGTGGGAAATGGTTCCAAAGTCGATGTGATCGCCGTCGGCACGCTACCTCTACATCTACCTTCGGGGTTAGTTTTAGACCTAAATAATTGTTATTTGGTGCCAGCGTTGAGCATGAACATTATATCTGGATCTTGTTTGATGCGAGACGGTTACTCATTTAAATCTGAGAATAATGGTTGTTCTATTTATATGAGTAATATCTTTTATGGTCATGCACCCTTGAAGAGTGGTCTATTTGTGTTAAATCTTGATAGTAGTGACACACATATTCATAATGTTGAAGCCAAAAGATGCAGAGTTGATAATGATAGTGTAACTTATTTGTGGCACTGCCGTTTAGGTCATATTGGTGTAAAGCGCATGAAGAAACTCCATGCCGATGGACTTCTGGAATCACTTGATTATGAATCACTTGGTACTTGCGAACCATGCCTCATGGGCAAGATGACTAAAATGTCGTTCTCCGGAACAATGGAGCGAGTAACAGATTTGTTGGAAATCATACATACTGATTGTCGGATTTTGGGTTCCGGCAGACCCTTGAGGTTCGAACACTAGGGTGCGCGTGGAGATCTCTCCCCTACCGATCTACGTCCAATCTCCTCGTGTGATTTGAGCTGGAAACAACGAACAACACAAGGGACACAAGGTTTATACTGGTTCGGGCCACCATTGTGGTGTAATACCCTACTCTAGTGTGTGGTGTGGTGGATTGCCTCGGGGGCTGATGATGAACAGTACAAGGGAAGAACAACCTCGCGAGAGGTGTTCTTGAGCTGGTGCGATGAACTACTGGGGTGAGTTCAGTCGCCTCTCTCTCTCTGCTGGGGTTCTACCCGATCTCTAGCCGTCCCTCTGGGTGTGTTGATCTCTCCGGGGGTCTCCCTCTACTCTGTGGTGGCTAGCTCTACTTATAGAGGCCCTGGGCCTCTCCCCAAATAATGAGCGGGAAGGGCGCCAACAATTGGCCATTTTGAAGGGGAACATCTAGTACAAGTTATCCTGACCAAAGGTGGTCTTCGGCTGCCAAAAGTACTAGTGATGACACCGTCTTGGGCTCCACAGTGACCTCCGTCCTGCCGCTCTGCTGGTCTTGGTCTCGTTGCACCGGAATGGTAACCTTTGCCCGGCGCCTTGGCATGTGCTTGCCCCTTTGCACCAAAGGGGAAACAAGGACACTGCGCAGGCCGGCGCCCGCCTGGCGCCCGCCTGGTCTCGATCGTCATGGCTTGCGTCACGGGCTCCTCGTGAGGTACCCCTGCCTTGATCTCTCCGCCTCCTCGCGAGCCTACCTGACGAGGCAGCCTCTGAGGAAGCTTTTTGTCGTCCGCCCTGCGAGGCTTGGCCCCTCGCGAGGGTCTTGAGCTTGAGCTGATGAAGATGGGCCGCGCTGGGCCCCCACTTGAGCCACGCCGCAGGCCGCAGGCAGGCAAGTCTGGGGACCCCCGTTCCCAGAACGCCGACAATAGCCCCTGGGCCCAAGGCGCGCCCGGGCTTGGCCTAACAGGAAAGCGAAGGGGCAAGCGCAAAGCGCCGCGGGCCCTAACAGCCTGCGGCCTTGGGCGCCGCGTGGCGATTGATTGGATGTGGGCGTCTGCGCTTCCCCATGACGCCTCGGCAACCGCACGAGTTGACATGTCCCTGCATGCAGAGAAATCGGTCATGATTACCTGCGATCATGGTGCTCGACAGTTGGCCTCCTCCAGCTATAAGTACGGGGCTGCGCGAGTCCCTTCAGTCCATCCCTTGCTGCCGCTCCTTTCTTTCTTCTCCCTCGTTCTTGCTTCTCCTTACGCCAATGGCACCAATCCGCCGGTTTTCTTCAGAAGAGAAGGGAAAGGCCCCCCGAGAAGGTCCTGACCCACTTCCGCCGAAGAAGCGGCTGGTCCTCTGCCACCGAGAAGAGAGTGCTCAGCAGGAGGCACCGAGGCCCTGGTACGAGCGGCCGCCGCCTGAGTATCCGCTACCCTTGTATGCCCGCGTCGTGGGTCCTGGGGGAGAAGGCATCGAGCGACATCGTCGGTGCCACCGTCGACGCCGATGAATCACGGTGGTGTGTGTCGTTCCTCCTGGAGTCCATGCCGAGCGCTCCTCTCGCGAGCTCGTGCTCCACGCCGCCATGCCTCCGAGCTCTTGGATTCGTCTTCCCCCCTCCTTCGCCTTCGAGATACCGCCGAGCGGGGCTCTGCAGCTCTGACTGCAGCACGCTGACTGCGGTACCCTTGCGACCGGAGCGGAGATCGCGGTCATCGCTCCGGGCAAGGTCTTCATGACCCGGGGCTGGGGCGAAATCGCCCGGGTCTGCCGGACGGTAGGTGCCCTCGTGATTCATCTTGAATACGACGGCATCTCCCTGATGTTCTTCAATGTCTTCGATGCTGAAGGACGCCGGCTGGAGTGCTGCCCCAAGGAGAGCAGCAGGGGCGACGAACCGGCGAGGACCTGGCCCGCCCATCGGCCCTCCAGCAGCTCCTCAGGAGGCAGCGGAGGAGCTGGGGAATCCAGCGGCTCCCCCGAGCTCCTCGCGACTCCGGAGACGAGCGACGACAGCTACGAGCCCCCAAGCTCGCGCTGTGCTCGGGGCGGGGCAGCTGCGTCCAGCCGCCGACGCCACTGATCTGGATGGGGTTGGCGCTGGCGTTGGACAGCCCACTGTTGATGATGGCGTCTCTTGCGGAGGTGCGGGCGATTAGCGTTCCTTAGGATTAGTACCTTTGTTCCCTGCGAAGAATCGAAGCAACACCCCGTGGGGGTATGTAAGGCGCCTGCCATGTCTTTTGTGAACATTATATCCTTAATATGAATCAAAGCGAGGTGCTTGCTCTGTCCTGGCTCGGCTCCCCCTTTCTATCCTCGCGAGGACTCGACGCTCTACGCTGACAGGTCCCAGTCCCCAGGCAGGCTTCAGCCGTCGCTGGTATGCGAGGTCGCGATGCTGTGGTCAAGGCCAGGAGGTGAGCGGCCCAAGGTCCGGTAAGAGCCCCCGAGTCGTGATGCTCGGGAGGTCCCCTTTAGCGCTCAAGCAGCCCTCGCTGGGCGAGAAAGAAAGGCAACGTCGCCATGACAGAGCCGCACTGGGGAGGGTTTGGCGCTGCGTTGGTCCAACTCTTGTAAGGGCGTGACTTATCTCTTGAGTTTGGTGTAGTTCCTCGATGAAGCGCCCGGCCCTAGTGGCAGCTGAGGCGCTACTGGGTTAGGTCCTCGCAAGCTCCTTCCCACTCCCCCGCACTTTCTTTAATGCTCTACGTCCTCAGGTCTCGGCCCTCGAGCGAGCTCAGCCGCCGCTGATATGACAGGTCGCGATGCCGTGGGTCAAGGCCAGGGGGTGAGGGCTGGAGAGCCAGTAGGAGCCCATGAGTCGCGATGCTCAGGTACCCCCCTTTTAACGTGCAAGCGGTCCGCGCCGGAGAGAGGGTGAGGTGGCTTGCGACGTCCCTGACGTTACTCCTGGAGTAGGTCCTGCACACCAATCATGAAGAGAAACAAGACATGTTGTTACGGTTGCCAGCCAACCTTCGGTCGCTCCAAGGGAGTGATTGGGGCACTGAGGGCCTGGTGAGGTGGTACCTTGCGGGGCTGCCGCGGCCAGAGCTCGACCACTTAGGTTTATCGGCGTTGCAGGGACGGACCCATGCGGAAATGTCGTGCCGGAGCGAGTAGCTCCATAGGTAGGCGTCAATCGAGCAGGCGATTAGGTCGGGTGTGTTAAGCACGCATGAGGAAATTCATTTAAATAGAAGCGAGAAAAGCAAACACCGCTGGGCCAGGCCCGAGCAGCTCGGGGATGATGCAGCCTGAGGGGCGCCCCCAACAAGGTAAGTAAAGAGCATAAGCAAAACGGATACATGCCGCAGGGATGGACCCACGCGGCATGGGAATGATGCGGCCCTGTGGGCGCTCCCAGCTAAGAATGGAACTTAGAAAGGTGTCACCTCATGCCGTTTGAAGATGGGGTGATGTTGAAGAAGCGAGCGATGCGCGGTGAAGACGCCGACCCTCACGAGCCCCCAGGCCCAGGAGCCTCGGGAGGCTCCGGGGGCACAGGTGGGTTCCCGAGGGCCATCTCCATCTCCGCCAGGACCGCACGATGCCTGACCTCCTGAGCCTCCAGAATGCTCCTTAGCAGGCGCTGATGAGCGGCGACCGCGTTCGGCAGGCCGAAAGGCATGCGAACGTAGCTGTGAGGTGGACCCTCGCAACGCCCCATGCGTGAAGGCCAGAGGCGCTCCTGAGATGCGGCTCGGTTGAGCCCTGGCACGTCGATGCAGACGCACAGCCCACCATCCTCGCCTGGATGTGGGGCTACGGTGGGCAAGCGGCGGCTGCCGCGCATGACTCTTGACTCCTGTAGCTCCTGGAAGCACCCCTCCAAGTGGTGCCCGAGCGCCTCCCTCGTGACCTTGGCAAAGTTGGTGGCTCTCCAAGAAAGAGCCCCCGAGCCCTGCCTGAGGAGGGTGCCAAGCGCGCCTTCCTATGTGAGAGAGGGTGGCGCTCCCAGATTGGGCGCAGATCCTGACGCAACACCTCCGGAGGCGTCTGCCTCCTTATGGCTTGGGTCAGGAGAAACCTTCTTCTTCTTAAGGGTCGCCTCAGTAAGCCTTCCGTTCCTGTGGTCCGGGTTTTCGATTGCTACGGCTTGGAACGCGCGCTCAAGTGAACACACTGCGTCCCTTTCTTCACAGGGTACGGTGATGACTCCACCGCTTCCTGGCATCTTGAGGACATTGTATCCATGGTGAGTCACTGCCATGAACTTGGCCAGGGCTGGGTACCCGAGGATGGCGTTGTATGGCAGACGGATGTGGGCGACGTCGAAGTCGATGAGATCGGTGCGGTAGTTGTTGCGCTGCACGAAGGTGACTGGAAGGCGAACCTGCCCTATCAGAACAGTGGAACCATCAGTGACTCCTGAGAAGGGCTTGGTCGGTTGGAGCTGATCGTACGGCACTTGGAGATTGTCGAACGTCTCGACGAACAGGACGTTGAGTCCTGCTCCGCCGTCAATGAGGGTCCTGGTGACCCGCACATTGCTGATGACTAGGGAGCAACGCATCGGGAGGACTCTGGCCGTCTTCGCGCACTTGAGCTGATCCGCTGAGCTGAACGTGATAGCGCACGCAGACCACCTGAGAGGGCGCGTGGCCTCAAGCTTGGGGAGGACTTCATTCACCTCGCGAGCAAACTGCTTGAAAATGCGCTGTGAGGCTGGGGCCTGCGCGCCACCCAAGATGCAAGCGATTGTGCGC
Organism: Triticum urartu; assembly: GCF_003073215.2. NCBI lineage: Eukaryota > Viridiplantae > Streptophyta > Magnoliopsida > Poales > Poaceae > Triticum > Triticum urartu. Next base: position 427,232,578 of record NC_053025.1, read on the forward strand.
GGCTCCTGGAAGCCCCCAACCCCCTCGTCTTGATGTTGGTCTTCGTTCCTCCTTGGCGGTGGCGGCAGAGGAGGAAGGCCTGCGTTGCCATACGGGTGATCCTCACGAGGCTGATCTCTCCAGCCTCCCTCGCGAGGCTGGTCCTACCAGCGATCCTCGCGAGGTCGGTCACGCCACCCTTGGCGAGGGTCACGGTCTTCCCATCGTCCGCCACCTCTTCCTCCTCTCGGCCATAACCCCTGTCGTTGCGCTCGGGGCGTTGGCCGACACGTCCATCTCTCACGGCCTTGAGCTCTTGACATTCGTTGGTGTTGTGGGTGTGGAGGTCGTGGTACACGCAGTATCGGCTGCCCTTGGATGACTCAGGCTGATCCCTGCCTCGCTTGGTGTCTGGTTCCGCTACAAGCACGGTAGCCCCCTTGCGCTTCACGTCCTTGGCCTTGGACTTCTTCTCTTCTGGGTCGGCAGCCGGGAGTTCGAGGAGGGAAAGGCGCCCTTCCTCAGTCCTGGCGCACTTGGTCGCCAAGTTGAACAGCTCCAGGGATGTGCACGGGTCTTCATGGATTGCTAGCTCCTCCTTCATCTTGATGCTGCGTACGCCATCGGAGAAGGCCGAGATGATGGCTTATTCAGTCACCTTGGGGATCTTGAGGCGAGCGTTGTTGAAGCGCTGGATGTATTTTTGCAGGGTTTCCCCTTGCTGCTGCTTGATGCGACGCAGATCGCTCACGGCCGGGGGCCGGTCACGAGTGCCCTGGAAGTTGGCGATGAAGCAAGTGCCCATTTCGTCCCAGGAGGAGATTGTGCCAGGAGCCAGGTTCAGGAGCCAGGTGCGGGCCCCGTCCTTGAGCGCCATGGGAAACCAGTTCGCCATGACCCTTTCATCTCCGTTGGCGGCTTCGATGCATAGCTCGTAGAGCTGTAGGAACTCTGCGGGGTCCGTCATGCCATCGTAGCGAGGGGGCAGGTCAGGCTTGAATTTGCCTGGCCATGCGACGCCGCATAGCTCGGGGGTGAGGGCGCGGCAGCCTGCCGTGGCCACCGGTGCCTTTTGCTGGTATTGGGCTTGCTCTTGGGGTTTACTGTTGGAAATATGCCCTAGAGGCAATAATAAAATGGTTATTATTATATTTCCTTGTCCATGATAATTGTCTATTGTTCATGCTATAATTGTGTTATCCGGAAATCGTGATACATGTGTGGATATATAGACCCCAACATGTCCCTAGTAAGCCTCTAATTGACTAGCTCGTTGATCAATAGATGGTTACGGTTTCCTGACCATGGACATTGGATGTCATTGATAACGGGATCACATCATTAGGAGAATGATGTGATGGACAAGACCCAATCCTAAGCATAGCACAAGATCGTGTAGTTCGTTTGCTAGAGCTTTTCTAAGTGTCAAGTATCATTTCCTTAGACCATGAGATTGTATAACTCCCGGATACCGTAGGAGTGCTTTGGGTGTGCCAAACGTCACAACGTAACTGGGTGGCTATAAAGGTACACTACAGGTATCTCCGAAAGTGTCTGTTGGGTTGGCATGAATCGAGACTGGGATTTGTCACTCCGTATGACGGAGAGGTATCTCTGGGCCCACTCGGTAATGCATCATCATAATGAGCTCAGTGTGACTAAATAGTTGGTCACGGGATGATGTGTTACGGAACGAGTAAAGTGACTTGCCGGTAACGAGATTGAACAAGGTATTGGGATACCGACGATCGAATCTCGGGCAAGTAACGTACCGATTGACAAAGGGAATTGAATACGGGATTGATTGAATCCTTGACATCGTGGTTCATCCGATGAGATCATCGTGGAACATGTGGGAGCCAACATGGGTATCCAGATCCCGCTGTTGGTTAATGACCGGAGAGTCGTCTCGGTCATGTCTGCATGTCTCCCGAACCTGTAGGGTCTACACACTTAAGGTTCGGTGACGCTAGGGTTGTAGAGATATTAGTATGCGGTAACCCGAAAGTTGTTCGGAGTCCCGTATGAGATCCCGGACGTCACGAGGAGTTCTGGAATGGTCCGGAGGTGAAGATTTATACATAGGAAGTCCAGTTTCGGCCATCGGGAAGGTTTCGGGGGTAATCGGTATTGTACCGGGACCACCGGAAGGGTCCCGGGGGTCCACCGGGTGGGGCCACCTGTCCCGGAGGGCCCCATGGACTGAAGTGGGAGGGGAACCAGCCCCTGGTGGGCTGGTGCGCCACCCATGGGCCTCCCCCTGCGCCTAGGGTTGGAAACCCTAGGGGTGGGGGCGCCCCACTTGGCTTGGGGGGCAAGTCCCCCTTGGCCGCCCCCCCTTGGAGATCCCATCTCCTAGGGCCGGCGCCCCCCTAGGGGCCCTATATATAGTGGGGGGGGAGGGAGGGCAGCCGCACCAAGTCCCTGGCCCCTCCCTCTCCCCTCATAACACCTCTCTCTCTCTCTCATTGGAGCTTGGCGAAGCCCTGCCGAGATCACCGCTGCTTCCACCACCACGCCGTCGTGCTGCTGGATCTCCATCAACCTCTCCTTCCCCTTGCGGGATCAAGAAGGAGGAGACGTCTTCCCAACCGTACGTGTGTTGAACGCGGAGGTGCCGTCCGTTCGGCACTTGGTCATCGGTGATTTGGATCACGACGAGTACGACTCCATCAACCCCATTCTCGAACGCTTCCGCTCGCGATCTACAAGGGTATGTAGATGCACTCCCCTTTCCCTCGTTGCTAGATGACTCCATAGATTGATCTTGGTGATGCGTAGAAATTTTTTAAAATTCTTCTACGTTCCCCAACAGTTACCGCGTGCCGCTGCTTGGAGCAGCGCGGGGTCTTGGCGTGGAGGTGCAGGGACGTGATCTTGGCGCGCCGGCACTGGGAGCGCGCGAGCACCTTCTTGGGGACGAGGATCTCTTGGCAGCTCCTTTCTTGCTGCGCAGGCGCTGGACGCGAAGGGTCTTGCCCTAGGGCTGCGCGCCTTGGAGCCAGGGCGCCTTCTTGGGGAGGAGGTGGTGGAGGCGCCTCCTGATCCCCGCCTCCTGCGCGGAATGGAGGGCGAGGCTGCGAGAGGGATGTCAAGGGGGAGCCCCCTGCGGTGCTGACGAGCTCGGTGATGCGGGCGAGCCAGTCCTCGTAGAGGTCGTCGACGGGGCGGTAGTGCAAGAGCTCTCTTGCTAGGAGCAGCGCAGCGTGAGCGTACGTGGGGGCGCGACGGGCGTGGGACGACGAAGTGGCTGGAGTCGGCGACGGTGTGGCGGTGCGGCCTTCCCGCCGTACCGAAGGATGCTGGGACGAGGCCTGCTGGTCGTTCCCCACCGGGCCGGTGGCGGCGTTGGCGGCAGGTGACGGGGAACGACAAGGGCGTCCACCGACGGGCGCCGTCTGGGCGACGCGGGTGGCGAGAGCAGCCCGGGGCTCGGCGCGAGCCCGACGAGCGTCAGCCATGGACACGACGGAAGATCACACGCGAGCAGCGAAAGAAAGATTCTGGCGCACCCCTACCTGGCGCGCCAAATGTCGGATTTCGGGTTCCGGCAGACCCTTGAGGTTCCAACACTGGGGTGTGCGCGGAGATCTCTCCTCTAACGATCTACGTCCAATCTCCTCGCGTGATTTGAGCTGGAAACAACGAACAACATAAGGGACACAAGGTTTATACTGGTACGGGCCACCGTTGTGGTGTAATACCCTACTCCAGTGTGGTGGTGTGGTGGATTGCCTCGGGGGCTGATGATGAACAGTACAAGGGAAGAACAACCTCGCGAGAGGTGTTCTTGAGCTGGTGCGATTAACTGCTGGGGTGAGTTCAGTCGCCTCTCTCTCTGCTGGGGTTCTACCAGATCTCTAGTCGTCCCTCTGGGTGTGTTGATCTCTCCGGGGGTCTCCCTCTACTCTGTGGTGGCTAGCTCTACTTATAGAGGCCCTGGGCCTCTCCCCAAATAATGAGCGGGAAGGGCGCCAACAATTGGCCATTTTGAAGGGGAACATCTAGTACAAGTTATCCTGACCAAAGGTGGTCTTCGACCGCCAAAAGTACTGGCGATGACGCCGTCTTGGGCTCCACGGTGACCTCCGTCCTGCCACTCTGCTGGTCTTGGTCTCGTTGCGCCGGAATGGTAACCTTTGCCCGGTGCGTTGGCCTATGCTTGCCCCCTTTGCACCAAAGGGGAAATAAGGACACTGCGTAGGCCGGCGCCCGCCTGGCGCCTGCCTGGTCTCGATCGTCATGGCTTGCGTCATGGGCCCCTCGTGAGGTACCCCTGCCTTGATCTCTCCGCCTCCTCGCGAGCCTACCTGATGAGGCTGCCTCCGAGGAAGCTTTCTGTCATCCGCCCCGCGAGGCTTGGCCCCTCGCGAGGGTCTTGAGCTTGAGCTGATGAAGATGGGCCGCGCTGGGTCCCACTTGAGCCACGCCACATGCCACAGGCAGGCAAGTCTGGGGACCCCCGTTCCCAGAACGCCGACACTGATGTATGTGGTCCAATGAATATTGAGGCTCGCGGTGGGTATCGTTATTTTCTCACCTTTCACAGATGATTTGAGCAGATATGGTTATATCTACTTAATAAAACATAAGTTTGAAACATTTGAAAAGTTTAAAGAATTTCAGATGAAGTGAAAAATCATCGTAACAAAAAAATAAAGTTTCTATGATCTGATCGTGGAGGAGAATATTTGAGTTACGAGTTTGGTCTACATTTGAAACAATGCGGAATAGTTTCGCAACTCACGCCACCCGGAACACCACAGCGTAATGGTGTATCTGAACGTCTTAATAGTACTTTACTAGATATGGTGCGATCTATGATGTCTCTTACTGATCTACCACTATCATTTTGGGGTTATGCTTTAGAGACGGTTGCATTCACGTTAAATAGGGCACCATCTAAATCCGTTGGACGACGCCTTATGAACTATGGTTTGGCAAGAAACCAAAGTTGTCGTTTCTTAAAGTTTGGGGCTGCGATACTTATGTGAAAAAGCTTCAACCTGATAAGCTCGAACCCAAATCGGAGAAATGTGTCTTCATAGGATACCCAAAGGAAACTGTTGGGTACACCTTCTATCACTGATCCAAAGGCAAGACATTCGTTGCTAAGAATGGATCCTTTCTAGAGAAGGAGTTTCTCTCAAAAGAAGTGAGTGGGAGGAAAGTAGAACTTGATGAGGTAACTGTACATGCTCCCTTATTGGAAAGTAGTTCATCACAGAAACCAGTTCCTGTGACACCTACACCAATTAGTGAGGAAGCTAATGATGATGATCATGAAACTTCATATCAAGTTATTACCGAACCTCGTAGATCAACCAGAGTAAGATCCACACCAGAGTGGTACGGTAATCCTATTCTGGAGGTCATGTTGCTAGACCATGACGAACCTACGAACTATGAGGAAGCGATGATGAGCCCAGATTTCGCAAAATGGCTTGAGGACATGAAATCTGAGATGGGATCCATGTATGAGAACAAAGTGCGGACTTTGGTTGACTCGCCCGATAATCGACAAGCCATCGAGAATAAATGGATCTTCAAGAAGAAGACAGATGTTGATGGTAATGTTACTGTCTACAAAGCTCGACTTGTTGCGGAAGGTTTTCGACAAGTTCAAGGAGTTGACTACGATGAGACCTTCTCACCCGTAGCAATGCTTAAGTCCGTCCGAATCTTAAGACCTCCAGCGATCCATTTATGGACTGGTGCAAGCTTCTCGGAGTTGGAATAAACGCTTTGATAGTGTGATCAAAGCATATGGTTTTATACACTTTTGGAGAAGCCTGTATTTACAAGAAAGTGAGTGGGATCTCTGTAGCATTTCTAATATTATATGTGGATGACATATTATTGATTGAAAATGATATAGAATTTCTGGATAGCATAAAAGGATACTTGAATAAGAGTTTTTCAATGAAGGACCTCGGTGAAGCTGCTTACATATTGGGCATCAAGATCTATAGAGATAGATCAAGACGCTTAATTGGACTTTCACAAAGCACATACCTTGACAAAGTTTTGAAGAAGTTCAAAATGGATCAGGCAAAGAAAGGGTTCTTGCCTGTATTACAAGGTGTGAAGTTGAGTAAGACTCAATGCCCGGCCACTGCAGAAGATAGAGAGAAAATGAAAGATGTTCCCTATGCTTCAGCCATAGGCTCTATCATGTATCCAATGCTGTGTACCAGACCTGATGTGTGCCTTGCTATTAGTTTAGCAGGGAGGTACCAAAGTAATCCAGGAGTGTATCAGGACGGTCAAGAACATCCTGAACTACCTGAAAAGGACTAAGGATATGTTTCTCGTTTTTGGAGGTGACAAAGAGATCATCGTAAATGGTTACGTTGATGCAAGCTTTGACACTGATCCGGACGATTCTAAATCGCAAACCGGATACGTGTTTATATTGAACAGTGGAGCTGTCAGTTGGATCAGTTTTAAACAAAGCGTCGTGGCGGGATCTACATGTGAAGCTGAGTACATTGCTACTTCAGAAGCAGCAAATGAAGGAGTCTGGATGAAGGAGTTCATATCCGATCTAGGTGTCATACCTAGTGCATCGGGTCCAATGAAAATCTTTTGTGACAATACTGGTGCAATTGCCTTGGTAAAGAAATCCAGATTTCACAAGAGAACCAAGCACATCAAGAGACGCTTCAACTCCATCCGGGATCAAGTCCAGGTGGGAGACATAGAAATTTGCAAGATACATCTGACCTAAATGTTGCAGACCCTTTGACTAAGCCTCTTCCACGAGCAAAACATGATCAGCACCAAGGCTCCATGGGTGTTAGAATCATTACTGTGTAATCTAGATTATTGACTCTAGTGCAAGTGGGAGACTGAAGGAAATATGCCCTAGAGGCAATAATAAAGTTATTATTTATTTCCTTATATCATGATTAATGTTTATTATTCATGCTAGAATTGTATTAACCGGAAACATGATACATGTGTGAATACATAGACAAACAGAGTGTCACTAGTATGCTTCTACTTGACTAGCTCGTTGATCAAAGATGGTTATGTTTCCTAGCCATAGACATGAGTTGTCATTTGACTAACGGGATCATATCATTAGGAGAATGATGTGATTGACTTGACCCATTCCGTTAGCTTAGCACTTGATCGTTTAGTATGTTGCTATTGCTTTCTTCATGACTTATACATGTTCCTATGACTATGAGATTATGCAACTCCCGTTTACCGGAGGAACACTTTGTGCGCTACCAAACGTCACAACGTAACTGGGTGATTATAAAGGTGCTCTACAGGTGTCTCCGAAGGTACTTGTTGAGTTGGCGTATTTCGAGATTAGGATTTGTCACTCCGATTGTCGGAGAGGTATCTCTGGGCCAACTCGGTAATGCACATCACTATAAGCCTTGCAAGCATTGTAACTAATGAGTTAGTTGCGGGATGATGTATTACAGAACGAGTAAAGAGACTTACTGGTAACGAGATTGAACTAGGTATTGAGATACCGACAATCGAATCTTGGGAAAGTAACATACCGATGACAAAGGGAAAAACGTATGTTGTTATGCGGTTTCACCGATAAAGATCTTCGTAGAATATGTGGGAGCCAATATGAGCATCCAGGTTCCGCTATTGGTTATTGACCGGAGACGTGTCTCGGTCATGTCTACATAGTTCTCGAACCCGTAGGGTCCGCACGCTTAAAGTTCGGTGACGGTCGGTATTACGAGTTTTTGTGTTTTAATGTACCGAAGGTAGTTCGGAGTCCCGGATATGATCACGGACATGACGAGGAGTCTCGAAATGGTCGAGACAAAGATCGATATATTGGACGACCATGTTCGGACACCGGAAAGGTTCCAGAATGTTTCGGACATATACCGGAGTACCGGGAGGTTACCGAAACCCCCCGAGGGGCTTAATGGGCCTACGTGGGCCTTAGTGGAAATAGAGGGCAGCATGGGAAGTGTGGGGCACGCCCCCCAAGGCCCAAACCGAATTGGTTTAGGGCAAGGGGGCCGGCCCCCTCTTTCCTTCTCCTCCTCTCCCTTTCCTTACCCCTCCTACTCCTACTAGGAAAGGGAGGAGTCCTACTCCTAGTGGGAGTAGGACTCCCCCTCTTGGCGCGCCTCTCCCTGGCCGGCCGCCTCCTCCCCTTGCTCCTTTATATACGGGGGTAGGGGCACCCCATAGACACAACAATTTATCATTGATCTCTTAGCCGTGTGCGGTGCCCCCTCCACCATAATCCACCTCGATCATATCGTAGCGGTGCTTAGGCGAAGCCCTGCGTCGGTAGCATCATCATCACCATCACCACGCCGTCGTGCTGACGAAACTCTCCTATGAAGCTTTGCTGGATCGGAGCTCGCGGGACGTCATCTAGTTGAACGTGTGCAGAACTCAAAGGTGTCGTGCGTTCGGTACTTGGATCGGTCGGATCATGAAGACATATGACTACATCAACCGTGTTGTGCTAACGCTTCCGCATTAGGTCTACGAGGGTACGTGGACACACTCTCCCCTCTCGTTGCTATGCATCACCATGATCCTGTGTGTGCGTAGGAATTTTTTTGAAATTACTACGTTCCCCAACACTCGGTACCTTCGTGCATATCAACCAAAGTATCCCAAATTTCCTTTGCATTCTCAAGGCGGCTGATTTTGTTGAATTCTTTGGGGCACATTCCATTGAAGAGAATATCGCAAGCTTGAGCATTGTATTGCAACATCTTCATTTCTTTCGTTGTCGCTTCACGATCCGGTTCTTATCCATCCTCGAAGAAATCACCTTGCAAGCCAATACGTACAACAGCCCAAACGGCGGGGTTATGACCAAGAATATGCATTTTCATCTTATGCTTCCAACTAGCAAAATTAGTACCATCAAAGTAAGGACCTCTACGGTGGTAATTTCCCTCACTAGGCGCCATACTCTCCTAGGTCGTGAAACCAAGGCTATGATCACCAAAGCTATGGAAATCAAGGCAAATGGATACCAAAAGCTCTGATACCACTTGTAGGATTGAAGTAGGTTTAGAGGGCGGTGATTGGACTACTTGACCAAATAAAAATCTAACATTTTCCCAATTTTAGTTCTGGGCAGATTTTAGCAATTAGCACAAGTCGAGCAATCAACCTACACATACAATTCTAAGAGTGTAGCAGCGGAAAGTAAAACATTACATATGAAGGTAAAGGGAAGGGTTTGGAGAGTGCAAACACAATGGGGACATGAAGATTTTTGGCGAGGTTCCGATAGGTGGTGCTATCGTACGTCCACATTGATGGAGACTTCAACCCACGAAGGGTAACGGTTGCGCGAGTCCACGGAGGGCTCCACCCATGAAGGGTCCACGAAGAAGCAACCTTGTCTATCCCACCATGGCCATCGTCCATGAAGGACTTGCCTCACTCGGGTAGATCTTCACGAGGTAGGCGATCTCCTTGCCCTTACAAACTTCTTGGTTCAACTCCACAATCTTGACGGAGGCTCTCAAGTGACACTTGACCAATCTAGGAGACACCACTCTCCAAAAGGTAATAGATGGTGTGTTGATGATGAACTCCTTGCTCTTGTGCTTCAAATCATAATCTCCCCATCACTCAATTCTCTCTCGTAGATTTGGATATGGTGGAAAGATGGTTTGAGTGGAAAGAAACTTGGGGAAGGCTAGAAATCAAGAATCTTGTGGTAGGATTGGAATATCTTGATCTTAACACATGAGTAGGTGGTTCTCTCTCAGAAAATGTATGCTGAAAGTGTAGGCAAGTTCTGATGGCTCTCTCACATATGGAGAAGGGGGTGGAGGGGTATATATAGCCTCCACACAAAATCCAACCGTTACACACATTTGACCCAACTCGGTCATACCGAATAGAAAAACTCGGTGAGACCGATTTAGTTCAAAATGTGAATGTTGAGAATCTCGGTGGGACCAATGTGCTAGGCCTTAGGGAAAACACCAACTCAGTGGCACCGATTGCGTCAACTCGGTGAGATCGAAGTGAAGCAATAAGGCAATAGAGAAAATGTCAAGCCAACTTGGTGAGATCGAAATAATTGCAACAGGCAACAGAAAATGACAAGGCCATCTCGGTGAGACCGAGATCCGTATTGGTGTGACCAAACTATTTAGGAGGCAGTGGCTATGTCATATGAACTCAGAGATGAACCGGTGGGGCGGAGTTGGAGTTTAGGGTTTTGACATATTTGGAATGAGAAATTGGTTGAGAGATTTCGAGCAATATCACTAAGCATTTGAGCAAGCAAGCCATTAAGCAACACCTCATCCCCTTTTAATAGTATTGGCTTTCCTATGGAGTCAATGTGATCTTGGATCACTAAAATAGAAATGAAGAGTCCTGAGTTTTTGCCAATATGTGTCCTTAGCATTTTGAGGGGTCCACATCTCTAGTCCATGTCATGCCATTCATTGAACTTTCTGAAATATTAAACTTGAATGGGTATTAGTTCAGTGAGCTATATGTTGTTATGAATTACCAAAACCACCCAGGGATTAGTTGCACTTTTAGCTACTGAGCCAATGTCTCGCCAATCCCTTGAGTTTCAACGGAAGGTACTTAATGGCATGGAGATATCCTCAAGCCATGTGAATGTGAAGAAGGAAATTTTCAATCCACATAGCCGGGTCAGTAGTTCCATAGTAAGCTTCGATGTTCCCGGGGTTAAACCCTTTGGGGAACTGGTGTTCCATGACCTCGTCTATAAAGCATATGGGTGCGCAGGCCCTCGAAAACGAGTCGCATCATGCCGGATATCAGTTGGCATCCGAGCATATGCTTGTTCCCGAGCCCTCCCATGCCTATCCAACCAGGCCTGGTAGTAGACCTGCCCAGCAGGCGTGTGTCGTCGTGATCCATAAATGGATCATGCTGGGACCGGATTTGCATTTAACTACGTTCGCAAATCATACGACTCGGGGTATTGGACCCAGTCCTTGCCTTCATGGCGTGGTATTGTGAGGGGATTTCTATTTTCTCCCGTTGGAATGTCTCGTCCCCGAGGAGGGAGGTCAAGTTGGTCAGCTCGACCCTACTTGAAAGGCACGTTGTCGGCGACTTTGTCATTGAATTCTGGGAGTAGACACCAACGTGGGTAAGATATAACTTGTCCCTCATGTCGTGCTTGTAGTTCTTGTTTAACTGCGAGGATCTCTACCCACTTGTCGTTTAGCGTGTTTCGATCTGCGTGAAGCTGCTGCTGCTTTTTCTTCATGCTCTAGATGGTTGCAACGAGGTGTCGCCGAAATCTTTCTTGCTCTTATGGGTCCTTAGGGACTATAAAGTCCTTGGGTCCGAGGCTGACATCCTCCCCGGACTCAGGGAGGTAGTTACCATCCTCCCCATCTTCGAGATCTTCAGGATTCTCATTATCCGACATCCCTGTGGGGCCATTAACCTGAGCCAGCATGGCGTTGTTGCCGTTGCCCTTGTTGTCGGCGTTATTTGGAGCGAAGCCGTCATTTGCGGCTCCCGTATTATTGGTCTGACTCTTGACCCCGCCAGCGCCTTTTGGTCGCCTGCGAGGGCGTCGGCTCCTGGGTGGATCTTTGGGTGTGTCGACCATGTAGACGTCGTAGGTAGATGTTGCGTCCCAATTGCATGTATGGGATACAGCCATAGGCGACGCCACTCCTGATGCGCGATTGACATCCTCATCCATGTTAGTTGCCTCCTCGGAGGCATGGTCTAATACGTCAGCTAAGTCTTCGGCCGTAGCGACTAGGTGGGTGGTGAGAGGGATATAAAGTTCCCTATCGTCGGCTTTACATCCGATTTGATCATAAACTGAGAATGCGATTGTCAGATTCTATATTCGATCTAGCATCTCTTTTAGCTACGAGAGATCCTCGATGTCCATGGCCCGACTGCAAGCCAGATTGATACGAAATATGCTTTGTGGTTTGCTTGGCGCAATTTCGGAGTCTTGGCTGGCCAGGGTTGACTCTTGGTCCGACGCTGAAGTGATCAGATCCAAGCTTATCGCCGCTCAGACTTGACTCAAGGTCAAGAGCCGATAAGACAGTGGTCGGGCACGTGCTTGGGGTTGGGTCCAACATGACGATGATCAGGTCCATACTCGAGGTTTGCTCTGATGCGAGATCTGATCTGAGGACCGGATCAGGGGTCGACTCCGGGGTCAAGGCCATGGTGTTTGAGCAATTCTCAAGCCGATCTGGCATCTAGCCATAGAGGGTGAGATCACTGCGAGAGTCGGCGGTGTATTCTAGACTCCCGAACGTAATGACTTGGTTTGGGAAGCTTTCGACACGGTCGAGCCGGCCAGTCGAATTGGCATGAAGAATGATGGTGCCGAACGCGAAAAGCTACCCGGGGATAAAGACGTCACTGCAGCCGATGTTGTTATCGATCTAAAGACGAGCCATCGACCCTTTTTTACCACATAGTGGGACCTGCATGGGCCATCAATGTCGGTACTAAAATCGACGGGTCTCGGGTAGGGGGTCCCGAGCTGTGGATCTAGGAACGACGGTGAACAGGAGACAAAGAGCACGATGTTTACCCAGGTTCGGGCCCTCTCGAAGAGGCAATACCCTATGCCCTGCTTTGTTTGTATTGATGATGGAGTATCGAGTACAGGATGATCTACCTCGAGATCGTATGTTGTGTTCAAGACCCTAAGGCTAGTATTCGTGATTGTGGCCCTACCGACTAAACCCTCTGGCTTATATAGGTGTCGGGGGGATCTAGGGTTACACATGGTCAGTTACCAACTTAAGAACATACACGCCGACAGCCGGAGTAGTCCTTGAAGTACACGCCAAGTCTTCGGTAAAGTCCATCTTGATCACGCTGGGGTTCGAGGCTTCAGGAGTCCTTACTTGTGAGATTGGCGGGCCATAAGCTCGGCCCATGGATGGTGGGACAACTAGGTTGGTACCCCTTAGTCCAGGACACCATCACTAGGGTTTACACATGGCCGGTTATAGTCTGGGGATAAACATGCCGATCATTCAAATATGCCTTGAAGTGTACACCAAGTCTCCGGAGAACTTCATCTTGATCACGCCGACGGCCACGACATGCGAGGCCATTCTTCGGTTGCTAGTGGGTCCCTAGCCCAGCCCATGAACTGTGGGCCGATGTGGTGTGCACCCCCTAATCCGAGACACCCTCAGCAGCCGCGGTAGCTTTGTCGGCAGACTGCTAGTCTTCAGGTCGGCTGCTCTCCTCCGCCAAGTAAGGGAGGGCGCGTTCCTCCCTTCCTGCTCCGTGGGTGTGTCCTCGCGTGAGCCAACGACACGCTGACCTTGGTGGCTTCTATTGTGGCGTAGCGGTGGTGGGATGCCAGATCTAGTCGGATTTGGCTGGTTGGCGACTGGCCAGCGGGGAGGTGTGCTGCTTGGTGGCTCTCTGGTGCTTCCGACGCGGTGGCTCTGCGAGAGGCGGGTGGGCCAGCAGAGGTGTTGTGCATGGGGGTACTGATGGTGTTGGATTGTTCCATGCAAAAGCTTGGTCGGTCTTACCAGCAGGCAGCGTCGGCGTCTATGGGCGTCGTTTAACCTCCTTGGAGGCGTCGTCATGGAGTCCCGCATCCCTCTACATCCTCCGATCTTGCTCTTTGAGTGAAAGCCTAAGACCCGGTTGGGTCAGGCGACGGCGTCGACATCGTCACTTCCCTCTTTGCGGTGTCGCCTTGAAGAGTTCTCGATCTAGTTTGTGCGCTCCATGGGCTGGACGCTCACGGCATTGCGTGCTCCATGGGCGATGGCGGCTTCGGTGGAGTCAGGTTTGTTGTTGTGCTCTGGTAGTCAGCCTCTTGTGGCGTGTTCGAGGGGTCGTCGTGCCTCACTTCTTGTATGTGGCAACTATGGTGGCTTCGGGCGAAGTCAGGGTTGTTGTTGTGCTCTGGTAGTCGGTCTCTTCCAGCGTGTTCGGGGGGTCGTCATGCCTCACTTCGTCTCTCTGAAGTAGGAGCTGTTGAGGATGACTTGGCGACGCTGACACGAGGCAAGTGGTCGATTTCAGCGATGGCTCGTGGCAAGCCCGATGCTTTTCTCCTGCAATGCTCGTCGACAAAGTCCAAACTGGCTGGTCACCGGCGCGTGCGGCTGAGTGTTTGGCATGGACCGGCGCGGGCCTTGACACTTGTTTGTGGTGAGGGCTTCGTTGGTGTTTGTCGATGGAGTCGGACTCGCCCTCGCGGAGGCGTGATGACGATGAGGCCGAGCTGCAACCTCGACGGCGCTTTTCTCCTCGTCGTGTGTGTGTTTTTGTGTGGATTGCCATGTCGCCCTGTGTACCTTATTTTTGCAGGCGTGATGTGACGGTCCTAGCCCGGTTTCTCGTTAATTAACCATACAATTCTCTTCTACCTTTTTTTAATGAATCGGGCCTTAGGAACCGTGTTTCAATAAAAAAATGTCATTCTCGTCTTTGACGGTAATTTGTATGCATAGGCAATCGGGTAATTTTAGAGCATAGTTCACCTGCTTTACATTTTCCTTTCATTAGCTCATGAGCACAAATCCACCAGAGACGCCGAGGAAGCAATAGTTTTACCTTTGACGGTACTTTTTTACGGTGAAGATTGATTGCAAGACCAGAGACCCTGCTGTACATGGATGAAGAGGTTATGGTTGGGGCACGGTGGCGGGGTTCGTTTCGCAAATAGTCAATAGTAATGGGCGTGTTACAGCAAAAGTGGCCAAGGCAGAGCTGACCGCCTGGATCTGGACGGCACAGGAGAGATCGGACGGCGTCCGATGGCCAGAGTGCAGAGTACCTAGAGCTGGCCGAGTTCATATAAGACGCAGCAACCATGCCCGATCCCTTCCTCACTCCCTCTCCTACCCAAAGCTCCAGTGGGTTCCGATTCCATGCGGCTCTGAAATCTCCCATACATCCTGCGCCACCGCTACGCTCTGGAGCTGCCGCCCTGCTGTGGCTCGGCGTCGCCACCACCGCACCGCCTCTCGCCGGCCACCCCCGCGGTTCCCGTTGTACCTCATGGAGTCGCAGCTGCCTCCACCCCGACGGCGGTCTTGGACACTGGTATTCGAGGTACGAGCTCTCGGCCATCCAGTGATTGCTGCCTTAATCACGAAGCAATCTCCACATGTTTTGCCCCTGGCTTACAGCACCCTTCTCTTCTTTGTTGATTCTGTCTCCCATCATCAGATAGAGAGGACGAGCTGCAAGGCGGCCAAGCCTCGCGGGCAGGAGTTGGACACACATGGAGAGTGCAGACCGAGAGGATTCTGGCCACGGGGAGCACCGTCGGCGCGGATTCACCCATAGCAAAAATATGGTGTTATCCTGATTGAGCTTTTCTTCTAGCCACCATCCTCCCCCTTCGCTTCCTCTTCTCACCCCGTTGTTTGGGTCTTCTTGACCTTGCAAGACCTTTTCTTGACCTTGTAAGACCCAACAATATCACGTTTTCTCCCACACTCTTCATCTTCTTGTTCCACCTTCTTTTCCTTGCCATGTTCCTTTCCACCCCTCTCTCTTCCATCTTTCTTTCATCTATCCCTCCTGAGCTATATTTTTTTATAGTTGCATTTCTTATATTCAAAGTATTGGGAACAAGATGATACATGGAGTGACAAGTGAAGGAGATTCTACCTCCTTTGTCATACGATGTGTGTAGATTCATCATTTCCACGTTGTATTTTCCTTCTTTTGTTTCGGTTGTAGAGAGTACAGTTGATGAGATACAAAAGCACAGTCCTTGTTGCCGTAATGCTCATGCACGTGGAGTAGGAGCCTACATGTAATTGAGCATGTTTATGTGTGCCAATGTTGTAATAAGTTTGCTATTCCTGCTTGAATAGAAACATTCTGATGCTGTGGTACTGTTGAGAAGAACTGTTCATTTTGGCAGCGCAGAGGCACCGCGGTATTTGTGTGTTGTCATTTCGTTTTGTTGCGCCGATCTACAGAAGTTCAGTTATGTCTCATCTTTGTAGCATCGTAACATTCGACCCTAGTCCATACTTATCACCTATGATGCATTTCAAGTTTTCAACATCGTACTTGTGATTTACGAACAACTTCAATACTACACTTTTCCCTGCAAAAAAAGAGAAGAAAAACAGCGCTGCATTTTGCTCTTTATTTATTCCATAGCCAGTCAGGTCTACTGATAATCCTGGACAAGCTAGCAGGATAGTTTCAGTTAAATAGTCTTGAAAAGTAGAGGAGAACAGTTCCAGTTAAGAAGAGTCTAAACAAAGAGGAACAGTTTCAAATAGAAGAGGAAGATCCAGGTTGGTATAGCCCTAGTATGAAAATCATTACAAGAGTCAATTCATAGCACTCAATGTATGGGAATTTATGGAGCTGCCAGCGTATTGAATCAAGTACTTCATCTCTAGCTCTCTCTCTCTTTCTGTGCACCTAGAAAACTCGTGACTTGAGATCTGGTCAGGTGTACATATGTCACAGAAACATGCTCCTGGATTGATCTCCAAAATTATGAATTTATAATATTACTAAGAATGATCCATGGTCAATTATTGGAGTGAAACAAAGAGGTTTAGAAATAATCCTTGGCGGGTAAGCAAGATACAAAAGCACTAGATGAACAAGATGTGGATAATTTAATTGAGGACAAGGAAGATAATAGGTCAGCAATTAGGGGACACACACTCACATCACTTTAGGAAAAGAAGGGGGAAAGGCAGTGACAAAGGTTGCTCCACAAGCCTCTCGAGTCAACTCACAAATCATACACACCTGTGACCTATACAGGAAACGGGAACGTAGAGCAAAATGCCAAAAAGCGCCTCTTACATGCCTGCTGACGATTTCAATTATCCCATCATTGGTTATTTACTTATCACTGCTGCCAGATTAGCATAATTACTTTTTCATCAACCTTGCAGCAGAAGTCCATCAAACAAACACTAGTAGTACCGTACTGCTCCATTGAAGCCTCGTATCATTTTTTATTATTATTGTTTTAAAAAGATGCCCCGTCCTTCGCATCTCCACAATGCATACAATCATTTTACTAATTATTCACAAAGACCTTACAAAGTGATACCTTGGCAACATCTATCGATACTTCTATCTGCTTGATGAAGGGGTCTTGATTGTCCGATCCGAATACCAAATAGGCCTCGCACCGAAGCCTAACATTTAAAGCCGGAGGCCCCAACCAAGCCTCTTGCCGGGTATGGGGCACACACGGTCTGGCACACTCTCAGAGGCCGCTGTTGACGTCTTCCACCGATCCATCTTCATAGCAAATACTGACACATCGACATTGCCAGGCTTGCCGTCGACGCCACCATGACGCCAGACAACACCTCCTCCCTTCACACGTCCTCATCATACATCCATCGCCGAGACCCTGTTGCACCACGCCGCCAAGACTCCACATCATCTATGCGTGACATGAAACGCCGCTCCACCGCTAAAACCGTCCACCGGTCCCTCGAGCCAATGCACACCTCCAAGAATGACGCCCTCAAGGAGGAAACGACATAAAAGCGCCGCCATCATCCGATCAATTGATCGAGGGTTTCCCGCGGAGGTAGCGCTGGGGGGGGGGGGGGAGCTTCACCTCAATGATGCCTTCATGAAGAAAACGATGCCAAGGGCGTCACCATCACCGGCTCTGGACGCCGGCCAAAGACCACATTTTCACTCAGATCTGTCCGAAGAATATCCAACCGATAACCTATGCATCTTCAAGACCACCTTCAAAACCCCGGAGCTGGCCGCCTAGATCTGGCGATCATCCACAACCGCACTGCCACCGTGGTGTATCCTGACGCTCCGGCCACTGCCAAAGGGCGCCACCAATGGAGCATGGAGGGAGCCCCCCCCCCCCCCCCCCCGGTCGCCGCCGCACCATGCCGGAAGAGCCGTTAGGATGAATCCCAAGCACGGTCTTCACCGTCTCTATACCGAACGAGGTCCGGGGTGAAATCCGTCGGACCGTCGGAGCAACTCCACCTTGGTCATGGGTACGTCCATGTTATGCAGTCGAGGATGATCTGGGCCTCACCGGCCGCCACCGCCCGGGGCCGTCGCCGCGCAGCGAGGCGATCACCCCGGCCAGGCCATGGCCGGAGTCCACCTCCACATGCACCCGGCCCGATCTTCCAGCCAGGTCCTCCACGACGTTCAATCCGCGCCGCCACCACCGGACCGCCACCTGACGACCACTCCGCTGCCCAAGGCCTCCGCCCGAAACCAGTTGCCATGCCGCCAAGATCCGGATTGCAGCCACGCCACCTCACGGGAAGAGGTCCCGCCCTACCCCGTCCATCGCGAGGCAGGGAGGAGATCCCCCGTCACTGCCGTCGGCCACCGGTCTTAGTCCCGTGGCGTCCTCCGGCTCCGACGGAGGGAGAGGAGGGTGGAGATGGAGGCCCGGCGGCTAGGGTTTGGAGCGCCACCCGAGTCGCCCGAGACGGGGGCGACGCGGGGCTGCAGGGGCTGCGGGTACCCGGCGTCTGTAGCAACGTACCATCCTTGCACGAGTCTCTCTGTACAGTAAATGGGACATTGAAAGGCATCAAATGAATCAACCTACCATCCTTGCACGACACAAGATACATACATGCATGCCTCCTGCTGCTGCTGCTGCTGCAAGCATGAATGTGAAACTATACAATTTAGGGGGGCAGAGTGCTCTAACACTAACACATGCTTGCATGCATGCATATATGCTGCCATTGCATGCATTGATCAAGCTGGTGCTCTTCACATGGGTAGCCTTTCTAGCGTAAGGGACTAGAAGGGCACCGGGGGCTCAAAGGCTAAGGCTATGCAAATATCATTGCCTCTTAGACTAAAACAATGAAACGAGACAAAAGGAAGAACATTTTTTCCCTAGGCAACAAACGTGACAGACAATGCATAACTAGTGGCAAACCAAAGTGCAGACACGCATGCTAGCTGTTGATCTTGAGGGTCGAAAAATAGGTTTAGATAGTGCAAGAGAATGCTCATCACGTGCCTCTCCTTGGGCTAAGTTACAAAAGGGGCGAGCACTGAACATTCTAGACTTGTGCCTTTATATCAGTTAGTGTAGATAGGGGATCTTAAGCTTATATAAGGTAGTAGAAATTATGGTCCCACCGAGACGAAAGCAAGAGATCTGGCTGCAATGAAGGATACTACTACTGCTCCTGGTGTATATCAATCTTCAACTAAATTTTCTAGGGGATTAAACCCAACACCTGATACTATCAGATATCACTATCTATCAGGCTATGAAATTTTTGTTTTGCTAAGGTGTACTACTATGAATGGAGAGCAACAGGTCCACATCATGACAAGCACGAAGCTCTATTGATTCTTTTGCTTCCTCTACTCTACCCTTTGGTATGGACAATTGGGCATTTAAGAGGTGCCCACCACCTCCATCTGTCCCCTCCAAAGAGAAAAGAAAAATTCTCACAATCGGCAGCTATGTACCCTGGCGCAATTGGACAGCTGCCTCACGCAGGGGGTATAGTTTTGTCCTTAAATGCTTTTTTGCGCTCTCGATCTTCTCTCTCCCCCTGCCGCACACATTTGAAAGCGCATGCAGCAGCATTTACTTTACGCTTCCAAAACGCTTCAAGGCTTTGCCATGCATGCATGCTTGATAAGGGCGCAAAGCCTCAGTTTTCTCAGCTCAGAAGTTAGTGGTAAGTGGACAAAATGGATTAATTTGAAACAGTGAAGCAACAGCACTGTGGGCAGGCAACAGAAAGGCAGGAATCCACGCCATGTCCAGGAACAGTTGCAAGAACAGGAGCAGCGATGAGCTAGGAGAAGCAAAGGGGCGAAAATGCTGCTAAGTCGTGCTAGTATCGATACAACTAAACCTTGCCCAACAGGGAAGCCTCAGAGCAGGGCATTCAAGGCATGCATGGCTCTTATCTTTTTGGTGCAAAGGCAATGCATGACTGGTGTGGGTGTTACTACTGCAGCAACCCGACTAGTCAAAATCCAAACGCGCATGCATGGCAACGGATCCAGTTTTATGGCCCCATATCTTTTGCATCTTTCTTGAGAAGAGAACTTGTGCCACACCGATTCTTCCAAGAGATACTAGCTAGGAGTAGCTAGCCTTGCCATCTCTTGGCAGTGAAATCAATGAGGTAGGTATAGATGTACAGCCAGAAACCACCCCACCAATAATACTACTCCTACTTCCTCGCAAAAAAAATAATTACTACTCCTACTAGTATAATACTCCTAATATCCATGGCCATGATGATTCAAGAATGGAATTCCTACTAGTAGGAGTATTTCAAAACGAGATTACATTGCTAAGCTCGGTATACTGATTCGAGTCTGGATAATCCTAGCAATTCATAGTAGCGAGTTTAAAGTGTATCTTTTATGGTTCTTGAATACTTACATTACCATACCATGCTTTTCAAAAGAAAAAAGAAATACTCCTACCATGTTTTCTACTCACTCGTTGTTCTGAATCCACCAGGTTTTGTTCAAGGCCCTCTGCCCTGGACCACTGTGTTCACCTCAACTCTGCACAGCAGCCCAGTGATACATCATAAAATGACCATAAATGGGTGGCGTATGACCGTAAGATTGGACCATGAATACTGCAGATCCTAGAGCCCAATTGATTAAAAAAATAAACCAGTTGGCACGCTAAAGATCTTCCCAGATCTTATTCCTGTCTGCAAGGGAGACCTCGCAGTTCCAGGCTCCTACGAGCGATGTGTACAAGACATACTAGATGGCAGACTAGATGAGCAGGGTGGTTGCGTCTGTGACCTCCCGGTGCAGGTTGAAAGACAAGGCAGTGGAGACCCTATTGCTCCTAGGCAAAGCCCATGATTGTGTTCTGATCAAGAAACAGTAACAAAACACCTAGGCAATAAGTAAAAACCTGTGCAGCTGAAGCGCGTTAAGAAGTGGCCAGGCAGACTCAGTGGTCACCATTGTCAAGTCAGTTCGTCCAGAAGGTTAAATGCTCTAAATTTACAGCTGACTAGCAGAGCAAAGTTCAAGAGACTGAGTCTGGATTTGTTCAAAGCCACAACAAGTTACAGTAGAAACTAGAACCATCAACAACTACTACTCCAGAGATGAAAATTTACCTGCTCTGTTAGGTGCCAGGGATTGCATGCATGGACCAACCAGCGGCGTGTTAAAGAGGGCGCAGTAAGAAAGCCAATTTCAGAGATCTTGACTGCTCGAGTCTTGTCTATCAGTGCTGCACAGGGCAGGACGCACACATTAGCTGGCCGGGAACAAAATGCAAATGCAGTACGAATTTACGGCGCTGACAGTTTGACTCACGGGGTGCAAGCGCGAGACAGCATATCGGGGGCAACAGGAACACACTGTCAGAGTCCGCGGTTTTATATCAGAATAAATTGATTACAAGTGGTAATATTTACATGATAGTATCTGTATAAAACTGCCAGTCAACTTGAGTTAATTGGCCTCGTGTACACAATTGCGATTACGTGAAACCTATACAACAGTGTACTCTTGTATCGATGGATTATGGGACCACCAACTTGCCAAAATAACCGGCATATGAAGTGGATACCCTGGTGAGATTACAAGTGCCAACTTCTGTGTCTTAAAAGTCCAGTAAATTAGAAGAAGCACTGCAGGTCTTGGCTGTCAAGCAAAAGTATATGGAACTACACAAGGACTTGAGACCTGGCTGCACGACGGGAGCATTTGATGCGAGCGCTGTTGCTCAGGCCACAAGCACAGCCTTCCAGTAGCTCGAGATCTTCGTCACATATTAATATTGATGCCATCTCCGGACAATCCAAAAGCATTTTAGAGCTAAGAAACCCTGCAATTGTCCATGTCTGATATAGCCTCGACTGTTTTCCAATAAACCTTCCTGTCCTGGTGTCATAATATTCTGGCCACTTGTCATCTGAGAGCCTCTTCTCCACGGCTTCAACAGCCCTCCTTGCCAAGTCAGGCCTACCCATCTTGATACAGGCTAGGGTGAACTGAGTTATAACACAGACAAATAATTAATCTTATGATCGCAAAAAATAATATTAAAACATTAAGCAAAGCAAGAAAAGTTATTAGAGAATCTATACCTGCCATAGCAATGTAGGCCAAGATCCACCGTTATGATACGACCAGGGCCTGCAAGCAACAACGAAAATCTTACAAGGAGTGCTCAAATACCCAAACATACTTTTTTGCAAGAGAAATGCCGAAAGAATACAACTTGATCAATACTAGCAATGAATTTCGATTAATAACATAGGTAAAGACTCGTCATGGGGCCAAAAGAGTGCTACTTAGAATGTTAGAAGCAAGTGATGCTTATTTGTAAGACTCATCATGGGGCCAAAAGAATACTACTTAGAATGTTAGAAGCAAGTGATGCTTATTTGTATTTTTCATTCAGAGAGATTCAGTTCTTGTGCAAAGCATAATAAGCACCAGAATCTGAAAATCCCGCAAACTGAATACATACACGGCACATAGAAGAATTTTCAGTTGCTTACGTGTTTTTGGGGTCGCAACCAGTGATAATACGCCATTCCTCATACTCCAGAGCAGGGTAGCATATCTTGAGAGGCATATTTGCAACTATATCATCCCATTTGGTTTCAATGAGGTTCAGGATACCCTCTGCTTGCTTTTGAGTTGCTAAAGAGGAAACAATCGCCCAGAGATTTCCAAGAGAAAAAAACCTGAAATCCATGTGAGCTGGTTGTAGGTTTCCTATAAGGTAACCACCCTTATCAGGAATCCAATCTGCAAGCCAGGATGGGATTTGCTCTGGGTAGATGTTGAACTTATTGATAGCATCATGTGAGTACTCCTCGGTCTTGTAGCGATAAATCTCATTTATCTTCTTCATATCAACCCAATAGTACTCTCTTATGTGAAAGGACAGAGCACTGAGCCTGTTGTTGATAACACGGATCAAGTTCTTAGATCCATCATCTGTACTGACCATCTCACGGGCACAGCGCAAAGCAGAATAGAACAGAGCCTGTGAAAAACTCCTGTTAGGTTCAATATGAGAACACTCTCTTTATACAGTGTATTCCTACGTATTTGCGAGCCTCGCATATACAAAGTGAAGTGTCAAACTACAATGGACATTCCATTTGAGTTGCCAGTTCAGAATTTTTATTAGAACAGAACAAATATCCTCTTACCCCATAAGGCCATAACTACCACACGATACTTGACTATATCAACATGAAGTGTACAAGATTAGCTTACCTGGATCTCAAGAGGATGCCCATGGATTCCCATCCTCCGATCAATCATGCATGATCCATCGGTGACTAACAACGTAGGGAACATGTCGAATCCATCAGTCAAGCATAAATTCAGGATTAGTCTGATGCCTGTCTGCACATCAACCCTTTCTTGTAGTGCATAGTCTCCAGTAATTTTACCATATGCCCTCAGTAGAATTATCCACCAAAGTCCTGAGAAAATATAATTTCATATGAAAATCCATGAAAACAAAACTTGCCGTCAAAGGTATAACACAAGCGCGCTCAACATACTCACCAGAGTCGACAGGTGCTACCCGCCCAATGGCTGACTCTCCGAAGTCAGGGTCAAGAACCTCCTCAAATGCTTCATTGTTTCCATCTAAAGGCACAGATCTGACTTTAAAACTAGCAGGCATCAACCCCTGACCAGGACTGTAGCAATCCACTGTCTTCTCCCAACTCTAAAAAGGTACAAAAAGAGAGATAAAGAGATACTTCCAGGAACATCGCTCGCAACTTAGATAATCAATGATATCCAGGACAACGAGAATATCAACTCTGTAGTTATTTCACAGGACGCTATTCAAGACAATTTGTCGATGCTGTTTTCAGGGGTTTGGTGCCCAGGCCTGTTTTATGAAGCACAAAACCATGTTTCCAGTATAATAATAATAATACTCCCTCCGTTCCTAAATGTAAGTCTTTTTAGAGATTCCAATAAGAGACTACATACGGATGTATATAGACATATTTTAGAGTGTGGATTCACTCATTTTGCTCCGTATGTAGTCACTTATTGAAATCTCTAAAAAGACTTATATTTAGGAACGGAGGGAGTATATGTTTCTTATTTTGAGGAGAACACACTCATGTTATCTCAGAAGATACTTATTATCGAATTATTAAACCAATATTAAGTAAGTTACTCAGAATTAACTCGAGCACTAAAATCGCTTCTGTCTATCTCTAGAAATTCAGATTCACACCATGTGTGAAAACTAGATTCACATTTTTATCCAATTATATAGTGTCCGGAATTGAATGACTGAGAAAAACAAGTTAATTTAACTAGTGCAGAAACTTGCATAGACTTTTCCCCACATCCATTAATTATTCTACAAATCGAGTTACTAGGGAGTGAAAAATAGTCGAGGAAAAAAATATTGTGACTGAAAGATGTAACTATAGGACAGCATTTCATTGTTTTGATTGATTGGAGAAGCTGAAATGGTAACTTATTATCATGTTGGGTTTGCAAAGATATTCTAAATATAAAGAGGAATGTCAGGGCATTATCTAGAGAATAAAGTTGAATTAGATTATTACAAGACAAAGGCGGGGTTATCACTAGCACTTGGTGCTAATGGCAACATGATATCTTGCTCGCTTACTCTAGCCACATTATGTCTATATAGACAACCATGTCGCACCACATATGGTAGGTCATAACAGCTGACATTATGGTGCTGCTCCGAATCTCAGTGAGCCAACTTCGTACTCCCTCTGTGCTTGAAAAGAAGGCATACAAAAAAAAATTGAAGTCAAATGGTGCAAAATTTGACCAAGTTTGTAGGGAAATCTGTCAACAACTACTATCTAGTTAATATTGTAGTTGTTGGTAGTTTTTCCTACAAACTTGGTCAAACTTTGCACAGTTTGACATCAGACAAAATTTATACGCTTTCTTTTCAGGCACGGAGGGAGTACTACGGAAATGTAGCCTTGCAGAAGTCAAACTATAAGATGCTTAAAACTCCTCGTACAACTATATCCACAAACATACATACGTTCTTAAACAGGCCTCAAATAAGTCTGCCTAGGAGTTTCTTTTTTTGCTAGTTGTTTACCTAGTTGACATGTCATTTATGTGGAAAAAGGTGGCGCTGTGGCAATGAGATGGAAATTACTTTTTTCTTCACCTATCCTCCTCACTGCGTACCTCCTCTCTCTCTCTCTCTCTCTCTCTCTCTCTCTCTCCCTGTTCTCTCTCTGATCTGGTAGGGAGAGGAAGGGCCCCTGCTGTTGTTTCTAATTGAGTGCATGTGTTGCTGCTGAGTTGTGCAGCAGCTATTACTCCCCCACTCATGCAGCACTGCGGCCGCCCACCAGTGTGAGGCAGATCACTTAGCCCCCATTCCTCTTCATTGAACGGGCCCAAGATCAGTGAACTAAGACATACTATTTAGAGGGTGGCTGTTTTTTGTGTCTCAGGACGTATGTCAAGCTGTGCACGGTTTTCTACAAGGGCCGCACCAACCAGATCTTCCCTGGTGGGGCACTGTCCTTACCTTTGTTTACATCTCTTTCAAGAGTTCAGTCCACCACCTCCAACTTCTGCAAGGCCTCCTCATCATTATCTTTGCCCTTCGTTTTTCAGCCTCTTACAGTGCTGCTATCAGCTCTTGGCTCCACTGCTGTGTGCCTTCCGTGACATTTCCTCCTTGTCCAGAAATCTGCAGTCACGTACGAGTCCAGGTTGGCCAGTGCCCAACGCTGTAAGGTCACCAGCAACCAGATGATCGGCAGCTACAGGGAATTTCAATGTGTTCTATGGCATCACATTTCTGCAGCTCGAGGACAGCCTCAGCAGGAGCACTGGTGGGTTCATCGCTGCCAGCAACCGTAAGTATACAGCTGCAAGCCATGTTGCAGCAGCGAAAAAAGTTGCTGGTGAATGCTAAGTGTGCCACCCAGACTGTGCCACATCAATGTTAAGTGAACCATGGTGCTGTGAGCTCCATACAACTACCAACCCCATGGTGGATAGGCAGAGAGAGGTCAGTTTCTTGGCTTGCCAATGTACCTCTAGCAAATTTGTGCCTCCGCATGCAGATTTGAGTACATACCATACACTGATCATATCAGTATTGGTTAGTTATCCAACTGATTTATTTAGTTGTTGATCCGCAACATTTCAATTTGAGTCACAGATCAATAGATTTTTCTTATACCTCAGTGCTCACTGCCTAGCCCCATGCATATTATATGCAAGCGAGAGAAAATAACACATTTTAAGCTATTTAAAACACATGTATGAGTTTCTGAACATGCATATGCAAATGCAACTTGTAAGCTCACGGACCTACTTGCACCTACTCATTTTATCCCTATTTGAGCGCAGCAAGAATGTTCAACTTTTGCCAAAGCGCAACGCAGTCACCCGTATGGCCAAATCAAAAGGAACAGGGTAAACTCACTCTAACCTAAGTCACGGACTGCGCTCAAGCCCAAAACAAATACACCGTAACTGCATGGTGAACTTCCAAATTTAACACAGTACTGTTACAATCAGATTATGAAGTGGAGGCATGGACAACATACACCGGTAGCAGACGGTGGAAGGTGTAATATATTCAAATCAAGCCTTACATTCTTAAATGAATGCTTGCAGAGTTATCCCGCCAATAAACTTGCAGAGCAGAAAAATGCTAGTCACTATGTTTCTGTTCTCTAATACTCGAGTTTTTGAAACATGTGTGCAATGCCAAAATAATCAACACCAAAGCAAGAGGTCTAAAATTCACAATATCCTCCCTCCGTTCCAAATTAATTAAAGTTCTAAGGTTGTCCTGAATCAAACTAGTTTAACTTTGACCAAATTTATAGAAAAATATAGTAAGATCTACAACATGAAATATACATAGTGAGAAGTATGTTTAATGAAATTAATTTGGCGTTGTAGATATTGATTTATTTTTCAAACTAGATCAAACTTAATAAGTTTCGACCAAAGCTAGAACTTCAATATTAATTTCGAACTGAGGGAGTACATTATTGCTGTTATCTAGAAAGGCCATTTGTGAGATACACTAATTGTAGATATTTCCTCTGCCATCACACTGAAATGGCATTATATAATTCCACAATAACATCTATATAGCACATTGCAACATTGTGGCTACTGCATTTAACCTGAAGGAAGTATCTCATAGAGTAGACGTGTATAGTAGCAGTAACCATTTTAAGGTAAATGTGACTCACCTGGAGCTGCAAGGTGTGCAGCAAGAAGTTCTTCACGATGTCGCTCTCACCTCTGAGGAGGAAGGCAATGGCAGACGGCACGAAATCCCTGATGAAGACCTGGTCGTAATTAAGCATATGGTTGGCCGTGGACGGGTCGTTCGCTGCCACCGTGCCAACGGCGCTGCCGCAGTAATTCACGACCGCGCGGTTGAGCAACCACCACGCTTCCTTCTCCTCCGGCGACTCCTCCCTACTCCTCACCGCCTCCAGCCCTGCCTTCAGGCCCTCCAATTGCTCGTTCTGCAAAACCACCGGATCCTGCTCGGGCGCCGCGGCCGCAGAAGCTACCTCCGGGGGCGGCGGGGTAGCGGGGGGCTCCTCTAGGGGAGGCGACTCCAGCGGCGGCGACGCTGAAGCGAGGGCAGCGCGGAAGGGGTCGAGGGGCGGGGGCTTATAGCTTCCCGCCTTCGAGGACGTGCCGGATTCCACCGACGTAGAGAGAAGGCGGCGAGCAGCGGCGGCGAGCGGGGCGGCCGCGGCGAGGGAGGACGGAGAGGAGAAGTGGCGGCGCGAGAGGTATAGGAGCGCGTGGCGCTGCGCGCCCCGGCGGAGGTGGGAGATGGCGGCGGCCGCCATCGCAGCGCGCGCGAGATTTGGATTGCGGAGGAAGAAAAGCTTCGATCGGATTCGGGCGATCGAGGGATTTCGTGCTGGGTTTGCAGAGGTCCAAATCGCGGTAAGAACAACGGAAGGGGACTAGCAGTGCTTTATTACATCGTTTTAACCACGGGTAGTTTCGTTTTGGAAAGTGTAAAATATAGGCGCTGTTGGCATCGGCCGGTGCAGAAGCAGGCACGTACGTACGTGACAGTTATCCGGGTGTGTAACTTTAACACGAGCCACGCATCCAATTCGTGGGTCACGTGGGGCAGAAGGGAATTTGCGTTGGGATTTGCCAGCACCACTGAGTACTTACGAGTATTTTTCTATTTCGTGATGTTTGCTGAGCAAGGACAAAATTCAGAAAAATTTCTCTTCTATTCATCATAAATAAAGACAAGCAATAAAAATCACATCCATGTCTATAGACCACCTGACGATAACTACAAACAGCGTCACATGCAAGAAGGGACATGGTATGGGGCGCATGACAAATCCTTTGATGTGGTTTAGCCCTGCTTATGCCACTGGCTACAAGCACTTGAGCGAGCCGAAGTCGCGTCATTGTTATCGTCTCTTCCTTATTAGAGTCAAGCAAACATTGTAGTAGACAGTCAGAAAGTCACCGTGCTAAGACCCCAAAAGACCAGCACACCAAAATAGTAACCGTCGCCGGTGAAATGAAGTGTAAATCGAACCAACATGTAGAAACACGAACACAAACAAACACCGACCGAATCTAAGCAAGTCCACCGAAGACAAACACCGACTGAATCCCGCAAGATCCACAGGAGACACACCTCCACACGCCCTCAAATGACACTAGACGCATTGTTAGGACGGGGGCTAGGCTGAAAGAACCTTATTTCATCTCAGGGAGCCATCGCCGCCTCATCTTCCCGAGCAGGACACAAAACCCTAAACAAACTAAAAAAAAACCCTAAATTGAAGCATGAGCCCTCCCACCGGCAGGATTCATGATCCACCGTGCCTCCATAGCCGCCACATGAGACGAGGCAAATCGGCGATGGCGGAAGGTGGGAAAACCCTAGTGTGGGAGTAGCTCATGGAAGGACAGGGAGGAAACGTTTCGTTGTTGTTCCCTTTGTTATGAGGTGGGATGCAGCGGTTACTGTTGAAACTTTGCTACTCACAATCATTCAAATATCATGTCTCAACGAGTTCATCCTTTTGTGACCAATGTTGTAGATGAAACAAATGATTTTTCATGAAAAAATACTTCATCATCTTGAAACTAGCCAACTGGGTGCATCACTGATGTCTACTACACAACCTTCTTCTTATAGACGTTGTTAGGCCTCTAAGTGCAAAGGTTTATAAGACAGTAGCAAATTTCCCTCAAGTGGGTGACCTAAGATTTATCAATCCGTGGGAGGCGTAGGATGAAGATGGTCTCTTTCAAACAACCCTGCGACCAAATAACAAAGAGTCTCTTGTGTCCCCAACACACCCAATACAATGGTAAATTGTATAGGTGCACTAGTTTGGCGAAGAGATGGTGATACAAATGCAATGTGGATGGTAGATATATGTTTTTGTAATATGAAAATATAAAAACAGCAAGGTAACTAATGATAAAAATGAGCACAAACGGTATTGCAATGCTTCAAAACAAGGCCTAGGGTTCATACTTTCACTAGTGCAAGTTCTCTCAACAATAATAACATAATTGGATCATATAACAATCTCTCAACATGCAACAAAGAGTCACTTCAAAGTCACTAATAGCGCAGAACAAACGAAGAGATTATTGTAGGGTACGAAACCATCTCAAAGTTATTCTTTCTGATCGATCTAATCAAGAGTCCGTAGTAAAATAACATGAAGCTATTATTTCCGTTCGATCTATCCTAGAGTTCGTACTAGAATAACACCTTAAGACATAAATCAACCAAAACCCTAATGTCATCTAGATACTCCGATGTCACCTCAAGTATCCGTGGGTATGATTATACGATATGCATCACACAATCTCAGATTCATCTATTCAACCAACACAAAGAACTTCAAAGAGTGCCCCAAAGTTTCTACCGGAGAGTCAAGACAAAAACGTGTGCCAACCCCTATGCATAAGTTCACGAGGTCACGGAACTCGCAAGTTGATCATCAAAACATACATCAAGTGGATCACGTGAATATCCCATTGTCACCACAGATAAGCACATGCAAGACATACATCAAGTGTTCTCAAATCCTTAAAGACTCAATCCGGTAAGATACCTTTAAAGGGAAAACTCAATTCATCACAAGGAGATAGAGGGGAGAAACATCATAAGATCCAACTATAATAGCAAAGCTCGCGATACATCAAGATCGTGCCATATCAAGAATACGAGAGAGAGAGAGAGATCAAACACATAGCTACTGGTACATACCCTCAGCCTCGAGGGTGAGCTACTCCCTCCTCGTCATGGAGAGCGCCGGGATGATGAAGATGGCCACCGATGATGGATCCCCCCTCCGACAGGGTGCCGGAACAGGGTCCCGATTGGTTTTTGGTGGCTACAGAGGCTTGCGGCGGCGGAACTCCCGATTTAGGTTTCTTTTCGGGGGTTTCTGTATTTATAGAATTTTTTGGTGTCGGACTCACGTCAGGGGGGTCTCCGAGTCGTCCACGAGATAGGGGGACACGCCCAGGGGTAGGGCGCGCCCTCCACCCTCGTGGATGGCTCGGGACTCTTATGGCCCAACTCTTTTACTCCGGGGGCTTCTTTTGGTCCATAAAAAATCCACAAAAATTGACAGGTCAATTGGACTTCGTTTGGTATTCCTTTTCTGTAAAACTCAAAAACAAGAAAAAAATAGAAACTGGCACTGGGCTCTAGGTTAATAGGTTAGTCCCAAAAATCATATAAAATAGCATATAAATGCATATAAAACATCCTAGATGGATAATATAATAGCATGGAACAATCAAAAATTATATATAGGTTGGAGACGTATCAATCACTTCATCGTTAATGAAACGAGCCACCAGATCTCTAATGCGAACATGGTCTCTGTGCACGCCATTTGTGTTGCATCAAGCACATGTTTTTGAAATCATTGTGACTCTTCACTAAGTTGTATTCACTGAGTAACTCATCAATAACGGGACATAAGTAAAAACCAAATGTGACGCTTCGCTTTTTTTGAGAAATTTCCAATCTATTCATCTTCAATCATGGTTGTACAAAGAACAACAGAGGTAATAAAATTACAACCATGTCTGTGGACCATCTAGCAACGACTACAAGCACTGCAGCGAGTCGGAGGCACGCCGCCGTCATCGCCCCTCCCTCACTGGAGTCAGGGAAACCTTATTGTAGTAGATAGTCGGCAAGTCATCATGCTAAGACCCCATAGGACCAGCGCATCAGAGCAACAACCATCGCCTAAGAAAGTCGTAGATCTGAAGGATCAAATGTGACGCCCCTGATTTGACCGTACATTAATCATACACGCAAATGTGTATGATGAAGATCAAGGACTCACGGGAAGATATCACAACACAACTCTAGACACAAATTAAAATAGGGCCAATTCCAGTTCTGCCCCTAACTCGAACCCACTACTCAGTTTTGCCCCTAATTTTCAGGTATGCTCAGTTTTGCCCCTCTGCCGTTAGTGTCACTTATAGAAATGCCCTTTTGCACCGTTACCGTCCGGTCAAAGTACTTTGATCATCCAGAAAAAAATAGCAAAAAAAATCAAAAAAATATGAAATTTGGTGGGATCGAAGATAGTCATGTCCGCAAGGCGCGTGCACATTTTTGTGTTGGTTGGACACTCCGGGAGCTCGTGGCAAAGGAAAACAAAAATAATTTATGCCTATGAACAGTAAATTCGAAAAAAATAGCAAAAAAGTTCAAAAAAATTGAATTTATTTGGCGTCAAAGAGGCTTGAGTGCACAAAGTGCTTGCAAGTTTTGGTGATCAAATGACGTACGGGGCGCTCTAGAGAAAAAAAAACAAAATAGTGCATTTTTTCAAAGTTTTTTGAGCTAAAATTTGTTTTTTTTCTCCACGAGCTCCTACAATGTCCAAACACAAAAAAAAACGTGCACACATCTTGCGCACCTGAATATCTTGAGTCCCACGAAATTTCATATTTTTTTGATTTTTTTTCTATTTTTTTTGAATTTACTGCTCGCATGCGTACAAAATTTATGTTTTCCTTTGACACGAGCTCCCGGACTGTCCGAACGGCATGAAAATGTGCACGCGCCTTGCGGACATGACTATCTTCGATCCCACCAAATTTCATATTTTTTTGATTTTTTTTGCTATTTTTTCAGGACGGTCAAAGACCTTTGACCGGACGGTAACGGCAGAGAAGGGCATTTCTATAAGTGAAACTAACGACGGAGGGGCAAAACTGAGCATACCTA
Organism: Triticum urartu; assembly: GCF_003073215.2. Classification (NCBI taxonomy): domain Eukaryota; kingdom Viridiplantae; phylum Streptophyta; class Magnoliopsida; order Poales; family Poaceae; genus Triticum; species Triticum urartu. The sequence continues at coordinate 427,264,748 of NC_053025.1, forward strand.
AAAATTAGGGGCAAAACTGAGTAGTGGGTTCGAGTTAAGGGCATAGATGTAAATGTCCCATTAAAATAATACAGCTTTATATTACAAGCCAGGGGCCTCAAGGGCTGGAATACATAAACTCGAATACACAAGAGTCAGTGGAAGCAATAGAGTACAGACATAAGTTAAACAAGTTGCCATAAGATGGCTAGCACAAACTGGGATACAGATCGAAAGAGGCGCATGCCTCCTACCTGGATCCTCCTAAACTACTCCTGGTCGTCGTCAGCAGCCTGCACGTAGTAGTAGGATCCTCTGGTGTAGTAGGAGTCGTCGTCGACGATGGCGTCTGGCTCCTGGGCTCCAGCATCTAGTTGCGACAACCAGGAAGAATTGGAAAGGGGGAAAAGAGGGAGAAAAGTAACCGTGAGTGCTCATCCAAAGTACTCGCAAGCAAGGATCAACACTACATATGCATGGGTATCAGTGTAAAGGGGCAATATTGGTGAACTGAACTGCAGAATGCCAGAATAAGAGGGGGATAACTAGTCCTATCGAAGACTACGCTTCTGGCAACCTCCATCTTGCAGCATGTAGAAGAGAGTAGATGGTAAGTTCACCAAGTATCATCGCATAGCATAATCCTACCCGACGATCCTCTCCTCATCGCCCTATTAGAGAGCGATCACCGGGTTGTATCTGGCACTTGAAAGGGTGTGTTTCATTAAGTATCTGGTTCTAGTTGTCATAAGGTCAAGGTACAACTCTGGGTCGTCCTTTTACCGAGGGACGCGGCTATTCGAATAGATAAACTTCCCTGCAGGGGTGCACCACATAACCCAACGCACTCGATCCCTCTGGCCGGGCACACTTTTTGGGTCATGTCCGGCCTCGGAAGATCAACACGTCGCAACCCTACCTAGGCAAAACAGAGAGGTTAGCACGCCGGTCTAAATCCTATGGTGCAGGGGTCTGGGCCCATCGCCCGTTGCTCACCTACACATTGCGAACGTGGCCGGTAAGCAGACCTAGCCTCCCTAATCACTACAAAAAAAGACACATCCGTGACATTTTGGGCCGAACGAAATTTTTTTCTGTCATACATATGACACTTCTATGACGATAATTGTGACAAAACCCGGTATCATCATAGATGTGGTGGGCTCCTACTTCTATGACAAATAATCATGACACAAAATGGGCTTTTCGTCCTGGGCGGCCAGAGACGCAGCTGCATGACATTCTTTGGGCCGTTCATGACGGAAAAAACCGTGGTAGAAGCGAGGGGGAGGAAAATTTCGGGGAGTTCCCGGTTACGGTAGGAGGTCGGGGGCCGAGCGATGCACGTTTCTCTCGTACACGTACACGCGTGTGTGCGAGGCGTTGGCTCTAACTAAACCCGAGCGAGGCGTTGGGCTCTAACTGAACCCGAGCGATTGCACTGCAGGCTACGCGTTACTAAACCCGATCGAGCAATTCCTTCGCTACTGCTGCTAACTGAAGCCGATCGATGGGATGAACAGTGAGCGTTGCGCCGGGGGGGGAGGGGTTGGATGAACAGTGAGCGGTGGCGTTGCCTCTGGATGAACAGGACCCCGTGGTGTGGTGGAGGGCTGGATGAACAGTAGACGGTGGAGGGGTGCCCGTGGAGGGGTGGATGAACAGGCCCCTGTGGTGTGGAGGGCTGGGTGAACAGTAGACGGTGGAGGGGTGGTTGAACAGGACCCCGTGGTGTGGAGGGGTGGTTGAACAGGACCCCGTGGTGTGGAGGGGTGGTTGAACAGGACCCTGTGGTGTGGAGGGCTGGATGAACAGTAGACGGTGGAGGGGTGCCCATGGAGGGGTGGTTGAACAGGACCCCGTGGTGTGGAGGGCTGGATGAACAGTAGACGGTGGATGGGTGGTTGAACAGTAGCCAGTGGAGTAGCGCGCGGTGGAGGCTGGATGAACAGGAGCCCGTGGAGGCTGGATGAACAGGAGCCCGTGGAGGCTGGAGGAGGTCGACGGTGGAGATGAACAGTATCCCGTGGAGTCCCGTTTTGCGGTACGCCACACCCCTCCCGATGAATAGGACCCCCGTTTCGACCGTAGCGCTCCAACACAAGTCTGTTTCCTCCGTTTTGCGGTACGCCACACCCCTCCCGATCAATAGGACCCCCGTTTCGACCGTAGGAGGTCCGTTTCCTCCGTTTTGCGGTACGCCAGACCCCTCCCGATGAACAGGATCCCGTTTCAAACGTGGCCGGTCGAACACAAGGCTGTTTCCCCTGTTCTGCGGTACGCTAGGCCTTGTTTCCATCGCATGTTCCGTCCAAGCCCTCCCAATGAACACGACGCATTCCGTTGCCTCCTCATGAACACGACGCATTCCGTTGCCTCCCCATGAACACGACGACGTTGTTTCTCTGTTCCGACCCAGCCATGTACACGAGCCCTGGCCGTACGTATGCGCGAGTAGGCGTTCGAGACCCCGCCCGTATGTACACATACGTGGCCGTATTTTCTTTCTTGCACCCTGGCCGCTGTACGTACGTGTAAATGCTACGTGCGCGCCTCTACTACGACACATGCGCGCCTCTACATCGACCAGTATGTACGTACACGTTCGCGACCAGAATGACAACGCTACGTACGCTTCGACCAGGTGGGTCCCGACTGTCACGCACTTCCTTGCCTGCGAAGATGTAGCTGGTGGGTCCCAGCAGTCAGGGGGAAACGTTTTTTTCACGAAATACGGTGGCCCGTCCGATGGGTCCCGCTGTCAGGTGGAGGAATAATTATTTTGCACGTAATAAGGAGGCACTTCCTTGCTGCGGCCGTGGACCCAGCTGTCAGCCTCTCCATGTACAGTCCATGTCCGATGGAAGCCGTTCCTTGACCACGTTGACCACGCCGCGCCGAGAGCACCAGGGCGGTGGACGACGGCGAGGCCTAGGAAGGGGACGACGCAGAGCCGGGGAAGACGCGGCAGTGGATGCCCACGCGTAGAGGAGTACGAGGGTTCACTGGTTCGCTGCGGTGTGAGGCTGCCGTCGCTGCAGAATAACAGGGGGTGTGGGTGAGTAGATGGATGGCCTGGCCAGCGGTGGGAGTAGTAGGGGGCGGTGAGGCCTCCGCCGCATCGCAACCGGCCACAGGAGGCAGGAGCACGAGGCACGACCGGCGCTGGTTTGGGCGGCTGGAGCAAGAAGACCAGATGTTGAAGAAGCACTACGGCCGTTGGATGGACATCGCATTCGAGCTAGAATCGTGCATATTGACTAAGTTGACAAAGCCCTCCGTCCCCATCAACTTAGTAGGCCCACAAGTCAGCCTCCCACCAAGGTGGGTCCCAGCTAGCAGGGGGGGTATTCATTTTTTTGAGCGTAATAAGGAGGCACTTCCTTGCGTGCGAAGATATAGCTGGTGGGTCTGAGCTGTCAGCGGCGGTAACGTTTTTTTCGCGAAATATAGAGGCCCTTTCGGTGGGTCCCTGATGTCAGGGGAGGAATCATTATTTTGCACGTAATAAGGAGGCATTTCCTTGCGTGCGGCCGTGGACCCAGCTGTCGGCCTCTCCACGTACAGTCCACTTCAGATGCATGTTGGTCGTTGACCATGTTGACCACGCCGCGCCGAGAGCACCAGGGTGGTGGACGACAGTGAGGCCTAGGAAGGGGATGACACGGAGGCAGGGAAGACTCAGCAGTTGTTTCCCATGCGGAGGGGAGTACGACTGTACGAGGGTTTACTGGTTCGTCTGCCGTCGCCGGAGAATAACAGCAGGTGTGGGTGAGTAGAGAGATGGCTAGGCCAGCAATGGGAGTACGGTTGAGCGGTGAGGCCTGCACGACAGCACAGCTGGCCGCGAGAAGGAGGGAGCAGGCAGTCCCACCGGCGCTTGTTTGAGCGGCTGGAGCAGGAAGAGCAGAGATTGAAGAAGCACGACGGCCGTTGGATGGACATCCAATAGTCAGTGCTTGTGCGTCAACCTTTTTTTTAGGAAAGCCTCAAATCTGTGAAAAACAACATACAACCCATCTGCCATTATTTCTAATAATTTACAACCCATTTGCTAATTCTTAAGGTTTTTTGGAGCCCATATTATTTTTGTTAGCATTACAGCCCATATTGTGGCCACGGTTAAAAAATTAATGAAATTTTGCATATTTCGGTGCGGTCTGAACTGTTTTTAATCCCGAAATTTCGACTCACATTCAAACTGATTTTAAAAATAAATGTATATCAATATAAAATCCAACAAATTCTCCACGCATAAAAATTAATGTAATTTAAAATCTCGAAATGAATTTTTTAAACTAATTGCCGGTTTGATGTGTTTTAAAAATGTACAGCCCATTTCTCATTACTGATGGGCCATTTTCTCGGCCAGCCGAATGAAGCTCTCCTCGTCTTGAAAGATTTGCAGCCCAACAGGCCTGACAAAGCGATTTACTTGGCAAATCACAAAAAAACTGGGCCGTGGCCGTGGACCCAGCTGTCAGCCTCTCCACGTACAGTACTCTTCCGATGGAAGTCGGTCGTTGACCACATTGACCACGCCGCGCCGAGAGCACCAAGGTGGTGGACGACAGCGAGGCCTAGGAAGGGGACGACACGGAGCCGGGGAAGACGCGGCAGTGGATGCCCACGCGGAGAGGAGTACGAGGGTTCACTGGTTCGGTTGCGGCGTGAGGATGCCGTCGCCGCAGAATAACAGGGGGTTTGGGTGAGTAGAGGGATAGCATGAGCGAGCAGTGGGAGTAGTAGGGGCGGTGAGGCCTCTGCGGCATCACAGCTGGCCACGAGAGGCAGGAGCACGCGGCACGACCGGCGCAACTTTGGGCGGCTGGAGCAAGAAGACCAGAGGTTGAAGAATCACTACGGCCGTTGGATGGACATCGTACGGTCACTGGAGCTAGAATCGTTCATATTGACTAAGTTGACAAAGCCCTCCATCCTCGTCAACTTAGTAGGCCCACAAGTCAGCCTCCCACCAGGTTGGGTCCCAGCTAGCAGGGGGAGTATTCATTTTTCTGTGTGTAATAAGGAGGCACTTCCGGTGGGTCCAAGCTGACAGCGGGGGGGGGGGGACGTTTTTTTCACGAAATACTGTGGTGCATCTGGTGGGTCCCAGCAGTCAGGGGAAAACCTTTTTTTCGCAAAATACGGTGGCCCGTCCGGTGGGTCCCAGCAGTCAGGGGGGAAATGTTTTTTCCGCGAAATACTGGTGGCCCGCCCGGTGGGTCCCTGCTGTCAGGTGGAAGAATAATTATGTTGCGTGTAATAAGGAGGCACTTCCTTGCGGCTGCCGTGGACCCAGCTGTCAGCCTCTCCACGTACAGTGCTCTTCCGATGGAAGTCGGTCGTTGACCACATTGACCACGCCGCGCCGAGAGCACCACGGCGGTGGACGACGGCGAGGCCTAGGAAGGGTACGACGTGGAGCCGGGGAAGACGCGGCAGTGGATGCCCATGCAGAGAGGAGTACGAGGGTTCACTGGTTCGGCTGCGGTGTGAGGCTGCCGTCGCCGCAGAATAACAGGGGGAGTGGGTGAGTAGAGGGATGGCCTGGCCAGCGGTGGGAGTAGTATGGGGACGATGAGGCCTTCGCAGCAGCACAGCCGGCCATGGGAGTCAGGAGCATGCGGCACGACCGGCGCTGCTTTGGGCGGCTGGGGCAAGAAGACCAGAGGTTGAAGAAGCACTACGGTCGTTGGATGGACATCATTGACCACGCCGCACCGAGAGCACCATGGCAGTGGACGACGGTGAGGCCTACAAAGGGAACGACACGGAGCCGGGGAAGACACGGCAGTGGCTGCCCACGCGGTGGAGAGTACGAGGGTTGACTGGTTCGGCTGCCATCGCCGGAAAATAATAAGTGGTGTGGGTGAGTAGAAGGATAGACCGGCCAGGGATGCGAGTATGATGGGGCCGTGAGGCCTTCCCGGCAGCACTATCGGCCACGGGAGGCGGGAGCAGGCGGTTCCGACGGCGCTGGTTTGGGCGGCTGGGGCAGGAAGATCAGAGACTGAAGAAGCACGATTGCCGTTAGATTGACATCTAACGGTCTGACGCTGGTAGAGTCGATTGTTGACTAAGTTTCTTTTTTGAGAAACCTTCTGTACGCATGAACTTAGTAGGCCCACAAGTCAGCCTCCAAATCTGTGTCAGACAACATAAAGCCCATTTGCTATTTTTTATAATTTGCAGCTCATTTGCTAATTCTTAAGTAATTTATTACAACCCATTTTCTGCCCAGGACCACGGTCAAAAAGTCCAACCTTATTTTGCATATTTCGGTGGAGTCCGAATTGTTGTAATCCCGAAATGATAAACATTTTTTTAAGAATTTATTGATTTGCCAAAAAAATCGTTTTGTTTTTGTAAGCAAATAAGACGTGGGACAATTTAGTTGGTTTAAGGGAAAACCAGTGGTAAAAAACAGCGCTGGGTGGGAAAAAACAACAAAAATAAGGATGTAAATATGAGAAGGGAATTTTATGTGTTTTCAATATAATGATACGTGTATATGAACTAGTAAAACTATAGGTAGAGATTAGAAAACGGATGTAGGACATGCGTTTCAAGAAGAAAATAGAACTGGGCTGTGTGTTTGATTCAATAAAAAAACTGCCTGCGGATGTTGTAATACAAAATATAACTAACGCTGGCGGGCCAGAGGCCAGTAGATACCTGCTGGATCTTTGTGCCCCGTTGTCGTCATGGGCTGGGCCTGTTAAAAACAAAACAACCCTGGGCAATCTACAGCCCAGTTGAAACTTGCTCGACCTAAAAAAACAATATATGTGCTCAATAAACGAGAGAATTCTGCAAGTACAGACTTATAACTGGGATGCGGCACGGATATTTTTTTATCGTGATAATAAGTGCATGCACTTGTTTCAAAAAAATTGGAGAACTGGGAATTCGAACGGTGGGTGCTTATGCTACCCATCAAATAAAAATCAGGTGCCTGAAAATTTGTTTCAAAACAAATGATTCAACTTTATATCCACGTCGACCCTCGGCATGATGGTTGGAAGCAAATGCAAGTTCATACCAAAAGATCGTTAACAACAATACCAACTTGCGGATGACAAGGTAGTACAACTACCAATACCAAACTAACTTATAATCTTTTTACTCCTGGCCCTAGTGTTCGTCTGGTAGAAAATCTTGCAGAGGACCAGCTCCCACTCCTTCTCTTGCTCCAGGTCCCCGAGTTGGTACTGGTGCATCACCCAGTTGGTCCTCTGCTGGTCAAAGTTCTTGTTGGTGTGCAGCACCAGAACCTTTTTTGCTGCCCGTCTGCCGGCCGTTGACCATCGCCGGCAAGGTATTGCCGGTCTTCTGCCACATCGCATGCATGTCTTGCGACGCATCCACGCGCCCCTTTTGAACGCCCTGGAATTGGGCTGGAAGAAATGCTTCCTTAGGCCACTCAGTGTGATACCTGCAGTATTGTGGAATACAGGTTTTAGCGTACCTAGTTGGCATTTTCATAACATCTTTGGCATGTTGCAGTCACTTGTTTCACTTTTTATTAACTGTCAAATTGTAATTGCTTCACCAGGTCTGCGTCTAAAAAGAAAAATAGAGCTATAAACAAAGGAATATGTTTGTGCAAGTAGACGGCCGATCGGTGTCTTACCTGGAAGTTTCTCAGGTTGGGTGTAACATATGCCGTGCTCGCTGTTGATGGTTGGTATGAACAAATCGATGAGAGACTGAAATCTCACGCTGTCAGCACTCACTTTGGCCTCAAGGTGCTTGATCAGCTCTTGATCCGTGGGATCAAACTTGACGCCAGCCGGCAGCACGGGCCAATCCTTCTTCGACTTGCATCGGTAACTCCAGTTATATGGTACTCAATGTATGATCAATCGACTGTTTTAAGTGAATGATGAAAGATTTCGATAGATAAGTAGTACTTCAAATCTGAAGTCCAGAATACCCGAACACGCCACCGGGATTCTTGTGTCACCTCACGCGCAACGTGTTGTCACGTCAATTCAATGTGCGGACATGATGAATAATTTGACCGACGTATACTAGTACTGCTACTGTACTACTTACTAGTCATATTTATTGTCACGATTTATACATAGGTTTAACTAACAAGTATGCACTTGAAGCCTAACTGATATATATGCCTTCTGCATAACATCTCCATCATCATTATCAGTACATCCTACGCAGGTGAGTTAGGATGCACTTGATCCCAGGAAGGTATCTATCCTTCAAACCAGAGGAGTGCTTCAAACTAACAACAGTACATAATATCCAACAAAAGAGGGTTGTGCTACAGCAGTAGAATACATGGCTCAGTCTAGATATTAGCACGAATCAAGTTGTGCATATTTGCTGTTGGCATGAACCACATCGCCGCATGTTGGGTTTGCAAAAGCCATCCATCACATGGAAGCTTGATGCCTTTCACACACTAAAGATTATCTGGCAACAAGCTGTGTCGACGAATCTCTGGATATGGTGATTCATGAAACCCATGGCATGATGTGTAAACACAGCCCCCCCTCGCGAATGGAAGTTGCATAACATAGTAATCATCGCCGGTGATATGATCGATGATTGGTTGGATGATCGGATAATTGAGCCCGAGGAACAAGGAGTGGTTGACGAGGCTGTAAACCCGCCTCCAGTTGAATACGCCTGGCCCAACGGAGCTGGGATCTTTCTCGAACACGAAGCAGCCATAGCCATCAATGTCACGAACGCCCCACGCATTGTACTGCATGTGGTTTGATCTAATGGTTTGGTCAATTTGGTACGTGCGAATGAGCATCAAATGACCGTCGTCAGCTGAACGAGCGATAAACCACCACCCATCGGCTGGTATGATTCCACGTCCTGGAATCATGAAGCCAGCGCATTTGCGTCTACTACAACAATTCAAATTGGAGACCAAAAGGACAAAAATAAACAATCATGTTCAGAGTATGTATGGAATTAAGATTATTATAACAGTGACACATATCATAGACAGAGAATTGCAATGCCGTGGTCATAATCATACCCCAAGTTAAAAAAATATGCCAATGGCTTTCATATTCTAGCAATATGTCATGGTTCAAACATCATGTAACAATGAGAGGAAAACAGCTATGACAGCGCCTACTCATATTCTACCATAGCACTTACTACTACTGTTCTCATATCAACTCTAAGCAATAACATGCGTTGTTATAAAAATCTTGTAAACGAGAGTAACATATAGCAATCATGATGTTATGCTCATAATATGTATTCTAACAATCATTAGATGCCAATTGTTCTCATATCAACTCTAACAATAACATGTGTGGTCATAAAAATCTAGGAAATGAGAGGAACATATAGCAATGATGTGGTTATAGACATGCTATGCATTCTAAATTTGTAACAAATGAACAGGCGGTCGTATTCATAAGGTAAAGATGAGATGAGATAGAACAATTACACGACGATAGATTCCACCAATATAGGTAGCCAATCTGTGCGTCGACCGCGTAAACGATGCCATCATGCACTATAGCATCAGACAGAAATGTTTCCTCAACAGGATTGATGATGAGCCATAACCATGTATGGCGACCGGATTCCAGATAGACTAATCCCTTGTTGAACAAGGCAGTGAGCTTGTAATCCATGTAGTCTTCTGATGGTGTGGGCACTTCACAGATTACAACTTTCTGCAAACAGAGGTCATGCCAAAAGCTTGACGCGTCTCGTGCGTGGTAGGCAGGAGTGTCCGGCGGGCCACGAGGCTCGATGGCGGCGGTATCCAATGATGGAAGGGTGATCTCTCGCTGGGTGTAGATATCCATGAGACGCCACGGACTACCGGTGTGGTGGATGAGGACGATCCAGTTGGCCTTCATGCCCGCCCAGTAGTGGCCGCGCATGAAGGACAGGTTGACGGGTAGTGGTAGCATGTCGAGGGGCACCACGGCAACCTCCGTAGGATCGTCAAGTCGGTGTCTAGGCCACCTGCGAGGATCGGGCATCAGCAAGCAGGGTGTCTTGAAAAGAGCCGTCCGGTTGCAGACGAGTAGACGGTACAAAGACACCGAGCATGCGGCCAGACGGACGGTGCTGAGTAGGTCCATACGACTACAAATCTGCTCCAAGAGAACATCGGGGAGGGAATTCCAATCGCGGCTCTGCGTGTCAGTCGGTTCTGCCATTGGGGTTTTCGGTGCCTGCGAGCCAGCGGGGAAGTGGATTCGGGCGGGCGAGCGAAGAAGCTTCTCCTCGTGTGGCCGAGCAGTGAGCGGGGGGATATGGTACGCGCGAGCTACCAAGGAAGATGGCACGGGCGGGCGAGCAGTGAGCGGGGGTAAATGGTGTGCGGCCGACGATGGGGAAGAGAGGAGGAAGAAGAAGAGAGGAGGAAGAAGAGTGGAAGACGGGGAAGAAAGTGCATTCAATCTCAATTCTACTACTCCCTCCGTCTAGGTGTGTAAGTCACCTTATGAAAACCAAATAATCCCAAAACACTTAGGCACCGTATATTAACTCCCTTCTCGTTTTTTGTTTTGTGGCATATCAACCAATAAGATATGTGGGCTGTGCATGCTTTCAATGACTTGAGACTACCAAACATAACCGACTGATTTAGTAACACCAACACGCTGGTTCAGCTTATTAATTACGTGTCCCATCTGCTGCACTGTGTATTGTCACTTCACTGCGAAGACTAGTTGAATAGTTCTCTCTGACCGAGATGGGGAATAAATGGATCGCGAGGACTTCCTTTCTACAGTATCCCTATGCCTCTACGCTCACTTCACTCATTTTGCTCCGTACCTAGTCACTTGTTGAAATCTATAGCCAAATGGACATGCCAATGGGAGGGAGTAAGCCCCATGCATGCATGCATGCAGCATGCAACACTCACACGTACACATGGACGCACGCAACACTCACGCACCCATGCGGCACACAGCACACGACGCAACACACACGCTCACGCTCAAGTGCTCAACCTACACCCTACGTCCGTGAAAGACTGTACATTTAGAGATTTACACATTGACCAGGGCATAATTAACGCCCAAAAGTAGCAGACTTATGTGTGCATGCGACCATTGAGATAAGAAGATTAAATGAAGGCCGTTGCATGCTGTAATTAAGGATAGACATGTAGCCTATACCTACAGCACATGTTGGTGCATTAGTCAATCAATATCGATTTAGATTAAAGGATAAACACATTAGAAGTTAGATGTACATCATGTAGTACACTCTTTGTTGGAAGACCGAGGGAGGACACGTGCATGCACTCACATACACAGCCAGGGCGGTTCGCGCGCAAGGGTTGGACTCGTGTCGCGCCTGCGTAAAGTTTTGTTTAACTGATTTCTTTGCTCTACCAACTGACAGGTGGGACCCAGAAACCAGGTGACAATTTAACCAGTCAACAAAGTGCAACGTCGACTATGTGGCCGGTCAGTAGGGTGCAATACGGTGCTCTATGATGAGCTAGTGATCACATAATCGCCACAAAACTATATATAATGACCGTAAAGAGCGTACTGTTACATACGTTGACCACCAGTGTATTTTTCTCGTTTCAAATTAAGCCATATTAATCGGAAAGGACGTAGTATGGACTACTACTACTACTACTACTAGTACTGCTTTGATGTGTGCCGTCAACTCGCCAAACGAGGAGAAGCTTGCTTACTATGCCTCTCCCTCGCCCACGCGCGTGGTGGTTCGCAGGACGAGGAGAGGGTTTTGACTACAGTGCCCTCTCCCTCGCCCTCGCCCCCGCCCTCGCGGTGGAAGTGCAGAAGTTCAATCGGTGTCAGATTGCCAGAAGCATATTGTACTATAGTATCATCATTGTTGGACCTTCCGAAGAGGCGAAGAGCCAAGTGCAAGGTTCACACGAGTACGAACTGTTGAACCTCCCAAAGTGGCAAAGAGCCAAGCGCAAGGTTTTATAGGAGTTGTCGTCCTAGTAGGAGTGTACTAGTACAACTATAGCGAACGATGCTACTGTATGATGCCGCCACGTCACGTATATCCAAAGCTGTGCCACCTTTTTTTTCTCAAAGAGCGTGTTGGAGCCCGTGCAACAACCACACAAGTTGCACGTACACATAACACATTTACTAGTAATAAATTCTAAAGGACAAATGCTAGTATGCCACACAAGTTCATCTCCAACTCATGTGATAAATTTGTGCACGACTAGTCTACATATATTCACAGCGCTACCGTCCACAATTACCGTACTCCACATACATGTTATAGATGGGCTACATGTCCTCCTCCAGGTTCCAGTCCCAGGTGTTCTTCATGGATGGCACGATCCATAGCGGTGGGCAATGGGAATCATTGTCGCAGCTTTCTAGTCCGGTTCCACACGATGGAGACTCATCCAAGCTGAAGCGGCATAAATCAGGGATAGTGTGTCCCAGCATGTCGTTCATCCGGTGGTGCGCACTGAAGACACAACCATGCTTCATGAACGACAGGCCTTCCGTGTCGTGCACGGAAGGTGGCATCCGCTTCACAATGGGGTAGCTGTCCCCGATGAAAAGCGAGTACTCTCCAAGAGTGTTCCTCGGCACCCACGTAGCATCACGGGGGTCGAACTCGGCGCCGTTCATCTGGTACACGCGACATCCCAGATCTGGACACATGGTGACGTACATAGTCAAGGTCCATGCATAATAATATTGTGCTCAAATGTGGCGGTCAGTAATACTGTGCAGCAAATAGTACTACTCCGGTATAGAGGAAGTAAAATAACCGGCTTATTATATATAGCCACTCTTGGCTACATGGATGAGATAGTAAGACATGGAAAAACAAAAATGGTGGCAGCTAGTGGGTTCAAGTCTTCAAGGGCCTAGCTAGCTATACGCGTCCTCCAAGGTAAAAAGTACTCCTACTAGTACTACAAAGTATACTACTAGTACAACAATGAAAGAGAAGGCGAGAGGGTTAAAAAATAGAATACCTGGGTAGATGGTGACGGTCTGATCGTGGTAGATTATGTGACCATGTTGCACATCAGTGGTACCATGGGTAATGACTGCTAAGATAGTTGATCCCAATATGCCAAAGTCAGCTACAAGGTTCCAGGTTAGACCGAATCGCGGATGCAAATGCACATCCAGGATCGGCGATCTTATTTTGATCGGGGGATGACTGGTCCCTGCAAAATAATGGAGTACCGTTAGGGATGAAAATGATGGTTTGTGCATTCCGTTTGTAATCTCCGGTACCGTAGGATGTTAACCAGATGAAACAAGTCCCCTGGCTTGTCACCGCGAAGATGCGGCCTAGATGGCGCACGGTGTCTTCGAACGTGTAGGGGTACAAATCTGCCGCCGCCAACATGTGCCAGCCTCTGCCATTACTGCCTCATGCATTGATGGCAATCCTTATGTCGAATACCGCGATGAGATAGTAATCGTCGTAGCCGTGTCGCTTTGTTGGCCGGTCCGCAATTGCTATCTTCTTCAATCTCATGTAGGCATCATCATACGTATTCTTGCCCAGCCAGTCCGGAAGGCCGATCCCAATGGTGGAGAAGGGGTCTACCGGAAGGGCCGCACTGCTGTGGATGTTGTGCAAAATGATGGTGGTATCCGGCCGGAGGTATGCAAGCCAATCTTTGTTGGCACCGACCCAGACCTATATATAAGACGGTGGGCAGCGGAGAAATTACGGGATGGAAATGGAACTGACCCGGACAAAATCCAACTACCTCTCAACGTCGGCAACTCTAGCGGAGTCAACATGCAACCATGGCCAGGGAGCGGTGGACTGTTCGAAGGATTGTCCCATAGAAGAATCTTCTCCTCGAGGATGCATGGAAGACCAACAAGCATGGCCTGTTTAAGTAGCGTCTTGAAAAAGTTGGTGCAGGAAGCATCGAGTCTTGCGGCGGTGAGGACGTCAGAGTGGCGTGCGATTTCTCCCACAGGATCGTCGTCCAAGGTCTCCCAACCCCGACGAGGAGGAGAACCGCCTGGCGAATCCATCGGAGCAGCAACGAACAACCTTCTCTTCGGGGGGGGGGGGGGGGCGAACTGGCGAGGAGGAGATAAGAGCGTAGTAACCGCAGGGCCTCGTCCCTTCCAACTGTAGATCGTTCCTCAGCGAAGGGGTGAGGCTATTATTTACTACTAGTACTCCCTCCGATTCTTTTTACTCTATGCATAAGAGCAGACCCGGATACCAAGGCAGGGGCTCGCTGCATGCTTTCTGGATAGAAATACCCCTGGCACATGGATGGGAGGAGTTAGCAGCTATAAATGCCCCATGCAGCCCATTGGCTATCCGCCCGCGTTCTCCTCTCTCTGCATGCTGCATGGATGTCTCCCTCTCTCTCACATGACTGCATGCGGTGGCGCTGGCCTATGAGAAGCTCGTGTGGAGATAGCAATCTTCTCTCCAGAAGTGATTTTTTTTGAAAGAAAGGGATTATGGAACGTTATGGGATTGCATTATACTATAAATAATAGCACTAGTAAGAAATTTTTGGCACCAGGTAGTAGTTTTTGGCGTGGATTAAGAAATTTTGGGTATGTTTTTGCCATTTTTTGTACACGCCAACTAGTGTCAAAAAACGTCTTACATTATGTGACGGAGGAGTACGTACTTGTACTGTAACAGTACTAGTACTACTTTTCTCAACTAGTAGTGCGATGTACTGTACTTCTAGTCTAGTCTAGTATAGTGCACCAGTTTTGAACTCTTGAATCTCAGGGCCAAGGAGCTACAGTTGGAAGTGGAGGGTACTACTGTTCTCTAGAACCATCGCTGTACTATCAATGCAGGGGAAGTACACCTGCGTAGTGGCCTAGTGGGTACTCTCGGTGCTCTATTCAGCCGCTCCTCTCACGTAGCTGGCCTACTCAGCCGCTCCTCTCACGCACACACTAGCAGCCTGTTTATCAACGACGGTTACTGCGGGGGCAGAACATTTGAGTTATTTGATACAGCGAGACTAGGCTTTTCGCTTCTATTTGTGGAGGTGTAATGGATCTCGTCGAACTTTGTTAGTAGTTCCTTCTTTATGAATGAGATGAAGCAAAGCTTTTGCCTCCGTTTCAAAAAAAACACGGCAAGAGGAATTTCTTTTATAGTAGAGCCGATAATGGAGTGAAGTCCATGCATGCAACGCCACAAGCTACAGAGTAGTAGTAGAGCACTTTACGTACAGAGCCATATTGCACAGTTCCCAATGCCCCGCCAGGCTTTTCCGGCTACTCGGGCTTAATTGGGAGGCGCTAGTTTAAATATGCTACTAGCCGGAAGCTGCAAGCGAGGTGCGGCTAGGGCGAGCACGCGATCCACGGGATGCTGGGAAGGAAAACCCGTTCATGTGGCCAGGCTGTCCAGTGCACCCAGATTGTGGGGCCGCACGTCCGTTTGACTTCAAAACTCAAACTACCCGTGTAAAATATTGGCTCGCAGCGAAGTGTAGTAGTACTATTTTTTTAAAGAAGGCCGTCGTGCGTTCGGCCAAGATCGAACTCACAAAACGAGGTATACACTCCCGCGACCACTAGTAGTACTCGTTGGAGTACAACGCAACCTAGAATCGCCTTTTGTCGCTAGTAGTACGTACATTGTTCCTTACAAGAAACCCCTGAGAGCATGGTTAATAGTATAGCCAGCTGCTGGCTATAAGCCAGTGCCATGTCATCTACAGCCCATCTTATAGCCAACATGTAGTAGTAGTTTATTTCTTATAGCCCGCTGACTCAGCTCTATTGTACTTGCTCTAATAATGCAAGAAACCACTAAAATGCCAAGAAACTACTACCACTTGCATACATGGCAGACTTAAGATAAGACTACCTTATCAACCATTGTACATGCTCTTACCAACAAAAATCCTCGAGTGACCTCCTACCTCCGGCCCGTCCACCTAGTCATCCTCGGCCATGGGACGCAGCTACCGCCGCCGGCAGAAGGCGAGGTCAAAATCGCCAGCAGTGCGGAGCCCATGTTGCGGCAGCCCGGATGCCAGCTCCGTCCGGCGCTCGCGGCCGCTAGCTAGCCAAGATAGCTTCGTCCAGCTACTTGCCTGCAAGGTTTGCTAGCTAGATTGGCAAGGCAGCGCGGCGGCTTGCTCGCGCGCGCCGCGCTAAGGCCAGCCATCTGGCTCGAGCGAAGGCCAGCGCGGCGGCTTGCTCGCTCGTGAGTCATGCTCGGGCCAGCCTGCCAACCCGTGCAGAGGCCAGCGCGGTGTCCGGCCCGTCTGGCGGAGCGGCGGCCAACTTGCTCATCACCGGTGCCACCGACGAACACACATCAGTACTGTTTGAAGTAATGTTCAGGAAAAATAATGATTTGAGGGGGAATAACAGGATAGAAGGTCAGATCTGGGTCCCACTTGTCAACGGTCAAACAAAATGTGTTGGTTTAAGCTGCCTCGTGAACACGGACATGTGGGCCAACCCTGTCATAAATGGGTTTAAACGAACCTAATCGGTAGGAGTACTAGGTAGTTTTTGGCGTGGATTAAGAAATTTTGGGTATGTTTTTGCTATTTTTTGTACAATAGATTCCTCCTAGGGCTGGTTGAAAGTGGTAGTTTTTTGTTAAATACTCTACATATTGTAAGTAGGAGTGAAAGTTAAGCTTTGGAAGCCAATAAGTAAGGCTAGTTACATAGTGCATATGTGTACATGATTGAAAGTAAATATCAACCATGAGTGACTAATATCTTGATGGAAAACTCGAAACTATGGAATACTAGGAAAAGAAATGCATGGTTGGAAATACTAGCAATGTTCATGTCCGTTGCAACGAATCATAATTAGAATAATACTTATTCACAAACTTGGTACAAAACACTCTAATTTTGATATACATATGTCACTAGAGATATATTATGTTTCAATTAGAATATATTCCTTGGGCTGTTTTGGTGAGGTCAGGGAGGGATGTGGTTGGTTTTAAGATACTAATTATGAGTTTTTCTGCAAATTGGTAGATAAGTGGGATGTTGGTGAGAAAAGGCAACAACTTACCTCACAATCATTAGATGTAGATCTAATGGTCAGAAACGACGGATGGCAGACACACCAGCATCACCAACTTAGTCTTGTGTAGGAGTACTAGCAAGATCCGTGCATTGCACGGAACATCAAGATGCATTTTTTTTATAAAACACTTGTTGTGATTGACCCTTGCGGGAGTAATCCCATGTGTAAAAACTAATGATATCTCGAGAAATATGAGATAAGGTGAAGGATTGGGGTGTGGTGGTGGTTGGTGGTCGAACTGAGCGGAGGCATGGGGATTGACGACGCCGGCAGCGGCCACGAGGCCAGTTTGTTCGAGAGGCTTCCTTTCTTAATTGCTCAACAATGAGGTTTGTTGGAGATAAGGATGAACAAGGGAAGGCCTTGTCTGCAAATGTGGAGAGGGGTGCGGGTATCTTTTAGTTTAATTTCCATCTGTCAGATATAGATCAGACGGTCTATATTGCAAGATGGCACACATACCATCATCACCAACTCGGTTTTTTATAAGAGAAGAAATATAAGTATGGAGATACAAACGTATTATCGATACTTGCTTCCGTAAACTAGCATCTACATTCTATTCAATGCCTCGGCATGTGGGCCCTTAGCACAATGACTTCTCGACTGTGTAAAACGAAGATTTTCCCGTCGCCGACAAGGAGGGGGTGACGGCGGCGCACTTTTTGGCTTGCTCTAGTCCTAGTAGTCATACTAGGTGGTCTAAGCACGTGTAGATTTATTCTTTTTCACGTCTCGTGTTCGCCGTACTGCCACGACTGTTCATGAATAGATGGTAAGTTATTCACATGGAAACCCTTGTTGAGCGTGTTTGCGCGCGCGAGAGAGAGAGTGTGTGCGTGTGTGATATGTTAGAGACTGAGGCAATGATAACAGATTCTTTGTGTCTATGTGTGTGGAGGATAGAGAGAGACATGTACATGGGGCTTTTGTTGGGGAACGTAGTAATTTCAAAAAATTTCCTACGCACACACAAGATCATGGTGATGCATAGCAACGAGAGGGGAGAGTGTGATCTACGTACCCTTGTAGACCGACAACGGAAGCATTAGCACAACGCGGTTGATGTAGTCGTACGTCTTCACAGCCCGACCGATCAAGCACCGAAACTACGGCACCTCCGAGTTTTAGCACACGTTCAGCTCGATGACGATCCTTGGAGTCCGATCCAGCAAAGTGTCGGGGAAGAGTTCTGTCAGCACGACGGTGTGGTGACGATCTTGATGTTCTACCATCGCAGGGCTTCGCCTAAGCACCGCTGCAATATTATCGAGGATTATGGTGGAAGGGGGCACCGCACACGGCTAAGAAAACGATCACGTGGATCAACTTGTGTGTCTAGGGGTGCCCCCTGCCCCCGTATATAAAGGAGCAAGGGGAGGAGGCCGGCCGGCCCTATTGGCGCGCCAAGGAGGAGTCCTCCTCCTAGTAGGAGTAGGACTCCTACTAGAAGGGGGAAAGGAAGTGGGGAGGGAGAAGGAAAGGGGGGCGCCGCCCCCCTCTCCTAGTCCAATTCGGACCAGGGGGGGAGGAGGCGCGCGGCCCACCTTGGCTGCCCTTCTCTCTCTCCACTAAGGCCCATATGGCCCATTACTTCTCCGGGGGGGGGGGTTCCGGTAACCCTTCGGTACTTTCTCCGAAATTACCCAGAACACTTCCGGTGTCTGAATATATCCGTCCAATATATCAATCTTTATGTCTCGACCATTTCGAGACTCCTCGTTATGTCCGTGATCACATCTGGAACTCTGAACTAACTTCGGTACATCAAAACTCATAAACTCATAATATAACTGTCATCGAAACCTTAAGCGTGCGGACCCTACGGGTTCGAGAACAATGTAGACATGACCGAGACATGTCTCCGGTCAATAACCAATAGCGGAACCTGGATGCTCATATTGGCTCCCACATATTCTACGAAGATCTTTATCGGTCAGACCGCATAACAACATACGTTGTTCCCTTTGTCATCGGTATGTTACTTGCCCGAGATTCGATCGTCGGTATCTCAATACCTAGTTCAATCTCGTTACCGGCAAGTCTCTTTACCCGTTTCGTAATACATCATCTCGCAACTAACTCATTAGTTGCAATGCTTGCAAGGCTTATGTGATGTGCATTACCGAGAGGGCCCAGAGATACCTCTCCGACAATCGGAGTGACAAATCCTAATCTCGAAATACGCCAACCCAACATTTACCTTTGGAGACACCTGTAGAGCTCCTTTATAATCACCCAGTTACGTTGTGACGTTTGGTAGCACACAAAGTGTTCCTCCGGCAAACGGGAGTTGCATAATCTCATAGTCATAGGAACATGTATAAGTCATGAAGAAAGCAATAGCAACATACTAAACGATCGGGTGCTAAGCTAATGGAATGGGTCATGTCAATCACATCATTCTCCTAATAATGTGATCCCGTTAATCAAATGACAACACATGTCTATGGTTAGGAAACATAACCATCTTTGATTAACGAGCTAGTCAAGTAGAGGCATACTAGTGACGTTTAGTTTGTCTATGTATTCACACAAGTATTATGTTTCCGGATAATACAATTCTAGCATGAATAATAAACATTTATCATGATATAAGGAAATAAAATAATAACATTATTATTGCCTCTAGGGCATATTTCCTTCATCTTTGTGTTGTGTAACGTGGAGACACATATACATAATTAGAGAGTGAGTGTGTGAGATACACATGCAGACATGAGGAGAGATGAGGATCCAGGTAAATGGGTGTTTGTGCGTGTCTGTGTGTGTTTGTGCACGTGTTTGTGTGTGAGAGGGAGCAAGTGTATGTGGAGTAGAGAGACCACTGATGATGTAAACCTAGTATAAGGGAAGGGGGAATGGTGTGACATGTGTAGTAGCGAGATAGCACGGGTGCGGGCGGGGGGGGGGGGGCAGACTATTTGGAAGAGACATTGAGTGTGTGTGGGGGAGAGGGGTGTGAGAGCGAGAGAAAGAGAGGGCTAGCGCCGGAGAGAGAGAGAGAGAGAGGAAGAGAGGGGCGAGAGGGGTCGTTTGTGTCCATAAATGGCGTATAGATAGGGAGACAATGTTGATGTTGTCCGAAATTGGCCTATGAACGGAGACGCAAGGGAAGCGAGTCATCGCGTGTGTGATAGGGACTTCATGAGAGAGCTAGAATAGATGGTGTAGAGAACAATGTGTGAAATCGAGAATGATTATACATTAGGGAGCTATGCAAAGAGTCACGACATATATGTATACAGGGAAGGAGCTGGGGCGGGTCCGCATGTGGGAGAGATAGAAAGAGGAGAGTGGTGCACAAGGAGACAAAGTGTGCTTGTTTGAAGTGGGGGTGGTGTGTGAGGTGAGTGCGCGAGAACCACATAACTAGGGACATAGATGTTTGGGGGAGACATTTTGTGTGTATGGGAAATATACACTCTACATAGTGCGTGTGCTTGGGTAAGAGAGATAGCGGGAGACATAGAGAGTGAGGGAAGAGATGTGTGCATGCCCGAGAGACAAAGTGATAGAGACCTATGTTGGGGTACGGACTTTACAAGAGAGAGGGGTGTTAATGTGCTCGTGTGTTGGTGTTTGGGGGAGAGAACGACTTCTCTCTCTCTCTCTCTCTGTGTGTGTGTGTGTGTGTGGTGGTGGGGGGGGGTTGACTTCAAATAAAGAGTGAGGTGTCTATATTTGAGGGACTTTAGTGTAATTGAGATATTGTGCACTCATGGCTGATCAATTTGTTTCACAGTTTGTACTATGAGATAACGATACTTTTGAACATGCGTGATATACCTTGATGTACCAGAATTACAAACCTAAGATTGGAATTTTGGAATTCGACTCCATCATTAGCTTTTGTAATTCATTTAAACGGAGGTACATTTTTAAGCCGGGATTTCGTGATTTCAAATTCATATATCAAACCTAGAGATATACACATACGGGCATGTTCAAACTTTATAATCGTCCACTTTATTCATACACATACACATTTTTGCTTTTGTCATCATATTTAGGATAAACACATTTGGAATTTCATTTGAATTGGACCGTATGATGGTATTTGCTTGTAGTAGCTCAATGATCCATATTTGAATTGAATGGACAATCTAAGTTTCGAGTTGGAGACATTGATTTTCAGAACTTGCACATTTTTTGCGTGCAAAACAAACAAATTGTCGGCCATGATATCATAGTCGGCCGTACGAGAGCAGAATACTTATAATTTTAGGTGCCAAAAGCTTTCAAACTTCCCGCTCACATCGAAATATCACGCGCCCGAAAGTTTAGCCCTGCGATATTCCTGTTTTACCCCTGCCACATGAACGGAAAAGGGCTGCTTTGGTAAATCCATTGTTTTCCCCTCTTTCCCCCAACATTATTCCCCAGAGCCCCTCCCCTTCCCCTCCCCGACCCCCCAACCACGGCAAGCCGCCGAATCTAGTCCTCTGCCGCAGCGGTGGACCTCACACCCTGCCGGATCTACCTTCCGCACCTTGGAACTCCCAACTACCAACTCACCACTTCACCGGAGCCGCTTCAGCGACTGGCTTGTCCACCGCTCCAGATCTCCTTGACCGCCGTCATGGTCCACCGCACCGGATCTGCTTAACCGGCGCCCTCGTCCACCACAGCGTAGGCGCTTCACTGACTCCCTCGTCCGCCCCTTCACTGGCCCTTCATACAAGCCCTCATACGCCGCAACAGATCCGCCTCACCGAAAGCACTGTACAACGCGCCCGCCGAAGCCTTCGTCCACTGCACCGGACCCGCTCCACGGACGCCATATTCAACTCCATAGGCCCTACTTTACCGACGCCGCAGCCTCATCAGGTTATTTCGATTTGTACTCCTTCAGTTCTTCTCTTTATCGTGCAACTGTTCACTTACCACAGATGAGCTTTCTGGTATGTCGACAGGCGCCGCAACCGTAGCACGGGAGCCGCTTCAGCGACGGCGATAGCCGGCCCAAACTCAACCGCAACACGAGCACCATCGCTGATCCTTAGCTATCAAGTATGACAACAATACCCATATGCCGCCGATAATCAGGTACTATTATCCAACGGCTAGCGCCTACGTTCACTTTCCTAGCATAAGCACCACACCTTTGAATTTCTTCAGGGCATCATTCAATTTTTCGTGAGACGCGTTATTCTGCTTGCACCTGTAGGGCCATACTTCTAGCAGTGAACATGTTACATGTGCTAAATTACATACCAATGCACATATAGTTAATATGCTTTAGTTTTGTTCTGATGCCACCTGTTGGTTCCATCAGATTGCTTAATGTTCTCTATGCTTAATTACACATCAGCAAACTAGCATGTGGTTCCACTGCTTTTTGTTCGTTTTACCCTATATTTTCTGATGCTAGCTATTACATCACTGGTCTGAGCCTCTGTTCATTACTTGTTTGTGTGTTCTTGATCTTCCCAAGTTGCATGACTAATTTGATGCTTCTATTAATTATGGAGCTGCCAACCCCATCAAGCAAAATATTTGTTCTTTTGGGGTTGGCACCTCGAACAAGCATAAAAATAGAGGGAAGCAGATATACTCCCTCTGATTCTATTTACTCTGCCCATAACTCTTGACCCGCATACCAAGGAGGGCACTGGTTTAATTTTTCTGGACTAATTTGCCAATTAATTAGGGCAGAGGCGGATGGGGCGGGGCACAAAAGGAAACCAGCGCTAGGAATCGGCAACGCGCAGACTAATACGAGAAAACTAAGAAAAAGTTATACGCAAAGTAAAAAGAATCGGAGGGAGTATTGTCGTGTATGCACACACCCTTCTTTCATTAGTTTAGATGAACCATTGATGATCAATTCAGACCAGTGCATGTGATTAAAATTAATTTTACCTAAATAGATGGTGCAGAATAAACTACAATAACTAGATTTGCAACCACGGGATGCTGACGATATCTTCAAAGAACATTGCAATAGCATCTAGGCTTCACAGCAACATATGGTAAGCCAGTGTGTTTTAGTACATGTGAAATGTAATGCGAGTGGGCTGCTTTCTTGGCTTGTGCCCTCAACGTGTAATCCTACCGAATTACAAATAGTTCAGTTGTCTGCTTTGCTGTATTGCTTGATTCGAATACTTATTTGTTGTTACGCTATACCTGAGTTGGCCAATATGTCAGTAGTGCCTGCTGTACTATCGTAAAGAAATGCATGCCTATTTCATTTGAGTCCTTACCTTTTCCTCTCAACTTCATCACATGACTGTCTTCGTAGTTTATATGAGGCCACACTGTTAAGTGCTTTCTTAGATTATTTCAACTGCGTAGATGCCTTGGCAACTTAAATATAGCGGTTGTACACTCCCTTTCAACTAGGGATGTCAACTGGGTCCGGTTTAATCCCGATTAAAGTCCACTAGTGGTATGATAGTTCAAAAGAGTTTTTGTTTTTTTGAGGAAAATGAACTAGGGAGGTAGCAAAAACTAACTAGATGGGACTGGCGGATTTCATTTATTTGCCACTTACATCCCTAGTTTCATCTGACCATTTTAATTTCTTTTCTGCTGATGCTGCTTCGAACCATTTAAATATAGTTTTCCATGCTCGGCAATAATTCGCCCATCGTTTACCATGTAAGCTTACTGCCTGGATCATACGATAACTATCTCTTACTGATGTCCAGCGGAAACCTTTCAGGATGCTGTTCACACTAGGACACAATGTACAACCCCAGAATCTATTTGTGGAAGCAGTGCGCCATCCATGTTACCATATGGTAGCAGTTCAGAGGCAACACCGTTAGAGAGCAGTCTGAGCATAGATATTATAGTGCTTGAGGCTCTACTAGAGGCAGAAAGAGATGGTGTGGCTGCCATGAATGAGGTAATATTTATCTTGAGGCTGGAAATTACGGAATTAGCGGCACGCATTATGCAAGCAACCCAAGAATTGGAGGAAGTAAGAATGTTGCATTTGAAGATGGAGGAGGTCCTGCTGTTTCTGCTATCTGAAGCCCAAGATAATCCCGGTTCTTCTTTAGATACCAGTTGAAATTTTCATTAGATTACTGCACTTGCATTTTGTGTCATGTCTCTGAATGGATTATGTTGCAAAACCCCCTATGTTGTCCATGTGTTGTAATGATCTGAATCTTTTAGGCGAGGTAATCCTCAGAACTTGTATGATTGACATAAGGTGAACTGTTTGTTGTGTGAGCATATTGTATTGGATGAAATAAGTGTTTGACTCAGAGTGTATCCAACCTACTGAATTCGAAGATCACAACATTTCTAAATCATAATCATATATAAAGGTGGAATAAATCTTTGTTGTGGTTTTGAAGAAATAAATAACAAAACGTATAATTATATGTGGATATTCATAATCGAATACAAATTGGATTTGAATTTAGTTTGCCAGGTCCCAGGGCAAACGTGAATGCTAATTCTCCCAAGTTTTGAACGAAGCGGCTAAACACCCACTATAATTTGTGGGCTGCTCGAAGCAAGTGTTTGCGAGATGGAAATTACTGTCTACCCTTGACACTTGACATCCTTATCGACAGGATTTACACTGCTGTCGATAGGGGTAGACTAGTAACTTCAATCAGACGTGACACGACTACCTCTGAGCCCATTCAGACACGGTGGGCGCCAAACGTGGGCGGCAAAACACATTTGATTCAAGCTCGTCCAAAAGACATGTGTCTCTTCCTCCATTTCCCCATTCATACACGGTGGGCGGAAAAACAAACTCTCCTCGTCCAAAATCGATGTAGGCTTGTATTTTAAATAGGGGCAGATGTGTAACTTCCATCAGACGTGACACAACCGCCCTACCTGTCAGCCCCGTTCATACACCGTGGGCGCCAACCGTGGGCGGCAAAACACCCTCTCCTCGCCCGAAATAGTTACCGGCAAATATTTGGGAGATGCGAGATTACCCTCCTATCCCAACCGACGCGATGTCCGAAATTTTAAACGGGGGATAACTTCGTAACTTTCCCCCATTTCAGAGAAGCGCGTCCCAAAGTTTGAGATCCCCCTCCCCTTCATTTCCCCATTCATACACTGTCGGCGGCACGACAACCTCCGCACTGCGGCCAGCCTCCTCCGTCCGCCACCCCATCCTCCACCTTGCCGGAGCCGCTACCCCTACCCCGTCGTCCACTACAAGAGATGGACGTCTCTCATCCACGGTGCCGGACCAACATCCTTTCATCGCCTCCTCTCACTTCATCGGCGCCGTCGTCCACCTTGCCGCTGCCGCTCCTACGACCGCCTCGTGCACGGCAACATGATATATCCCCCGACCCGGCCGTCTGCCATCTAAAGTCTTCTTCCCCGCCGCCGACAGCCATCGCACTCGCAGCACCCTCAACGTATCAGCATAGGCCTACACGGCGTCGCAAGAGAGGTGGTACTCTTCCATATGTGCTTAAGTTATTGATCTCACCCGGAAAATAGATCGTAATTTGTTTACTGTACTTTTCTTGTCCGTACCAAATCGTAGTGGCTAGTTGAAAGCAAACATTGGTTGCGAAGTAGCTTTGTCCTGTTTGCACCTTCAGATCCGCCATGGCACGAGCACTATACTCATAAAGCTTATGGTTTCCCCCCTTTATATTCACTACCATCATCGTAGGTGCTTCGTGTCATGCTAGCACTGCTCCTCAAGACCTCAACCCAAAGCTTACGTGTTGAAATACGAATCTGATATGATGCTCATATCACTAAAACAGAGAACGTTTAATTGGTCACCTAATGTTCCTATATTCGTTTCGAAAAGCATGTGCGCCACTCATTGGTCCAGCTAGTTCCACTTTCCTGATTTTTCTCTTGATGCTTAGGGTTTTCCCCCTTTATCTACTCTACTATGATCTGCGTAGGTGCTTTCTGTCGTACTAGCATTACTCCACCCTTTAAGCTAAACAACACAACACTCAGAATTCGAAAGCTTAGTTGTTCAAATATGATTGTGATATGATACTGATATTAGTTAACCGACACATTTAATTGGTTAGCTAAAGGTCCCACTTGAGTTTCCAAATGCATGTCGCGACATATAGAGAGACTACATAATTGCATTTCTTTGTCACTTGTTGACCGTACTTTCTTGTCCATACCAACTCTTAGTTGTTATTTCAAAGCAAACATCGGTTGCTAACTACCCTTTGCGCGGTTTGCAGCTTCAGATCTGCCATCCCACTGCCACGGTCAACACTGTACTCATCATGCTTATGTTTTCCCCATTTTATGATGACCACAATCAGCCTACGTGGTTCATGTCGTAATAGCACTGCTCCACCCATCGAGCTAAACAAGCTTAGTTGTATAAATTCATATCTGATATTATTGCTGATAGTAGTAAAACTGAGAGATGTTTAATTGGTTAGCTAAATGTTCCTACTTTAGTTTCGAAATGCATGTGAGCCACATATGGAGAGACCCGGAAGAATAGTATTTCTCTGTGCGCTCTGGTACATCACGGGTGGCCAACCGACATTGTATTAAAAGACTTGTAATATCTTCAATCTGCTTGCTCTTTTGCTCTTCTTTAAGATGATACTCTTCTCTTGCGGTCGACTAGTCAGGTCGAGTTGTTCTCCCTTAGTATATTTTGAATCTTTCAGGTCAGGTCGACTTGTTCTTCTTTACTATATGTTGAAGCTATCATCTGCAAAGTGTCATCACTTCTGAAGCTCTCATATTTTGAGTAGTAGGCCACATTATATTATTGCACACAACAAATTACAGCATGCATGGCATCTTTTAAAAGAATTGCAGAGATAGCACAAAGGGGTTTACAGGGAGGCAGTATTGGATTAGAATCACTTCTGCATTACAAAGAAAATCTCACTTGTTTTTATGTTTTCATGCATGTCAGATTTTGAACATTATCAAAATGAATATGAGAATGGGCGCACGAGAGGAATATTGCAGAATGATCCACTGCCTAACAAACTTGGCATGGTGGAGGATGGCCTATCTTATTCACCCATCAAGGTGCTTGCTCTAACTTTGCAAAGTTGTATTGGTCGCACATATTTTGCTTCTGACCTCTTGCATTACTTCTACTTTGTTACACCATCTGCTTAGTTTAAGCATCATATATGAGTATATGCCATACCTATTCATTTTCTGTACCTATTCCATGTGTCGTCACACTATGTTTTTCCAGTCAAATGTTGTTCTTTCGTAATAGGTGTCCAAAAGGAAGAGGGTGAGTGCAGGTCGTCAAGGAGTACAAACTAGGTATTTGGAAAAGGTAGTGATACCTGTTAAATCAGATAGATTAGCAGCCACAGAAAACACAGGCCCAACTGGACCACACTTTACCCCTACTCAAGTGGCCAAACCCCTATTAGAACTGCTGGGAGCCCAGCGTCAGGTACTGTCTATGATATCAATTCAAAATTTGAACTCCTAAATTTCTGCTTGTGCCTTACCTTCTCTCTTGTATGAAAACTAATTTCAGATGAATCTCATTGCTCAAAGGATCATACGATCTCAAAACAATAATGGGCTCTGCATTGCTCTTGTCAGTACCTCTCTCCCTTTTCCCTTGTAACGCTGTACTTAATTAATTGCTATTTGATTATGTATCATCAGTCTGCACCTGAGCTTCATTATCCTCTGTTTCTTCCAATATTATTTGATCTATATTTACTCTTTGCAAAATGTAGAATAATGGCAACGCTTATAAAGAATTTTCTTTGGGGAATTTATTGAATTATCCTTCCATCAACATGGAGAAGGGCTTTGTCCAGCCAGTGTTAACATGTAATGTAAGTTCATCCTTCTCAAGCCTTCAAACTTTGTTCTAGTATAGATTTGGGCAGGCATCATTTCCTCCACTGTTGTTTGCTTTGCTGTTTACATCTGATTGGATGTTTGCAAAAACTACCAGTTTCAAATTGTAGTTGTAAAAACATGTTCCTTATGAAGAACAAATCCATTTATTTGCTTATATAATTGTGAAACCTGTTACGTGTCTCCTTGTTTCTCTTTCAAACTCGTATCTCTTACACCAGGCAGAACTTTAGGGAAGATAGTGAGCCAAACCATCTTGAGGACAGCGAGATGACCCCAAGGTCCTGTCTTGATGAAGACAATGAGTTGAAGCTACTCACCAGCAGGTGTGAGACAACCTCTGTGTAGTCGCTGCCTCAATCAGTTCGACTTCTTCAGTCTCAACTTAAAGCGGAAAGGCTTGCTTCAGCTCAGCTCCGACTTGAAGTCAAAGATGCAATGAAGATGTCAGAGGACTGCCGTGCGCACCATCATGCCTTAAATCTAGTGTTGATGCATCTATTGTTGACACAACTGAGGTCTACTCAGCTTCTTCAGCTGTTTGGGGGGGGGGGCGACCTGGCCAGGCCTAGTGCCTTCTAAAGTGCTCTCAGTTTTGTATATTCTTTTGTCGGCGCGTTTATTTGCACTGGTGGCGAACTTTGATGCCCAGTGGATGTAATATGTGTGATAGCCGTGATAGCCTAGCGTAAGTTGCTTGCTTATTTATTTCCTTGTTGTCTTGTTTATTTGTTTGCTTCTAGTCATTGCAGTTCTTTTCCGCAGTTTGCTAGTGGCTGCAATAACCTATTTTTTTAAACTAGGCCACAATAACCATGGGCTAATATTTACTGTAGTGACACTGGGCCTCCTACGGGCCGTAGAAATAGTGGGCCTTCTACGGGCCGTAGAAACAGTGGGCCTTCTATGGGCCATAGAAAAAACGGGCCTTCTACGGGCCGTGTCATCAATGGGCCTTATACGGGCAGTATGATCGATGGCCAAACATGGGCCAATAACAGGCCGCATTATGGCCGTAAACAGGCTAGAGTTGGAATCGTCCGTTCATGGGCCGACCATAACGGGCCATCGTTAATAGGCTATATTTGATGACGCTATGAAAACGGCCCAACGTATTAACGGACCACAAACGGGCCGACTGTAACCACATGCTGAATTTGGCCCACAAGCAGAAAATGACAGTAACGGGCCGTAAGTAAACGAATGCTAGAAATGAGCCCAAGAATAAATGGGCTCTGAGAAGGCCGAAAGATAACATGGGCTGAAAACGGCCCAACGGAATAACGGGACATTAATGGGTATAAAGTGATACACTGTTCATTACGGGCCAGTTTCACCACGGGCCATTAATGGGTGTAAAGTGATACACTGTTCATTACGGGCCAGTTTCACCACGGGCCGTTAGTAGGCCAAGAGTTACATAGGGCCTCATATGGAAAGACGTCATGGGCCATACATGGGCCAGAAGTGAAAACGGGCTGGAATCATATTGGATGGCCCAGATGACACTACTGGGCCTAATTCGGATAGGGCGTAACGAGCCTTGGGTTAGCGAGCTGTAAATGGGTTATATTTGAACATGCCGTTAATAGGCTTTCCATGGGCTGGCCTGCCAGCTTTTGACCAAGTCAAACGGGCCGGCCTTTTCACAGGAATGGGCCTCTGTTGGGCCATGCCACGTGTCGTCGTATCATAGGCGCCTTCCGTCCAATGAGTGGTTGACATCTGTCCCAACGATGAGCCGACACGTGTTTCCTCCAGCCAATGATGATTTCACACGTGGAAAATCCCCATTGGTCGGGGCTGTTAACGGGTTATCGGATCCAAAACCCGACCCGATAGCTTAACGGTGTTCCGTTATGGTGGATGCCACGTGTCGGTCACCCTTGACGAAAGCACTTCTGTGACGCATGATTTATCGTCATGGAAGTGGACACTTCCATGATGATAATTTTGGTAATGTCATGGAACACTTCTACGACAGCACATGTATGACTATCTTGATTCTGTCATAAATTTGTCATGGATGTACATGCATGATAAAAAAGCGACCTACTGTGACAAAAATGTATCATCACAGAAGTGTATTTTTTTGTAGTGAATACAAGAGCAGGTGTTCCAGTCCAATCCGGCGCGTGCCGCTCAGTCGCTGACGTCAAGAAGGCTTCGGCTGATACCACGACGTCGAGTGCCCATAACTGTTCCCGCGTAGTTGGTTAGTGCGTATAGGCCAATGGCCAGACTCAGATCAAATACCAAGATCTCGTTAAGTGTTTTAATTGATGTAACCGCGGACGCCGACCAGGGCCAGGCCCACCTCTCTCCTAGGTGGTCTCAACCTGCCCTGTCGCTCTGCCACAAAGTAACAGTCGGGGGCCGTCGGGAACCCAGGCCCACCACTACCGGAATGGAACCACCTGTCCTTTCAGCCCCCACATCGGAATCACTTGCGGGTACTTTACGAGCCGACCCGACTTTAGTCACCACATGTATCAGGTGTAATATGTATAGTATATACCCGTGATCACCTCCCGAGTGATCACGGCCCGATATTATAGCATAGTAGACAGACAAGAATGTAGGGCTACTGATGAAATACTAGCATCCTATACTAAGCATTTAGGATTGCAGGTAAGGGTAACAATTGTAGCAACAATGTCAGGCTATGCAGCAGAATAGGATTAACCGAAAGTAGTAACATGCCACACTATTCTAATGCAAGCAGTAGAGAGAAGGTATAGGCGATATCGGGTTGATCAAGGAGGGGGGCTTGCCTGGTTGCTCTGGCAAGGAGGGGTCGTCAATACCGTAGTCGACCGGGACAGCAGCGACATTGGTCTCATAGTCTACCGGAGAGAACAGGGGGAAGAAACAATAAATATAATGCAAACATAAGCATGACAATGCATGACATGACAATGAGCGGCGCTAGGTGTGCCCTAACGCGGTAGGTGATACTGGTGAAGGGGAAAACATCCGGGAAAGTATTCCCGGTGTTCCACGTTTTCGGACAAATGAACCAGAGGTGAAATGTTGTACGTTCGCTATGCTAGGGACATGTGGCTCACAAATGGACCTTGTATTTGGATTCGTCTCGTCGTTCTGAGCAATTTTCATGTACAAAGTTTTTTCATCCGAGTTACGATTTATTTTCTATGATTTTTCAAAGTTTTATATGATTTTCTAGAATTAGTTCAAATTTGAAAATAAAAAATAAATTGCTACATGCACACTAATAGTGTACACAGCAGAGCAGCACAGAGGATGACGGTGGGACCCAGTTGACTGCCAAGTCAGTAGTCAACTGGTTAGCTTTGACTGGTCAAAGGTCCAGCGAGGACCCACCGGTCAGTGACTAGGCTAGTCCAGTCAGCAGTTTGACTTGATCAAACTGGACAGCGAGCCCACCTATCATTGGCTGATATTTAACAAAGTTTTATTTGCAATTTCAATTAACATAGAAGGCCCATATGTCATTGTCTATGGTTAAACTAGACTTTAATTAAATTAGATTAATTACTAGTGGGGGCCACTGTCATTGGCTAGCAGTTAACCTAACTAGCAATTAGCACCTAAGACTAGCCACAATGGGTAGTAACATAGAGTAGTAACATGCCCATGTTACTACTTTATGTTACTACCTCTATAGTGGGGAGTAACATATGTGTGGTAACATTCAACACTTCATTTGTTAGGCTATAGACTCATCTTGCCTTGATATGTGTGATGTTACTCATACTAGTAGTAACTAGCTATGTTACCACATGCCTCTCTTTCTTTATTTATTGATTGCCACACCATCTATTTCATCTAGATATGTGCGATGTTACTACCTATGTTACTCCCATTGTGGGTGGTCTAAGCTAATTGCACGGGCCGGTTGTTGGTGGCTTTGCCCACAGACGCACACACCATGTGCTAGGCCATGGCCACGACCATTAGTAGAGTCTGGACTAGCACTCTAGCAGTAAGTAGTGGCCAGGAGCAGCTAGAGCAACAGCGGCGGTTGGGCAGCGGAGTATAGCAGTAGCTAGCGGCACAACAAGAAGTAGTAGCGCATCAGCTAAAGCAGCAGCAACACGGCAAGCATCGACAGCAGAAGCAGTAACGAGCAGTAGCGCAGTAGCGGGCAGGAGGGGAGCAAGGTCGCTGACAGCGCCGGCGGGGCGCGTGGCCATGGGCGCAGGGCAAACGCGTGCGGGTCCGCAGGTAAGTGCAGGGGCCGCGGGGTTGTAACACCCCGGATTTAATTTACCTTATATGTACTCCAACTCTTGCCGTTTCCGGCACTAAGTTATTTTATTTCCTCGGGTTCGGGTTTTTGTCTTTGTGTGTTGTTGTCGTTGTCATGCATCTCATATCATGTCATCATGTGCATTGCATTTGCATACGTGTTCGTCTCATGCATCCGAGCATTTTCCCCGTTGTCCGTTTTGCATTCCGGCGCTCCTATCTCCTCCGGTGGTCCTTTCTACCTCTTTTCGTGTGTGGGGATTAAAAATTTCCAGATTGGACCGGGACTTGCCAAGCGGCCTTGGTGTACTACCGGTAGACCGCCTGTCAAGTTTCGTGCCATTTGGTCTTTGTTTGATACTCCAACGGTTAACCGAGGGACCGAGAAGGCCTCGTGTGTGTTGCAGCCCAACACCTCTCCAAACTGGCCTAAAACCCACCAAAACCCTCTCCATCATCTAGAGCGTTCGATCACGATCGCGTGGCCGAAAACCGCACCTCATTTGGACTCTCCTAGCTCCCTCTATGCCTATATAAAGGCCTCCTTCCCCAAAAATCCGGGCGAAACCATAACCTCCCCATCCCCTCCCGCCGCCGGACACTTTTCCGTCCGGCCGGACATTGTCCGCTCCCCCCGCCGGCCACTCCGGAAGCGCCACCTGTCCCCGGGGCGGGACCACTTCGCCGCCGCCGCCCGAGGCCCGCGGGAAGCCCCCGCGGCCCGGTCTGCCCGTCGCCGCCCGGGTCGGCCTCCTCCCTTGCCGCGCCGCTCACGCCAGCTGCCGGCTCCTCCGCGACGCCCCTCGTCGCCGGCACCGACTCCGCTCGCCGCCATTCCGCATCCGGTGCCGCCCGGCCTCGCCCGAGCCTCCACGCCGTCCACCGCCGTCCGCCGCTCCGGCCCCGAGCCCCGGCGACCGGATCCGCGCCGCCCCTGTCCGTCTCTTCAAGCTCCGTCCGCCACTTCTCCATCTCCGGTGAGAACGGCGTCGAACCTCAAGAAGCGCGTCGCCCAAATCCAGATCCGAGCTACAGTAACCCTAGGGTTGACCCCTTTTTCCCCCAAGTCTGCATATTATTTTGCATTCTTGCTCATGTCGTAACTCCGCATCCGTTGCTCCGTTTTGGGCGTGTAGCATATCAAAATGTTCGTCTCAAAGAGTACATCATTTCAGCTCATTGCATCATTTTAATTTGAGCTCATCTTGATGCCCGAAATGCTGTT
This sequence comes from Triticum urartu, assembly GCF_003073215.2. Taxonomy (NCBI): domain Eukaryota; kingdom Viridiplantae; phylum Streptophyta; class Magnoliopsida; order Poales; family Poaceae; genus Triticum; species Triticum urartu. The sequence continues at coordinate 427,297,976 of NC_053025.1, forward strand.
GGAAGAGTGCTATTTGAGATAATTGTCAGATGTGCTGCACCAAATAGCTATTTGTCATTTTTGCCATGATTAATGTGTGCATGATATGCTCCTGAGCTCTACATGTGTTT